>NC_142156.1:8377125-8684500 GCF_024610735.1 Ursus americanus | reverse complement strand
AAAAAACTCAATGAAAACAGTTACTAATCTGAGTCAATTTTCAGGAAAGATTTCAAAGCCTAGAATTTTTTAACTTTTGAACCTTTTTAAGCCTCTGGTCAAAGTCACAGAGCAAATTAAAACCACCAATCCCGTAACCAGAAGTCTATATTTTAAGTCTCTCTTTGCAATGATGTTTAAACAGCAACAACAAAAAAGACCCAGTTGCCCTGTTTTTTGTCACTTTCTTCTTAAACTTTATCTATTCACCCCTGCAGCTTTAAGGGCAGACTAATGAATTAAAATCTTTAGGAATGCAGTGGTTCCCACTGCACATGTTTTGCCTATTCAAACATCTGAAAATAATCTCACAGGCCTATCCATTAACCTTGTAAAATAAAAATACTCAGAAGATAAAGACACCGATTTGACAATTACTGTATGTTTCCCTGCTTGCTTTTTCTTTGAAACAAGGTTTATTTCTGAGAACTCTGCCAAAGTCTGTCGGCTACTCTGTTTCACCTCACCAGTACAGAGCTGCCATATGGGATGCAGAACAGAGGGGTGCCCAGCTGGCTCAACTGGTAGAACATGCAACTCTTGATCTCAGGGTTGTGAGTTCAAGCCCCATGCTGGGTGTGGAGATTACTTAAAAATCTTTTTTTTTTTTAAGATTTTATTTATTTGAGAGAGCGAGAGAGAGCGCGCGCAAGCAAGAGAGAGAGAGCAGGAGCAGCGAGGAGGGAGAAGCAGGCTCACTGCGGAGCTCGATCCCAGGACCCTGGGATTATGACCTGAGCTGAAGGCAGACGCTTAACTGACTGAGCCAACCCAGGTGCCCCAGCTTAAAAAAAAAAAAATCTTAAAAAAAAAAAGAAAAGAAAAAGGAAAAGAGCTATCTAGCTCTTGGAGCTGAAGCCCTCGGAGATGATAAGTCACATTTACAGATCGCCTATGAAAACAGCCCCTCCTCTGAAGAGAAGGTGACTTTCAATGGGTCACCTCACAGCTCCTCCCAACATCTAAATAATCTAGAATGAGGTAAATATTATGAACAGTATTTTAAACTCAGAAAACCCACGGGTGCAGAGTCCACAATGACTACGAGAGGCAAACAACGTGGCACTAGATGCCACATTCCAAAGCGGGCCTGAAGCCCCTGCACGAGGCCTCCTCCGAAAAACCACAGGCATATCTATCACTGGTGCACTGAACACCTCCCAGGCAGTTTGAAATCACTGAGCGCATGCGCAGAAAGAAAGGTCTACACTTAGCATCTTCAAAGGTGCAAAACATAATTAAAAACTAAGAAGCAGGCCAAAGTGGCTTCCGAACATTCACAAAACACGGGACACAATTTCCACGCTCCACAGCTCCTGACACTAACGCAAGAACCCCATGGGCCCCCATTCAAAACTACTTTAAGAGACCTATTCTAAGAAGCACGGTTATCTGGCTTCCGACCCCCAGCAGCCCTGAAGAAGTCGGGGAAGAGGCAGGCACACTGACCTCAGCACTGACAGTGGAGGCCCAACAGCAGGGTGACTGCAAACCATCAAAGACCGAAAAACACTACAGTCTGGGAGGTGCTGTTAATGACGACTCTGAGACCTTCACAAGGGGGTGATAGGATCATCAGAAAACGTGGCAGTGTCATACCCTTGGAACCGTCAAGAGATTCTAAGAAGCCACATGGGCAGATAGGAGCAGAGACACAAGAATACTAAAAGCACATATGGTGTAATTTCATATTCACAAAACACCTGTAATTTTCCATATTCGGATTATAAAAACTAAAAATTGATCAATTCTTTTGGCTGGTAAAGGCACATGAAAAATTCTCTTTGCCGGGGCAGTCTATCTTCAAGCACCAGTGCTTGTCACGAGGAGAAAGCGGGGAAAACCAGGTATGGAAGGATGTTTAATTTAAAAGAAGGAAATATTGGGGGGGCGGGGCGCCTGAGTGGCTCCGTCGGTCAGGCGTCCAACTCTAGATATCAGCTCAGGTCATGATCTCAGGGTCAGACTCCGTGCTCAGCACAGTCTGCTTGTCCCTCTCCCTCTGCTCCACCCTCTCCCTCTGCTCCACCCTGCCCCTAAACCCCCACTTGCAAGCGCACTCTCTCTCAAATAAATAACATCTTTAAAGGAGGAAATTTCTAAAAATATTTTTAAAAAACATTTTGTCCATAGCATTCTCTGCTAAAGATAATATTTAGAGAATTATACTACCAACAAGGGAGGGTAAAGAAACTTAAAAGGAGAGAAGGTGTCTACACTCCACTTGCATTGGCAAAACATCAAGGCGAGCAGACAACGCAGACCTCTGTGGTGATGGAGGGTTCTGTATCTCGATTACAGCGGTGGTTACTAAAATCTACACGTGGGATAAAATGTCACAGAAGTACACATGCACCTTGTACTAAGATCAATTCCCTGGTTTTGATTTTGTACAGTAGTTACAAGATATTGGGGAAAGCAAGATGAAGTAAGTATAGGACCTCTCTGTACTATTTTCCTGTAAATCTATAATTACTTTAAAATAAAAAGTTTTTAAAAGCTTTTTAATTAAAAAAGAAAAAAAAAGCATTCTGTCCAAAACTTCTAAAAACCCATTCAACGTGTAAAAGGCAACCTTTAGTTGTCTGAAAATACCATGTTAAGTTCTCCCTGCCAAAAAAATGCTGGTGTGAATATATTCACTCCCATACTACAAACATTTCTAACTGTATTTTAAAACCAGATATCCTCAAATGAAAACCACAGACAGGGACACCTGGGTGGCTCAGTCGGTTAAGCATCTGCCTTCAGCTCAGGTCATGATCCCAGGACCCAGGGATCGAGCCCCCACATCAGGCTCCTTGCTCGGCGGGGAGTCTGCTTCTCCCTCTGCCTGCCGGTCTCCCTGCTTGTGTGCTCTCGTGCTCTCTCTGACAAATAAATGTTTTAAAAATCTTGAAAGAAAGAAAGAAAGAGAGAGAGAGAGAGAGAAAGCAAGAAAGCAAGAAAGCAAGAAAGCAAGAAAGAAAGAAAGAAAGAAAGAAAGAAAAAAGAAAACAAACCAAACCACAATGAGAATAATAAGTAAACTCAAACCTTTCGAATTGCTGGACTAACCCTCTCTTTCCTGAGGAGCGACACCTCACAATGCAACCCAGGGCAGCAGAGACAGATGCATCCGCAGACACCCCAAAAAGCGAATAGGGAACTTACAAATATAATCCTTCACGGCTTTCTCAAAGAGGTCGTACACGTGCTCTCTGTCCAGGCCATCCAGAGCCATGCTGATCTCGTCATGCAGCCACTCCAGCCAGAGCTCTGCAAGACAACAGCACCTCTGCATCACCATCTCCTTCACCAAAGGGCAGGATGAAAGCAGGGACTTCACCACGAGTCACGAGCACACAAACGTTTCACCCACCTTACACAGCCTGCCACGGTTCACAGAAATTCAATTCTTAAAACTGGCACCGAGCACATAGAAGGTTTATGCTTCCAAGTAAGATCAAATAATTAAAATCATAGTATCCTACACCTGTTGGGCATTTTATACTTTTGCTAAGTACTTACATATATGTATTTCTCATTCAATCTTTCTAAAATTCCTGTAGATGATAGTCACAATAATGAATAATGATGGCATCTATCTAAGCATTTACGACATGTTAGGGCATTTATTCCATGTTGTACACAGAATACCTCATCTGATCCATGTACTATAAGGTAGAAACTACTGCTAGCCCCATTTTACTGCTGGGAAAACTGAGTCTTACAATGTTTACATAATTTGCTTAAGGTCACACAGCTAGTTAAGATGTGTAGTCAGGAACAAATCTAGAAAATCTGATTTCAGCTTCTATACTCAGAAGTTATGCTTTTGGATCTGGGACCAGTGTTCTCCACTCCTCCCTAAAGGATCAATTACAAACATTCACGAAGACTGGTCTACAAGATGCACAGCGTAATAATGTTTCAAATAAGTATAAATAATCTAAATGCCCAACTACTGTGTAACAAACAAGGTATGAAACATTTACATTAAAAATTGTTCATAAAAGTTTAATTACAATACAATTACCTGGTACTGAGAAAATGGATTAAATACATAAACACTGGAATGGGAATTTAGACACGAGAAAAGTTTAATCATGTAGGGTAAAAAAAAATCAGGATCCAAAATATGAGCCAGTATTACACCATCACGACTGTTCTGCAAAAAACCAGAAGATGAAAAACTAGAATTCACTGACACTGGATGATGGATTTTCTTCTTTCCACTGTATTTATATGTTCCAAATTTCTGTAAGGAACACGTCCCAGTTTCAGTGAAAACAGAATGTATACCCTTCAGTTCTCGGTGTTTATAAAAGCAGCCCGACTGCTGACACGTTACCTTCGGTCAAAGGAAAGATCTCACTCATCTTCTGGCGAGCCACCCGCACTTTGGTAAGCTCCCCTTCCAGCCGGAGCAGCCGAATCAGGTCCACATGGCAGTTGTAGTCATAGACGTTGATAGATAGCTAAGAGGAAAAGGACACAAGGTGAAATTTAAAATGCCACCATCAAAATAACTTAGCATTTTTCACCACTGGTGACAACGCATGTCTCTGCTACAAACAAAACAGATGTGCTATCTGGGAGAGCCACTGAGACAGCAATGCAACATTTACCCCCAGGGAAGAGGAAGAAAAATCAATGAACGAGGCTTTCTCTAATAAACGCACAGAGCCTCCATTCTGTTCCAGTCCCTAACAGAATGCAGTTGGGTTGTTCTCTGAAATACAGGACCCATTCTGATGAAACAAATCAACACCAAGCGTGACCTTAGGCAAGTCATTAACTTTGCCAAGCCTCCATTTCCTCATCTGTAAAATGGGGATACCACTACAGTCTCTGGTCCGTAAGGTTCTTGTGAGGATTTTAAAACGTGATGAATAATGTGCTTTTAGCACCTACCAGCTGTGAAGGTAAAAGCTCTCCTCTTTTACTAAACAAACAAAAACAACAAAAGCGAAAACCCCTGCTGGGAGGAAGAAGAATGGCAGCACCTGTTGAAGCTGAGTGACAGGTACATAGAGATTTATTTTTATATTTGAAACTTTTCAAACTAAAAGTTAAAACAAATTAAAATAACTGCTTAAAAAGCTATCAGACATCTGAGACGACAGAAAACTAAAAGAATCTGTCACTAGTGGACTTTTCTAAAAGGTAGCGAAAGGAAGAGGAAGGAAATGATAAAAGAAATCTTGTGGCATCAGGAAGGCAGGAAGAACTGAAAGAGCATGAAATACAGACAGGTATCCTGGATGACCCTTCTCATGACTCTTCTAAGCTGTATTGGATAGCCGACACAAAAATTCTGAGACCACCTGATACTCAAAACGATGATATTTAAAAGTGGGGATGCTAAAGTGACCTGAACGGAAGGATGATTCCCTCGCTTCACTCGGCAGTGGAACACAGACACCATGTAAGTCAAATACACTATTCCCAAGGCAACCACTAAGAAACTACACAAAGCATACACTAAAAATCACTATAAATAAATGAAGATAGAATCCTAAAAATGTTCAAGTCACTCACTGGAAGGCAACAAAAGAGAAACAGAAGAACAAGAAACAGAGGAAACAAACAGAAAATAAAATGTCAGGCTTTAGACCTAACATTGCAATAATTATCTTTAATGTTTATGCTCTTGGGACACCTGGGTGGCTCAGTCGGTTAAGCATCTACCTACGGCTCAGGTCATGATCCCAGGGTCTTGGGATCGAGTTCCACCTTGGGCTCCTTGCTCAGTGTGGAGTCTGCTTCTCCCTCTGCCTGCCACTACCCCTGCTGTGCGTGCCCTCGCTCTCTTTCTCTTTCTCTCTGATAAATAGATCTATCTATCTATCTATCTATCTATCTATCAATCTTTTAAATGTTTATGGTCTCAATATACCAATTAGGGGGCGCATGGGTGGCTCAGTCGGTTAAGCAACTGACTTTTAATTTCAACTCAGGTCATGATCTTGGGGTCATGGGATTGAGCTAAGGGGGGCTCTGTGCTAAGGGGGGGGGTCGGTTTCTCTCCCTCTCCCTCTCCCTCTGCCCCTCCCCTCATGCACTCTCTCTATAAAATAAATAAATCTTTAAAAAATATACTAATTAAAAGGCAGGGAATGGCAGAGTGGATAAAAACACAACCCAACCATATGCTGATTACAAGAAACTCACTTCAAATTCAAGGACACAGGAAGGCTGAAAATAAATGGATAAAAAAAGATATACCACGTAAACATTAGTCCAAAAAAAGAAGTGGCTATATTAATATCACATAAAGCAGACTTCAGAAAAAATATAACTACCAAGGATAAAAAGGGGCATTACAAAATGATCAAAGGATCAACCCACCAGGAAGACAAAGCAATCCTAAATGTGTATGCAACAAACAACAGACCCTCGAAATAGATTAAGCAAAACTGTTCCAGCTAAAACAAAGGGACACACACACTTACAGTGGGGACTTCAATATCCTCCACTTCACCAACTAAAAGAACTACTAGACGAATTAGCACAAGGATACAGAAGAAATTCAGCATCAACAACCAACAAGATCTAATTAACATATATAGAACATTCCATCCGATAATAACAAAATACATCTTTCTTTTCCTCAAGAGCCCATGGAAGATTTACTGAGACCAGATCATGGGCTGTAAGACGAACTCTGATAAATTTTTTAAAAAGTGAAATCATACAGAGTATGTTTTCTGATCACAACAGAATTAAATTAGCAATCAGTAATGGTAGGGAAATCTTTAAACATTTGGAAATTAAGTGATATACTTCTAAATAATCCATGGGTCAAAGAGAAAGTCTCAAGGAAAACTTAAAAATATGTAGAACTAAATGAAAATACAGCAAGCCAAAATAAGGATACAGCTAGCACAGTATGGAGAGGAAAACTTACAGAACTAAATTCAACGTATGAAAAGAATCATGCACCCTGACTAAGTGGAATTTGTCCTAGGTACATAAGGCGAGTTTGCAGCTCAGTCTCTGAAGATCAATCACTGTAATCCACTAGATCAACAGGCTAAACACAAATGATACCCATCGACACAGAAAACGCACTGACAAAATCCAACACCCGTTCATGATAAAAACTCTAGACCAGGGGCGCCTGGGTGGCGCAGTCATTAAGCGT
Organism: Ursus americanus; assembly: GCF_024610735.1. Taxonomy (NCBI): domain Eukaryota; kingdom Metazoa; phylum Chordata; class Mammalia; order Carnivora; family Ursidae; genus Ursus; species Ursus americanus. The sequence goes on along the minus strand of NC_142156.1, from coordinate 8,677,332 downwards.
GATCCCGGCGTCCTGGGATCAAGCCCCACATCAGGCTCCTCCGCTGGGAGCCTGCTTCTTCCTCTCCCACTCCCCCTGCTTGTGTTCCCACTCTCGCTGGTTGTCTCTCTCTCTGTCGAATAAATAAATTAAAAAAAAAAAAAAACAAACTCTAGACCAGGGGCGCCTGGGTGGCTCAGTCGTTAAGTGTCTGCCTTCGGCTCAGGGCGTGATCCCAGCGTCCTAGGATCGAGCCCCACATCAGGCTCCTCCGCTGGGAGCCTGCTTCTTCCTCTCCCACTCCCCCTGCTTGTGTTGCCTCTCTCGCTGGCTGGCTCTCTGTCAAATAAATAAATAAATAAAATCTTTAAAAAAACAACAACAACAAAACTCTAGACCAGTTAGGGCCTTATCAAAATTTAAACTTTTTGGTCTATGAACTATCTTACTGCGGATGCAAACAAAAGTTACAAACCACATACCCAGCAAAGGACTGGTATCTAAAAGATACAACTCCAAACTCAACAGTAAAAAACAAAGAATCCAATTAAAAAATGGGTCAAAGACATGAACCAACAGGTATATGCAAAGAGGGCACACAGACAGCAAATAAGGCACACGAATAGTAGTCAACATCATTAACCCTCAGGGAAACGCAAATTAAAACCACAATGAGGTATCATTACACACCTAACAGAATGACTAAAATAAAAAATAGTGACAACACCAAATGCTGGGGAAGATGGAGGGAAAAAACCCAACTGGCTCACTCATACATTGCTGATAGGAATGTAAAATGTGTATGGCAGCTCTGGAAAATAGCGGGGCTGTTTCTTATAAAGTTCAACACACAATTACCACATCACCCAGCAAGTGCACCCTTGGGTATTTTTCCAGAGAAATAAAACCTATGCTCCCACAAAATCTCTTTGTGAATGTTCGTAACAGCTTTATTCCTAAGAGCCAAAACTGGAAACAACCCAGAAGTCTTCTGATGGTGAACGGTTTAAGTAAGCGTGGGGCACGCACACCGTGGAACACTATTCAGCCACAAAGAGGAAATGAACAACATGTACCCAACTTAGACGAATCTTTTTTAAGATTTTATTTACTTATTTAGCAGAGAGTGAGAGAGAGAGAGAGAGAGAGAGAGAGAAAGGGAGGGAGCACAAGCAGGGGGAGAGGGAGAAGCAGGTTCTCCACTGAGCAGAGCACCCGACGTGGGGCTGGATCCCAAGACCCCAGGATCCACAGACCCCTGAGCCACAGGCAGATGCTTAACCAACTAAGCCACCCAGGTGCCCCACAAGTGAGATGAATCTTAAGGGAATTATGCTGAATAAGAAAAGCTAATCCAGAAAGATTACATACTATATGGTTCCATTTACATAACATTCTTGAGATGACTAAATTATAGAAATGGAGAACAGATTAGTGGTTGCCAGAGGTCAGGAACTGTAGCTGTAAAAAGACAACAGGAAGGACCCTTGTGGTGACAGAACCGTGTGTTGACTGTACCAATGTCAACATCTGGGTGGTGGTATTATACTACAGTTTTACCAAGGTTACCATTGGGAGAAACCAGTAAAGGGTACACAGGATCTCTGCAGAATTTCTCACAACTGCAGGGAAATCTACAACTATCTCAAAATGAAAAGTTTCATTTTTTCAAAAAGCTTTCATATGAGTTGGGGTATAGGGTTCCCCTAAGTCTACACACAAACACTAGTGTCACCTCTTTCAACATCTGCCACAACGTCTCAGCACTAAGTACTTCTCCTTCATTCAACTAACACTCTGACAATGTACTCAATAATCTAGACACTAGCTACTGCATTAAAATACGAGGAGGACCTGTCTCACCAGGTAGCAAGTCTCAGTAACAATGAGTTAATCCGTGGAATTGACACAGGATTGACAAACTGACCAACAGATCAAAAGAGAATGCCCAGAAACAGACCCACGCAGACAGAAAACATACGACAAGACTGGCAGTGGTTGCGTCTAATAAAATTCATGACCCAGGACCATGACCCCAGTCTGAAAAACACTTACTCATAGAAATCCTTATACGTGTTGAATAATAGCACAATTCAACAGTAACAATGTTCCTTGTAGCTTGTTGGTAACAGGACCATAAAAAATTAAATAAAATAAAAATAAACTGTGAGCAATCCAAATGCCAGAAGAACTGATAAATGGTGGGACATCCACCCAATGGCATACTAAATACACAGTAGGCAAAATGAACGAACTGCAGCTACAAGCAACACGGATGAATCCCAGAAACACTGCTGAGTGGAAAGCAGGCCCAAAAGATTACACGTAGCATGATACACTTTCCAAAAGCTCAAAAATTAGCAAAAGTGAGCATTACTTAGGGATGCATATGTAGGTGATAAAACTATACATATTTTATAAGAGAAGGAAGCACACCAGTTCAAGGAAGTAGTTACCTGGGTTTTAGGAGGGGAGGCAGGGCCATGGAATAGGGGAAAAGCCGATTAAGTGCAAGCAACAGTACTGATCAAGCTCAGACTCTTAGACCAAGTGGTGGGGTAAGTAGTGTTTATTTGATCACCACAGTTCGCAATTTACAGATGTGAACTGCTTTGTATATATCGAATTACATGCAAAAAGACAACAAAGACTCAGAAACAGTAAGAGTCTGACCTATAATTTTTTTTTTAAATCTTAAAGACTTTCAGCAATGTTCTCCTGCTCTTGATATGTAAAATTTAACAAGCTGAGTCCATCCCATGATTACATGATGGGTTGAAAAAGGACTGGACTAGGTCAGGACACAAGTGCTCTAATCTCCCCTGGTTCTCAGTTTCCTCATTTGTACCAGGAAGGAGCTGGAGTAAATCTCTGCTTCTCCAGTGGGCTGTCAGGACGCACTGATGTTTCAAAACCGACTGTCAAGTGAGCACCAAAGGAACACTCACGAGAGAAGTGAGGTTTGCCCAAAATGTACTTTCCTCATTAAACAAGAGGCAAAGGCTCTCCCTGTCACCCGCTGCTCTCAACTCACCTGGGTCTGAATGTGGTTTTGGAACATGAAAGGGGGGACAGTCCTGTTAGTGTGACTAATGTCTATACAAGCACCCCTTATATGAACACCATGTGTAGGTCGGGAAAAAAAAGGTATAAAAGTCAAGGAAGTAAAGAAACTGCCTCCCAGGATGGCTTTTGGTCCAAATTTCTGATTTCTAGGCCCAAATAATAAAGACACTATACAAGAAGAGGTGCTCCGAAAGTATGTGTATTAAATGCATACTGAGACGCACTTAAGAGACCTTCCACAGAGTTCACTTAGCACCGACAAGTGAGCACGTATACTGGTCTATTCTGGTCTCAGAACATCATTAGCAACAAAGGATGATTTAAAGAAAGAGGTGGCTTAGCCCATGCATAAAATGTTTTGATTTCCTGACTCCCTAACAGCACAACCTGGACCCAGAGCAGTGGCAGAGAAACAGCAAGAGGCCTGGTCCAAAAGACACAACCATTGCAATCATGGGAGGGTGGGGAAAGAACAGAGCAGGCCGTGGCACAGCACCGACTATGTGTCAAAGTTGCCAGGGGCTTTGTAAGCAGCCGGTCACTTAAGCTCCACAACAGCCCTGTGAGGGAGGCACGGTTACAACCCGTGTTTCCACCACCTAGGACACCATAGGCTCAGAGAGCTGGAATAACTTAGTTTCAGGACACAAACACAGTTAACGGGAAATCTTTGCTTTGGGACATGGACAGATACCACAACTAACTTCAAGCTTCCACAAAATATGCTCAGAGAACTGGAATGTGTAAATATGAAAAGGTGGAGTTTTTCACAGGCCTGTCTAGAAGTTATCCATCATTACACTCCACAAGTTACGGCAGGAGCTAGAGGCTATCAGGATGAGGCGGGAGGGAGATTTGGAAACATTGGAAAAATCAGTCTCTAGACCCCATGATAAAGAGCCTGATAAAGCCAGAGGCTCTTCAGTTCACATCACAGTGTGGTCACGGTCTGAATTCCATCCCACCTTCTGTGACCTGAGGTAGGGCAGGACACCAGTAGCCAGGAGACCTCTGCACTGACCCATCCTGCTCTCTCACTAGCTGGTTACCCTCACCAAGAACTTAATCTTTCTGCTTCCAAGTCTGCCCTACAGCTCAAACAGGTAATCCTGTTTTCCCCTGCCTCACAGAAGAGTGGGCTAATGAAATGGCTCGAGGAAAAGCCCAAGGAAGGCTAGAAGTCGGAAGCACAGATTTCCATCGGGACAGGGACATAGCCTGGCACCCTATATTACACGGCATTTTCTGAATGAATAAAAGATGGAGTGAACACCGGCGTACTTATTTCTAAAAAGCAGAATAGGGAACCACTTGCCTATTCCAACTAGGCTCCTTTGACATTCAAATACGATGACAAATGAAAACAAACAATACCGATGGATATCATCACTATTTCACAACGAAAATATCACTGCCAAAGAGGACATTATAAGGAATCTCACACCCAGCAAGGTTGAGTAATGTAGGTTAACAACTTCACATCGCTGAGTGATTTCATATCAGTGTGTCTTCTGGTCCACAGACAACCCTGATAAATTCAATTCCCCTCGTGAGTGACTCTGAGCAATCATTTCATCATCTGTTCTGAGCCTGTTTCCTCATTACTAATGCTCAATTTCTGTGTGCCCTTCCAATCCTTTATTTAAAGATTTTATTTATTTTTGCAAAAGAGAGAGAGAGCGTGCGCATGTGCACACGTGCACACAGGAGTAGAGGGGAGGGGCAGAGGGAGAGGCAGGCTCCCCGCTGAGCAGGGAGCCCAACTCGGGGCTCAATCCCAGCACCCGGGGATCATGACCTGAGCAGAAAGCAGACCCTTGACCGACTGAGCCACCCAGGTGCCCTGCCCTCCAATTCTACTTCCCCCTCTCCTCCCTGTCCTGTGCCCTCCTGTGTGGACCACATCCATGGGGTCTCTAGCTCTCTTGCTTCCAGCAGGGTTTGCCCAGCAAAAGGCACCAGCAGATGTTTGGAGAGAGGAAGAGAGATCACAGTATTCTTCCCCAACCCCAATCCCTGATGGGAAGATGGGGTGGGGCTGCATCCCCTGACTAAAGGTCTCACCTGCTCTCAGGTGCCCTCTCCACACAACTATTAAGAAAACTGGTCGGTTTTCTCCCCTCATCTCTTCAGGCCTAAAGGTGGACACAAGGTCCTGCTGTCACTAGCCCTGAGGTACTGCACCTCCAATCCTGATCGTTCTGATCACACTTTAATAAACACAGTAGGCCCTTTATTGACCTTCTCTCAAATTATCCTAATATGAATGTACCACCTATTTCCTGCTGAGACCCTGGATTACACAGGAGTTACAAATTAGAGATCACGGTACCACGAGGTGCGAGGCACTGGGCTATTAATTAACGTTACGACAACTACATGATGCAGAAATTGTGGCTCCCAATTTACAGGTGAGAAAATGGAGGCTCAGGGAGGTTAAGAAATTTGCCTAAGCTCACACAAGCACGGACTAGCTACAACTGGGGTCTTAGCCTCCAGACGCTGAAATTTCTACCGTCCCATTTCTATCATCGTCGTCACGGTCACTGCTTTGTCTATCACTGCTTTGTCTATCGCACCGTAGTTCATCATTGCGGGCACTGCTACTGAAAAAAAGAAGAAAACGAAAAAGAAAAAAAAACCACTCTCTTATGAGTACAATTTTATTGCTATTGTTGTCCACAGTTTAACGGTGTGGTTAAGAGCGGGAGCTCTGGAGTCGTTTCAAAGTTTAAGGCCTGGCTCGCCACTTGCAGAAGTGTAATCTTCAGCTAGAGAATTCCCTCCACGAGGAGCCCCAATTTCCTCTCATAAAACGGGGAATACACTACTTCCTTCACTAGCTCGCTGCGAGCGTTCAATGGGATAACGCTTGCAAAGCACCAGGCAAGCAGTAAACGCTGAAATGACGGGAGCCGTGGTGATTAATAGCGGTTTTGCGGCCTTGGCGGCTTTATTACCGCCGGAGACCCGGGAGAAGGGCCGGGGACTGGGAACCTGAGGGAAGGAGCCCGCCGCCCAGCCCCGGACGCACCTGCTCCTCCAGCCGCTCGATTTCCAGCTGATTCTTCTCCTCCTCTTCGTCATACTCCCATTCGTATTCCCCGGGGGAGCTCTCCGCGGAGGAAGCCATGGCGTACTCCTCGTCCCCATCGCTCTCACTCACACCTTCCTCCGGCTGGTCCCACCCCGGCCCCACGGCCTTGTACGTCGCAGAGGCCACGGCCCGCGACAACACCTTCCTCCTCGTCCTAGCAGTCTTAACGTCATCCTCCTCGCCCTCTGCCGTGGGCCCGGCCTTGGGCTCAGCCTCCGCTTCCGAAGCCGATGTTGCGGCCGCCGTCGCCATCTTGCGCTTCCAGTGACTCCCGGGTCTTCTCGCGGCAGCCGAAGACCCGCTGAAGTAGAAGCTGCCCGCGGCGTGCGCCTGATCAAAACCCCGCTCCCCTTGCTACGGAAAGAGAAACTGTGAAGCTCGAATGACGGGAAAATCCAGGAATGCATGAAACTTCGTATTGCTTTTACATAGGTGTAAAAGCTCTCTCAGAATAAGAACTCCCCTGTACGGCATGTGTTCTGTCGCAACTTCGGACACATGTTGGGTCTTTGCACGGGAAGTGGAGGCCGTACAGGAAATCATGGAGTGATGGTTGAAGTGACGGGTTTGGCGCCATCTTGAGAAGGTCAAAAGGAGTTTTGGAATAAATGCCTTCCTTACCGCCTAGCCCGACCTGGCGCGTGGTTCAGTCTCCCCAGCAACTGAGCCTCAAACGCAGAGAAAACTCCAAGTCCCCGGGGAAGGATTCACGAGGATCCTTGCCGAGAAAAACCTATTTCCCAAAGAGATTCCTCCCCTTTATGTAATACCTGGTGCCTAAGTAAAAGTGAAATACATTTGAGTTTTCTGCTTTTATAAGACCATATTCTGCAAACCAATATTAATAAATTTCATTACTAAGCGTTTATTTAGAAACTCTTCATTTCCAGGCATTGTCATATAAATATGTCGGTTTGCTGCTTTATGAAAAGAGAAATAGATGCAGACATATACATACTCTTTTAAAAAATCAGGGTATGGCGTGTTCGTTTCCTCAATTAAACTCCCATTTTTGAGGTCGGAAAATATTGTTTATTTGTTGCCTTTCTCCCTCATTAGCAAGGTTAATTATGTAAGGAATTAATGTATTTTTCTTTCTGTTAGATCCCCAAAGCCTAGTATAGTGCCTTGACACATGACACTTGCTCAATGAACGGTCCTTGAGTTAGTACGAAAGCGAGGATCAAGCTTAAAGAGATGATGTCATTCGCCTAGGGCCACACAGCCGGGAAGGAGGAGAAGGCGGATTCCAACTCAGGATTGTCCTTGCTTGAATCCCAAATGCGTCTGTCTGGGCAACCTTGGACAAGTTACTAAACCTCTCTGGCCCTCAACTTCCTATGCTAAAAAATCGGGTTGAAAAAGTAGACTGGTTGATCCACTATGCCGCATTCTGGCGGTGGGCTTTGTGAACGTAAACTTGGGCCCCACTCCGGCCTGACCCCCTTGGATCCAAAACCTTGCACTCGGAACAAGCCCTCCAACTTCAGTCTTTCAGGTCAGCGTCCCTGGCCCACCCCGGAGGGGCGTGGTTAAGACGGGACCAAAGGCCGACACGTGCACGGAGGGGGAGGGCGCAGGCGCGAAGTCGCGGTGAGGTAAGAGGGTGCGCGCCCCAAGCCGGGAGCCGACTCGCTAGCGCGTTCCTCTCCTCCGTCTTGCGCTCTGCCTGCGCAGGCGCAAGCCCGGAAGATGGCGGCGGCTGGAGCGGGCCGTCTGAGGCGGGCGGCTTCGGCCTTGCTGCTGCGGAGCCCGCGCCTACCCGCCCGGGAACTGTCGGCTCCGGCCCGGCTCTATCACAAGAAGGTAGGGGCAGATGAGGGGATGCGCGGGACCCGCACTGGCAAGGGGACGGGAGGGCTAGGACCGCCGGGAGGACCCAGGTATGCCGGCGCTCAGTGGAGGCCCGACCTGGGGAGGAGTGGCCGCGGGATGGTGCGCGGCCTTGGGAGCCCCCACTGCTGCGGGGATAGGGACCACCCCCTCACGCGACTGACTGGACTAGGTTTTCTTCGCTGCTCAGATAAAACTAACCGCTGCCCGTGGGCCCCGCTGCTGGCTGCGATTTCGTGCCTCAAAACCCAACAGCCGAGGAAGGAGGGCCTGTTATGACCTGCCAGCCTCACTCCAGGGACAGACACATCCAGCTTCAGCGAGGCCATTGCCCTAGCCAAATGACCTTGGCAAGTCCCTGCTCTGCGTTGAACTTGTTTTCCCCATTTGTAAAATGAGCTCTTAGCATTCCCCTACAAGAGAGTGCTTGTGGAGTCCTCAGCATGGTGCCCAGCACATGGAGATCATTTACAGTGTTGTAGGAACTCATGGCCTCCGAGTGGAGTCAGACACGTAATCAACAGTTTTAATTTTTGTCCTTTTTTTTTTTTTTGGCAGGGGGGAAAGGCGTTGGGGAGTACCGGATAGGTGCATAGTTTGCAGCCCTTGCCTTCCGAGGGCATTAAGTCCCCTAGTCCTGAAGCTTTCCCACTCGGGAAACGACTAACTAAAGAACACGGTAAATCAACATGGGCCAAAAGTACAGACGAGGTACTATCTTGTAGGTCCTTGGGCTTGGAGTGAAAATCCGTGGTGGGATAAGTGGGTAAAAGAGACTGGAAGATCCGGAAGCTTACGGCTTAACTGGTGAACAAGCCTCAAGGTTACATTAAAGCCTTCTGTGTGCGGGTTTGAACGGATGCTGTGTTGTTTTGGCTTCAGCAGGTTGGCCAGGGACTTCGCTCCTCCCCCACCTAGGGGTGTGTTTTGTTGACATTACGCGCTCGACAAACGTGGACTAGCAGCCTTTCAGCCACCAGGGTGCGCTGCTCCACCAGAGTGATTTCCAGGTCTTGAAATAGAGTTACGGGACCGTTACTGTGTTATACACAAACGGACACATTCCATGGCATTGTTCCTCGTGTAACATTCTCCTTGAGGCTCCTGGGAAATCCTTCGATTGCTGGACCATACTTATTTTTAAAATTTTTAATAATAATCCTTTGAGTATGGATTTGGAAATACCAGAAATGTTATTTGAGCCTAAATCTGGGACTTAGGTGGTAAAGATCAGGTAATTATTTGTGATCAAAAACCGTATGGAGGGGCGCTTGGGTGGCTCAGTCGGTTAAGTGTCTGCCTTCAGCTGGGGTCATGATCCCAGGGTCCTAGGATAAAGCCCCAGGTCTGGCTCCCACCTCAGCAGAGAGTCTGCTTCTCCCTTTCTGCCTACCCCCCCCCCCATGTGCTTTCTTTCTCGCTCACGCTCTCTCAAATAAATAAAATCTTTAAAAAAAAATAACTATGGATTTAAGACATGATTTTGCTGATTTTTCTCCAGTAACTCAAATTTCTGAAGGTAGTTGGAGAAGAGGTACAAAAAGACTGGGTCATAAAGTCTCATTGACGTAAGTGTAAGCCTTCCTCCCAGGTGAAGTTTGATGCTTAGTGACTGCCTGCCAGGTTCAGGTTGCTGACCAGTAACAAAAAAGAGTGATCATGGATTTCTCTTAACCTTCTCATTTCAGGTTGTTGATCATTATGAAAATCCTAGAAACGTGGGGTCCCTTGACAAGACGTCAAAAAATGTTGGAACTGGATTGGTGGGGGCTCCAGCATGTGGTGATGTAATGAAATTGCAGGTACTCACTGGTTTTCATCAGTAATCCCTTTGCTCATACAGTGTTTCGTTGTTTACAAAACATTTGAATGCACAGCTTTCCATTTGGTCTTTATCTAAATTCTTATGAGATGACGGGATGATTCGAAGTTATCAGTTATTAGGGTAGGGACTGAATCTTAGTTCTCCTTACTTGTACACTGTGCTCACCCTTTCTCGTGTCACTTTTCTACTCTATTAGCTTAAATTCCAACTTCACCTAAGAAAGTTTTGTGAATTTTACTGATCAAAGGAAAACCACAACCGTTCAGTTAGCAATCCCCAGTGAGACAGGAAATGCCACATATCAAGCCTCCCCCAAATTGGAAACAACACAAAGGTAGTGACTGGCGCTTTGAGTAAACTGTAGCTTTGTCCACATCTCCATGGTGATGAGGGGTCACCTTGCCAGAGGTCTTCCTGTCTATCTTGGAAAACAGAAACCAGGCAGGAGGAAACCACTAGGTGTCATTTCATGCCAAATTCAAAAGCACTAACCAGAGACCTATACTGCAGACTCTCCCAGTGTTTAAAGATGCAGATTGACCGAGCAACCAGGAGCAGGACTTCATAGCCAAAAAGCAGACTAGGGTTGCAAAACAAAAGGGGGGGTGCATAGTTTTCAGCTTTTCTTTACCACGTAGGCCTGTTTCATTCTGATGAACATTCCTACATTTGCCTCTTCATCACTGAGTCCTTTGTGACAAAGCAAATTCAGTAATATTAAAACTTAGGGTGTGGAAAACAAGACCAAAGCCCTTGGGGAGAGCCCCAGTGACCCCCCCATAAATACAGGTTCTGCAGGGTGGCATCAGGAACCATTGCTTAACTCCTGTCTCTTTTCTAGATTCAAGTGGATGAAAAGGGGAAGATTGTGGACGCCAGGTTTAAAACATTTGGCTGTGGGTCTGCTATTGCCTCCAGCTCATTAGCCACTGAATGGGTAAAAGGGAAGACGGTAAGGTTGCTTGCAGATTGACATTTAAATCACATTCCCAACAAACCTGCCTCGGAGTTAAGGGAAGGGTCTTGTTATTTGGGGGGGGTTAATTTTTTTCGAAATACTCTTCAGAATTTTTTTAATTTCTCCTACTCAGGCTTTGATTAAATTCTCCACATTAGGGATTATGGATAATTTTGTTTGGTGTTTTTTATTTTGGGGGGTTTCGTCATTTTTATTTGTTTGGGGGTTTGGGTGGTGTTTTATTTAGGGGTTTGTTTGTTTGTTTTTGTTTTAGGGAGGGGAGGGGAAGAGGGAGAAAGAGAGTCTTAAGGAGGCTCCATGCCCAGTACAGAGCCCGAGGCAGAACTCAACTTCATAACCTTGAGATTCTGACTGAGCCAAAATTAAGAGTCGAATGTTTAACCAACAGAACCACCCAGGCACCTCTGTTTAGTTTTGATTTTAATTAAATAGAAAAAAAATCTTCAGCTCCCCCACTAACAAAAAAGAACTGCAAAGAAATCTGTGGGTTTCTCCAAGGTTGCTGATTAAAATTTCTTAGGAGTCTTAAGGGTGGGAGAGGTTATATTGTGGTTTGTGTTCTTGTTTATTCCCTTCCATATGTTCCAGGAAGGATCGCAGGTGGCTTGTAGGGTTCATGAAATAACAAACCAGCCTGTGCTAAAAGAGGGATTAAAGAATCAAACAGCCAAGATGAGGCAAAGCAAGCAAATCAGTCAGAACAGTGATCCAAGTGGCGGTCGGCCGGCCCTCTGAGGGTGGAAATGAGAGAAGCTGGAACATCTTTTCTGTTCTTTTCTCTGCCAAAGCCTCTTTCCCAGCAGCTGCAGAGGTAGAAGGTCCCAAACCCAGTGAAGAGCTGGAGTTTCTAAAATCCAGTTATTAAAACCTCTCAGGAAAGCCAAAATACAGGACTGCTTATCTTTGCAGCCCCGAGGAACAAAGTTCAGGGAGCTGAGTCACAGCGGTGTGTGCCCGGGGAGCTGGGCAGCTCTACAGCAGCGCAGTGTGCCAGGCCACGTGCCACCTGCTTCCTGTGGCTCCGGGCCTTCAGGCTGGCAGGCTCCTCTGGCGAGCACAGACCTAACCTGATCTGGAGGAGGTGCCTCTGAAGTGATTTCTTAAGCCCTGTCCTCGGGGAAAGGGGAAGTGAGACAAGGCACCTGGGCTCCCAGGATCTGGCCTTTGAGTTGTGATCAGAAAGTGGAGGAAGAGGGCCTGCCTTTGACCTTGCTGTCCTCCCGTCTGAGTTACTAGGAACAGAACGTGAAGCATTATCCTCGGAGGCAGCAGAATTGGGAAACGGGGGGACAAATGGGGAACCTGGCTTTCCTTAAGGCAGCACGGCTCCATTCCACATGGGCCTGCCTCCCCTGCCCTTGGGCGCTCAAGCAAAGTCAGGCATCCTTTTCCATCTGTTTTGGTGAGATAGATTCTCTTTTAGGCAGAGGAAGATCCCACTTCCAGCCGTCTGTGCCACTGGCTTACTTGCCATCTCTCTGGCCTCCCTGACACTACTCAGTGCTTGTAGTTGAAGGGATTTAGTCTAAACGCTTGGTATAAGGACATCAGTGAAGCTGATACAAAACCAGAACAGGAAATCACTGCTTTAAAAAAAAAAAAAAAAAGACTCCTGTTGCTGGCCTCGAGCAGACCCCTGAGAGACGTCTCACTGGCTGGCCTGTAAACGTATCTTTGTCGGCCTTGCTTACCCGAGCCAAGCAGTGGGGTGTGTATAGGCCACACTGGAGAGTCCCGGCTGCAGCCTTGACGCACGAGTGAGCGTGGTTTGGGGTGGTTAAGTGGAAGTCATCCCCCACCACGCTGTCCTGAGGGCCTCTTTGGCCTTCCCTTTTTAGTGCTTGTTCCTCAACCTAGAGCATCGCTAAAACTGTTATTGTCTCATGTATGCCTCTCAGGTGGAGGAAGCCTTGACCATCAAGAACACGGACATCGCCAAAGAGCTCTGCCTCCCCCCCGTGAAACTGCACTGCTCCAGTAAGTCTCTGCTCCAAAATGCCAACTAGCTTGCACAGTTGGGAGTGACTTTGTAATGGCATCAACTGGCATTTGTGCAGAGTAAAGGCGAGTCCGTTTTGGCCGCAGAGTCCATAACCTTCAGATGGTTAAAGACCCCGGTCTCACAGCTGATCTCCAGGAGGGTCTTGCAGGAGGTGGTGTGTGCTGGGCGTCATGTGAGCTCTTCGTGGCATCATGTCTAAGCCTCAGAAATGTCTTCTAGTCCACAGATAGTGTCATTATCTCTTCCTCTTACAGACCAGGAAATTGGGGCTCAGCTTAAAGCGCCTCAGTCACATGGCTTCTAAGTGGGAAAGCCAGGCCCTAAGCCCCAACCTTTGATTCCAGAATCTGTCTGTTCCCACCCCACTGGAGTCAAGTTTGGACCAATTAGAGAAAATTCCGCTTCTGCCATAATCCTATCTGTCGCATGTGTTACCACTTCCTTCCCAGGTGCCGTTACTGTGTATACAGTCTGCCTCTGTGTATACGGAATGACTAAGCCCAATTGTGCAACAGTCCCCTGTCCACTGTGCTAAGAGAAAGCCCAGATGCCTTAAGACTTACACTTGGCTTTCTAGTTCAGTCTCTGTCTTTAAAGCTTTTTCCATCCTCTCTCAACCTTCTAGGGGAAGAAGGGAATGAGAAACAGTAGCCTTAACTTACCAAATTAGTTAAAAATCAGCAGAGAGCCAGGCCTCTTGCCAGAGCAAGACTCACAGGGGAACTGAGGGGCAGGGACGTGCTAACACAGTTGTCAGGAAGTCTGCTGAGACCCGAGTTTTTTCCACCTGAGCTGGGATTCCAAGTACCCAGGAATAAAGTCAGCATTTTCAGAAAAGTCCCAGCCTTTTCATTTGGCCTTCTTGGGCACTGCAACCTTTAGCTGCTGCTCTCTGCCACTTGCTTACTTTCTGTTTTCCCCCAGAGCCTCATTTTAATATTGACCCCAAAGTAAAAGTTGTCAGATTCGGGATCCCTAGAGGATGTGGCAGGTGCCACCTGTCAACAAAGTGGCATGGCCTACGTTATGCCAGCTTGCTCAGACAGCATCCACTACGTTTATTCCTGACTTCTGTGTGAGCAGATGACAACTGACCTCTCTTGTGGCCCTCCGACATGTCACTTATATTAAGTCCTCGCACTATCCCAGCAAGGAAAGAATGTCCCAGTTTTATAGAACAGAAAGGAGATTCTAGGAGGCTGAGGGACTAGCCTAGGATCCCAGGTATTTAAACCCCAGTCTGCCTCCGAAGCCGCGGGCAGGGGTAATCGGGCTCAGGAAACAGGTGGCTTTGCAGGCTTGCTCCTGACCCCAGCACCCTGGCTAGGGGGCTCCGAGAAGCCCTCCCCAGAACCGCTGCCCTCCAGCTCTTAGAGATGCAATTCCCAAGTCCCTCTCTGTGCCGTCTACAAACTGAGGTGATCTTTCCTTGTGCCCCTTCCAGTGCTGGCCGAAGATGCAATTAAGGCGGCCCTAGCGGATTACAAACTGAAACAAGAGTCCAAGAAAGGAGAGGCGGAGAAGGAATGAGCCCTCAGCGAAGCGTCCAGCAGGTCAGACCTGCTGCCCGTCCACCCACCGTGTAATCACTACAGATGTTCAGAAGCCCCCACTGCAGTAAAAGCTGAGACACGCACAGCGCTTGCCGGTCACATGGGGGCTCCCACACAAGCAGAATACACAGTTTACTCGCTCCCAGTCCTGTGCTTTCTTTCAGCCCACTCTCCGCGCCTTAACCCCGTGTGTGTATATTTTGAATTGTGTGCATGGCCTCAAACTGAAATCGGTCACGAAGTCTCAAGTGCGGTGGTCCACGAAGTGCCCAAATACCTAATTTCACCTGAATCTGTCTTGGGGAAGATTACTAGTAGAAGGCCGTGGTATGATTATTTGATAGAACCAATTACTGTACATAAAACAGATTTGCATATATATATATATATATATCTACATATATAATAAAAGAACGTTAGACCACGTTTTTCTCTGATAAGCCTTGTCTCTTGGATCCCTCCCTCACCCCAGGGTCCTGCCCAGAGCCCCTTGGGGCTCCCAGGTGCTTGACCGTGATGACTTGCGCACCTTTCTGAGCAGACTGGACAGTAAAGACCATGGACAGAGCCGGCCAGACGTGTGGCACGTTCTATGGAATGGGGGTGAAGGGGAAAGGAGAGAGCCATCTCTTTTCGTTGTGCTTTGCAAAATAATAGATTGACAAGTCAACATGAGTCCAGAAGATTCTTTTTGTAATTTCACTGGTTTGTGACACGCTACAAGCCGAGAAACACTGGCTCCGACAATCCCCTGAAGCTACAGAGCAGCTGGAGGTGGGGGGGCGGGGGGTGTGCAGCCTGTGTCTGCGCAGCGCCTGACTGCCAGTGGTGGCCTTGTGACCTTCCAATAGAGGGGTGGAGTTGGCCACCCCCGCGCCGGCATGAACAGTGCTCTCGGGGGGAAGCAGCGATGCGGAGCCAGAGCCACGGCCCGAGCCCCGGTAGCAGCGGGGTCGCCCTCCGGCACCGTGGACTCTGCGGGCCCTCGCGTCCGGCAAGCCATGAAGCACGTGGAGCGTCAGGCACAGCAGGCTTGGCAGAGTCCACCGAAATCCGCCTTTAGTAGGGCCCTGTGGACGTGGGGCTGGACCCCGAACGACAGAACGGGAAGAGCACGAACACAGGCATAAGCCCTCCCGCCACTCGAGGGGAAAGACAAGCTGCTCGCCTACCAACGATGCTTTTCGAATCACCCTGACGGAAGGATCTCCGTCCCTAGCAGCCAGAAAGGACAGAGCTGAAGATTTTCTAGAAGGCTAAGCTAAAAAAATGAAGAGGATGCATTTGAAGTTCTTACTAGTTTACGTGTAGAGGTACCAGCTTTTTATACTAAAACGCCTCAGCCACAAATCTTAAAAATGATTTAGCACAGGCCACATCAAAAGCCTTGGTGTCCATTTCTTTGTATGTGAGATTTTCAGATTATAGACTATTTGGAGATTAATACTCAATAATTATGGATAAATACATCCAATTTGAATAGAAACGTGTATATTACTCGTAGCAAATAATTTGGTACCTACTTCACAGCAAAGTGCATGTGCCTGTCTGCTCTCAGGGGCCCCCAGTGACGAACTGGTAATTAAGTCCAGTGTGACTAGTAGTGTGATGCAGTGTGGCCACGTACTGTTGCTCTCGTTGGGAGGAAAGGCCGTTCAGGTTTCAGAGAACTGGCCCAGGCGCTTGGAACCTTGAATTTAAAAATGAATTTAGCCACAACTTTGACCCAAGAAGTTGATCTAGGTATGTCTATACCCCTGACGGAATTCAGATTTCATACATTAAAGGCTGTAACAGTATGATAAAAACAAAAACACCTAGGGGATGAGTTGAAAATGGAGATTTCTAGGCCCAGCATTTGGCGTTAGGTCCCTGCAGGTGATTCTGATGCTTGTGACTTCTGAGGGCCTCCTGGGTTCTGGGTGGTGGGGGAGCCAAGCCACAGGGAAGCAGCTGCTTTGGTCCAGTCTCCGTCCTGGCCTGCACAGGTGTGCCGTTCGAGAAGTTCGCTGTCAACTGTGTGTCCACGTACAGTGACCTGAGGGTTAAAGAGCATCCATCCCTGGCCCCGGCACGCCTGACATTCTACTCACTGTCTCTCCTGCCCCCCCCATCCCCCCCCAGGGTTGTGGGTATCATTCCGAGCTGCCCACAGTCCTGCATCAGCCAAAATCCCACTAAAGGAGGCCCATGAATCTCAAAGTCCCAGCTAACCATCTCAAATCTCCTTCAACTCTTCAAAAGTAAGATGTGTGTGATGGTGGCTTTTTTGTCCAGGCATGGGTGGCTGTGTCTTCTCTTAAATATACCTCCTTTATTTTAAAAACAAAAACACAAAAAGTCCTCGGTGTCCTGGAGAAGGTCACAGAACTTCAAAGGCCATTCCCTCAGCAGCCTGTGGAGAGGGCCACAGAGCAGGGCCTTCATAAGACTCTCCAATTAGGGCCACCGGGTGGAGCCATGTCAAAACGTCCCGTGTGGCGCATTCTGTTTAATTCACAATCCCTCTAGGCTAAGCTGGTCTCGTTCCCTTCTTCATTATATGTGGCCACACTGCAATTCCCCCACCGCTTTTCTTTGTAATTTAAAAAATGAGACCTCTCTGCCTGGGTTAGCGCCCTCCGAGAGTGGACCCAGAAGTCTGCACATCACAGGCCGCTCACAAACAGCTCGGGCAATATCACCAGAACAGCCCAAACCTCAAAATAATGGGGCTGTGCAGCTAAAAGAAATGAATTTTTTTTTTGTAACTTACATTCAAGACCTCCCCACCCCTTCCCTTTGCCCAGACAAATCTAGTTTTAACCACATGAGGGCATCACGTACCCTTCAATGAGCTTAAAGCTAGCTCTGAGCGCCTCTGAGTCAAACTTCCGCAGGGAGGTGTGGACATAGAAGTTAGGAGAGTGTATCCCGCACCCATGCCCTGTGCCAGGCCTTCACATTGGTAGTCTGTTCCTTCTGCTGACAACCCTCCGAGGTGGACATTATCTAAACCGATTCAAGCCAAAGCCCATGCTTCTCCTTCCTGGTTTCCTTCTGGCAGAACACGCCGAAGATTCCGACTGACCGCACATCAGAGGCTCGTGTGAGCCTTGAGCCTTCACATGAAGGAGATAAACCAACACAGGTGAGCCCCCATCCATTCATTTGGCCACCTCACCATCCAAGCACCATGGCCCTTTAACCCCGACGCCCCTTAAATCTCACGTCCTGGAGGTGGGGCCTGGGTGCTGGTGTTTTTAAAGCTCCCCGGGAGTTTCCAGTGTTCAGTGGCTGGGCATGGGCCTGTGGGGAGGTGTCACTTCCCATCTTCAAAAGAGCTCCTGAGTCCCTTCCTCGCTGCCCCACAGCATTGGCCTCAGTTTAGACCTTCCTCATCTCTCCTGGCCTCCCCACTGGTCTCCCTGCCTCCAGCCTCACTGCTGGGATCCACTTTGCAAGTGGCTGCCAGAAGAATCTTCCTAAACAAAAGTGACCCTGTCCATGGCTCCTGGTTGTCCACACTTTTCCTACCACGTCAATGGATTTGCTCCAGGTGCTGAACCTTACCATCAGGCCTTTCCCTTGCTATTCCTTCTGCGGGGAATGCCTTTGCCAGATGTCTTCCCTTAACCTCTGCTCAGCCTGGGAGCCTTATCTCAGGCATCACCTCCTCTAGGAAGCCTTCTAGATTGTCCCAGGCTGAGCTAGGTGCCGCGCTCTGCTCCCACAGTCCTCTATGCTTTTTTTTTTTTTTAAGATTTTTTATTTTTATTTATGTGACAGAGAGACAGCCAGCGAGAGAGGGAACACAGCAGGGGAGTGAGAGAGGAAGAAGCAGGCTCCCAGCGGAGGAGCCCGACGAGGGACTCGATCCCGGAACGCCGGGATCACACCCTGAGCCGAAAGCAGACGCTTTAACGACTGCGCCACCCAGGCGCCCCTGCTTCTTAATCACATATGTGTCATGGACAGCATTGTAATTTGCTGTTCTCTTGACTTTCCATATCATTATGCAGACACGGAGTCTTTTTTGTTTTTTCGATTTTAAATAGGTAACATGCTACAAGAAAAAAATGAAAACAACCTGAAATGGAAAAGTGCTGTATAAGTGTCCTTGCCATCCCCAGTTCCCCAGCCTCCTTCCCCAGAGGCAGTCTCTGATAACTCGTTTCTTAGGTGTCCTTCCAGAAATTCTCTAAGCAAATCCAAGGATACATGTGTTTAAATAGACTTTTCTCTTACTTCCTTTTTACACAGGTGGTAACAGACTATGCATACTTCTGCCATGTTTATTTTCCTCTTGACCGTATTTCTGAAGGCCGTTCCCTCTCCGTTCCTAATGACCTGCCACATTCTTAACAGCTGCACAGCATTCCATGTATGAAGGTCCATAATTCAGTTTTCTGTTGATGACTGTGTAGATTATTTTCACGGCAATGTCTTAATTAGGGGACCCAGCATCTGGTACAGTTCTTAACTTACTAGGGGACCCCCTAAATGCCTGAGTGGATGAATGGATGGACGGTTGGATATATGCATGCATGGATTGCGGGTGGATGGGTGGATTCACGGGTAAGTAGACAGGTGCATGGGTGGATCAGTTGATGGGTGGGTCAATGGATGCGTGGATGAATGGAGACTGTGTGGGTAGATGGGTGGGTTCCTGCATGAATGGATACATGGATGGATAGTGGGTGGGTGCGTGGGTGGGTGGGTGGATGGATGGATGGATGGATGGAGAAACAGGCTCAGAATGGTGAAATGACTTACCCCAGATGACACAGCTAGGAAGCAAGTAGGTTAGCGCTCTGCTGAGGTCCTCTATCCCCCTCCCACCTCTTTCAAAGCACCACACCACAACTATGACCATGTCTCTAATTTAACCTTTTCTAGATGTTATTCCTGGATTTGGGCCACTTGGGACCACATCAGAATGCACAGTTTTAGAACCTCCCATTAAGCGTGTCCTATGAAAACTAGCTGTCCCTACTCTGGAGTCTTCTTTAAAAGCCAAACAAATGAGGGGCGCCTGGGTGGCTCAGTTGGTTAAGCGTCTGCCTTCGGCTCAGGTCATGATATCGAGGTCCTGGGATCGAGCCCCACATTGGGCTCCCTGCTCAGCGGGCAGTCTGCTTCTCCCTCTCCCTCTGCTCCTCCCCACTGCTCAGTGCTCACTGTGTCTCTCTCAAATAAATAAATACATAAATCTAAATAAATGAATAAATGCCAATGAATGAATGAATGAATGAATGAATGAATGAACGCCAAACAAGAGGTCCCTCTTGATAACTGAGGCTCCTTGAACTTGAGGCAGGAGTGCAGGCTCTGTGTCCGTCCTCATGGCCAGACAGAGTACTTCTAGGTCCTACTGAGTCTTGGTAGAGTGAGGGGGACCCTGCAGACGAGCTCCGGCTCCAACCAGAAGATGGATGTGGGGTTCATTCCTCATCAAAGGCTCTTTCTGGCCTATCTGCTGACTTTCTCCCCCCTCCAAGGCGACATCAGCCAACCCTCAAAAAGCCACCTCCCCAGAGAAGGCCGTCCCCACACAGGGAGGCACCAGCTGGGCAAAGCAGAGTGAGCTGGGAGCACTGGGATCAGACAGGGTGGGTCCGAATGCCTGCTGCCACTGGGTGACCCTGAACAAGAGACTTCAAGCACCCCGCACCTCAGCTTATTCATCTGCAAAATGGGAATGAAAACAGTACCTATGCAGTCAGGTTGACATGACGGTTAAACGAGACAATGCAATAAAGCACATGTCCACAGAGCTCGTGGTCACGGCGTCGGTTATGACCACGCACAACCGCTCAGCCCTGACCGCACACCAGGCACAGCCACTCGGTGTTGACACAGAGCAGCTCGTGGACTCCTCCCAGGAAGCCTCAAATGCTGCTGTTATCCCATTTTACGGATGAAGAAACTAAAAGGTAAAGTGACATGTCCAAGACCACATAGCTAGGAAGTGACAGAGGCGGGATTCGAACCCAAGGCTGTCAGATCCAGAGTCCCGGCCCTCCGCTTGCTGCTTCTCCGCTCCATTCTCCCCCCTGCCCTGAATTCTGTGAGCCTTGGTGTTATTATGACCATCACTAATAGTAACTGCTGTTACTCTTATTTCTACGGTTGCTGCTACTGGTACTCTTTTTAAAATACGAGAACCTCAAGGCTTCCAGCCTCTGGTGTCTTTGCCACGAGACCGGACCTCACAGTAAGGCTTTGCAAATACTGCAGAGCCCTGGCCGGGCTGCCCCCGTGCAGGACGCACGCAGATGTGACTTCCGTCACACACGGCTCGTGGGGCAGGCGCCCTCCACCGTGCTTGGCCAACCACAGGGCATGGCTCTCCCCCAGCTCCAGCCTCAGATACCACCACCACCCTCCCTGCCCAGCTATCTTTGGAAAACTCTAGCTCCTGGCCTCACCTCAGAGCAGCCCAGCTCCCAGAATAACTCCAAAAGGCCCCCAGGGTGAGGACAACTCTTACTGCCCTGGAGCTGTTGCTGGTAAAGATGTTCCAGGGGCCGCCCATCCCGCCCCCGGTACCTCGGGCCAAGGGGTCGCAGGAAGCCCCAGTGGGGAAATTGGGCTGGACCCCCCTCTGCCCAAACACCTCCCCACCATACGCAGCCCTGTGTCACTGGCCCCTTTAAGCAGGACCACATGGCCTGAGGGAGCAACCCTGGATGGGACCTGGGGACTTGGGTTCTGATCCCAGCTCTGCCATGATCCCTGCATGTGACCTTAAGCAGGTACTGAACTTCTCTGAGCCTTGAAAAATCAGCAGAAGACTAGCTCCTAAGTCATAGGATTGCTGTGAGGATTGAATGGATTATCACGTGTCAAGTTAAAAAAAACACAGTCAGGCATATAGTAAGCGCTCAATAAATGTTAACTGTCCTCGCCTTCACCCCTACCCCCACCTCCGTCGTCATCATCATCACCACCGAGTTCAGCAGCAGCAACAGCGCTGTCACCGTCACGGTCATCACCGTCGTCACTGTCCCCCTCATCACTGCTATGGACTAGACTGTGTTGCTGCAAAATTCACACATTGAAACCTAACCTGCAACGTGACTATAGGGTCTTTCGGAGGTAAACACAGTTAGGTGAGGGCATAAGGGTGGGTGGGGCCTTACGAGAAAGGTCCCTCTGCAGGCTCTCAGGGGAAAGGCCATGCGGGGACAAAGTGGCCATCGACAGGCCGAGAAGAAAGCTCTCACCAGAAACTGAGCCCTGTCCAAACCTTGATCTTAGACTTTCCAGCCTCCAGAACTGTGAGAAAATAAATTTCTACTGCTGAAGCCATGTGGACTGGGGTATTCCGTTACAGCAGCGCAAGCCGACGGATACAGCCATCGTCGTCATCCACGCCACCATCATCGCCACCACCATCGCCACCACCATCGTCACCGTCGCCATCACCGGTCAGATTCCCCGGGAAGCTGACTCTGAGACGGCACTTAGCATGAAGGGTATTTATTCGGGAGTGTTCCTGGTATCAACACCTGTGGGAGGGTGGTAAGAAAGCAGGACTGGGCAGACGGAGACGGGCAGCCGTGTACCCCCAACGAAAGTGCTCGTCGATGCCACGGGAAGCCCTTAATCGAAGAGCCCCTCAGAGTTGCCCTGCATCCAGGCCCCTGTCACTTGCAATCTCTAGAATTTATCACACTATTGGGCTCAAGCCCTCATCTTCCCACTCGTTTTCCAAAGGAGATGTGCGTATTGCAGGAGGAGGAGCCAAGGGCTTACCACCAATGAATAAATCATCACTAGTGGAATCCCAGGCATCTGCTGGGTTTACCATCTGGGGGCAAAGGAGTTTAGTGGGAGCTTCTCACACTGTCCCACTTGCCCTGCAGCCCCAGAATCCTGCTCACTTTCCCACAACAGCGGGGCCCCTGGGACCATCTCCCTTTGAGTGGGTACTCCTCCATTCTAACCCCAAAGGCTTGGGACACCATGGCCCTGTTCCTGGCAAGCCTTCTTGGGCGGCCGCCGCAATCTGTCTCCTCTTGACCTTTCCCACTCTTTTTTCTAGGCAGCTGAACCAAACGATGATCTGCTCGTGCAGGCGAGTCCCTTTCTGGCCGAGCTGACGGAGCTGAGGACCTCAGGGAGGGGGCCTGGGTCAGGGCTGCTTGTACTGCCTGGCCACGAGCAAGGGTGGGCCCCTCTGATTTAGAAAACCTTCGAGGATCTGTTACCGGGCAAAGGGGGTCACGTGATCAAAGTGCCCAAGACAGCTAGGCACACAGTAGGTGCTTACTAAACGCTCCTTCATCCATAGGACAGGCCCTCAGCAGGCACCACAGGGCAGAAGGAGAAGTCAGGATTCATGCCAAGCAACAGCTTCCCACTGAACCTCTCTCTCTGGCCTCTGAGGCCCTACCTGTCTAACTTTTGCCCCACTCACCCCACTCCAGGCCTCCCTGCCATCCCTCAGACTCACGAAGCTCATGCCCACCTCAGGGCCCTTGCACTTGCTGCCCCAGAGCCCCCTTCCCCAGAGCTTCCCAAGGCTGCCTCCTCCATTCAGGTCCTACCTCATCCCGTCCACCCCGGCTCAGGTAGAAACTCTTGCCTCCTCACTAGCTCAACACCCTGTTCGTTTTCTCCGCCGTACACGGCACTCTGGATTCACCTTGCTCGGGGAGGGTAGGTCGGAGAGTTCACCATGCAACCTCCGATGCCCAGAACAGTAACTGTGTGTGATACGGGAGGTGCTCCCAACGGGCCACGGGTCCTGAAGAAGATAGGAGGCAAAAGAGACCCGTTCTCCCTCCCTGGGCAAATCTTTCCCCCGCTCTGTATTTGCAGTTTCTCTGCAAAAGGAGGAGACTGGACCCAATGACTCCATAGTCCCTTCCAGCTCAAACAAAAAGATTCCACAAACTTGGACAACTTCTCATTTTAGCCAATAACCAACTCTTGCCAGAACGTGATTCATCTCTGCCGATTTTGCCTAGCAACCAGCCCTTCTCCCCACACCCCAAATCAACCCCCCCAAGAAAAATTCCTCCCCCAACCACGCACCCGCCCCGCCTCCCCCCTCCCCCGCCCCTCTTCTGGCATCCTGGCGAGGAATGCAAGGCTTCAAGATCCCCGGTCTGTCTGCCACCAACATTTTAACACAACCTCAGAATGTCTCGGGCTATGTCTGGAACGAGCTGGGGGGAGCTGCTCCCCCCCCCCCGGGATTAGTACAGGAAACAGCAGCAGAAGTCAGACAGGCAGAAAGCGCTGACCCAGCACGGGGAGATCACTTCTATTCTGACGCCTCACCCTCCTCAGGCCTCGAAAAGTTGTCTACGTTTTAGGGAGGAAAAAAGGAGAGACCAGGAAAGTGAGCAGGGCGGAGGGACAGCCCACTCAGAGGGCCCAAGGGATATTTGCATCCAGGTCCCCACAGTGAGAAAAAGGACTTGTCTCATCTTAGCAGATACTGGAAAGCATTTCATAAACTTCAATACCCGCTTGCAACACAAAATCTTGGCAATCTAAGAATAGAAAGGAATTTCCTTAACTTGAAAAAGGATATTTACCAGAAAACTAACAGCAAACAATTTGCCCACTGGAAAACTTTGGAAGCACTACTGTTAAGATCACGCACCAGGCAAGGATGTCTACCACCACCACCACCACCATCACCTCCTCAACCATCACCCCCACCACCATCACCATCACCTCCACCATCATCACCACCACCTTCACCTCCTCAACCACCACCTCTTTACCAACACCTCCACCCCCACCCCCACTTCCTCTACCACCATCAACTCCACAGCTACCATCACTCCACCACCTCTGCCACCATTACCACCTCTACCATCATGACACCTCTTTCACCATCCCCTCCACCTCCACCTGACCAGTCAATATTGATGACAGTCAGGGGACCTGGGCTGGAGACCTGCCTCAGCCATTACCTTTCTAGGTAACTTTGGGTCTCAGTTTCCCCATTTGTAGCTTGAGTGATAGGACTGTACCAACTGTTTGCAAACTACGCTCTACTGAGCTCTAGGGGCCCCTGCAGGGGGCACAGGGAGGCAAGCAGGTGCCCTCTGGGGAGCCCATCCTCCTCCCAAAATGCAGCTCTTCTTTTATTCAACTGCTGTTAAGATTCCTGGTGAGTGTTTATTAGAATAAAGGAGCCTGTGGCTCATGTCAATACAAGTGGGGACTAAGGATAGAAACAGGTAGTTCTGGGGCGCCTGGTGGCGCAGGCGTTTAGCATCTGCCTTCGGCTCAGGGAGTGATCCCGGGGTCCTGGGATCGAGCCCCACATCGGGCTCCTCCGCTGGGAGCCTGCTTCTCCCTCTCCCACTCCCCCTGCTTGTGTTCTCTCTCTCGCTGGCTGTCTCTCTGTCAAATAAATAAATAAAATCTTTAAAAAAAAAAAAAGAAAGAAAAGAAACAGGTAATTCATGGGAGAAGAACTCTGTAAGGAGAAGCCCCTTTCTCGCCAGTAATCAGACGGCCCCACCTAACCCAACAACGGAATACCACTTCTCACCTCTCGGATCGGAAACACACAACGCCAGCAGTGCTGTCAAGGATGTGGGGAAGTGGGGGCACTCCTAGATCAAGCTGGGAACGGAAACTGGGGCCGCATCTTGGACAAGTCATTTGGCAGTGCCTGTGAAAAGGCCATGCACGTACGTCTAAGCCGAAGACCCCACTGGAAGGACCTACCGGCAGGAGCACTGAGTGCGTCTGCACAGACAGGCCCATGCAGGCCCCCCTCGAAAATGTGTGAGGACACGGGGCCACCCATCTCTGCCATCTGGGACCGCCCTTCATGAGCTTGCCCCGGGCCTGCTGTGGCCCCCACGTCTACCCGGAGGAACCCCCAACTGGCTCCATTCTGGGGACACCCGAAGCCCAAGAGAGCGGAGATCTGGGCTCACACCTCCAAAAAAGTGACTTGCTTGTGTAAGTCCATCACCCCAGGGCTTCTCCCCGGAGCGCAGCGCTCTCTCCCTTCGCGTAAGGTAGACCGCAAACCACAAGCGTGACCGGGGACACATCAGCTCACTGTCATCGACAACGGGCGAGCAGGGATGGTTTCCTCATCGGCTCAATGACGCTGACCAAAGCAACTCCATAGCGGTTTTTGAAATGAAATCCTTTATGTGAAAAGCCAATTGGGAAACATTGACTATGTCAGGATTGACGCCCCCCATGTTCCAGGCCCTTGCCCCCCCAGAGCAAACTCTCTCTGAATATCCTCTCGCTTGGCAGGAGTGCCCTCTGTACCGCCCTTCGCTGCTAGGCACGGACACCGCCTCCCTTTTTCGTTTATAAGCGACACCGGCATGAACACCCTCGCAGGTCCGTGCGTAGGCCGGCTCCGGACAAGAGCTTCGGGGGCGAGGGGCAAGGATGTGTACAGCATCGGTGGATGCGGCCGTCTGACCCTCCAAGACGGCCGAGCATCTCCACTCCGGTCTGCTGAAACCCAGACCGTGCGAAGATCAAATCTGGACAAAGACGAGATGTTCTTATCTTATGAGAGGTTGTGGGAAAAATTCAAAAGGGTTTCTAACCGGCTCCCCCATAGCTGGCCCGGGCCTTCCAGCCAGAGCTCTGCTGCAGGCCAGGCGGCGGGGAAGCTGGCCCTCTGGCCCAGCCTGTTCAACTTAGGTGTGATAGAAGAAAGGACTTCCCCACAAGGAGGTGTTCGTAGATGCTGTTAACAACAGAAGGTGCCTGAAGGGTTCCTCCAGGGGTCTCTTACAATGGGGACCGAAGGGCAGTTTGAGCTCCCCGGGAAGGATTAAAGTGGGGGGACGGCAGGAAGAAGCCAGGTTCTCCCAAGACCTTCTTGTCCAAGAATTGAGTGGCTCTTTGCACTTGGGGGAAACGGCGTCCTGCACGCGTCCCCCCAGGTGCTGACAATCCTGCCTCACGCAGGATCTCCGAGTTTGGAGCCCACCAGCTGGCTGCAATCCAGAGCAAGCCTCCTCTTCCCTTTGCCAGAGATGCAGCTGAGGCCCAGGGAGGGCAAGGGACTTGCCCCAGGCAGCACAGCCAGGGAGGGGGTGGAGCTGAACACCCCCCCCATCCCCAGGCCCCAGGGCACCGGCCCCAGGGCCTCCTACCTGCAAGTTCACGTCTCCGGAGAGCCCCAGGGCCGTGGGCTCGAACTCCAGACCTGGTGGATTCTCGGAATCCCCACACATGCAGCATCTGGGGCAGGACCAAGGGCACCGGGGTCTCAAGAGCCGTCTGTCTGCTTCTTCACCCGCCATGGGACCTGGGGCCGCCCCCCACGGCGCACTCAGGACCGTGGGAGCAAAGCGCTCGCGGGGGGCTGCTGCCAGGCGCTCAGACAGCCTCTCTGCCAGCAAGCCCGCAGGTGCGCACATGCGCCGTGTGTCAGCCCGGAAGGCCGGGGCGGGCTGGGGGCGGGCCAGGGGCTGCGATCAGAGCCCTTTATGCCGCCTTTTGGCCGGCAGACCACAGGCACCGAGGCACCCGGCCACTGTGATGACACCTGTGCCCCAGCTGAGCTGCAGGGCCACGGGGAAGTGTGGGCGCCTTGGCCTTGGGCCTCTGCTCCAACCCTGTTGTCCAGCATTCATGCTCTCATTCATTCATTCATTCATTTGTTCAGGAACAGGATTGCTGGCATGGTTAGAGCACTGGCCCTGGAGTCCAAAAGCCTCAGGAGGTTCAAAGCCCGGCTCAGGCACATTCTGGCTGTGTGACCTTGGGCAAGTCGCTTTACCTCTCTGAGCTTCCATGTCTTCCTCGGTAGGAGGTGGGTATCTGTGCCTCCGTCAGCTTTGTGAGGACCCAGGGTATAGAAAGTGCTTAGTGCTGTGCCTGCTACCCAGTGGGTACTCAAGCAGTGATGGAGACTGGACCTGATAGTGGGATTTAAACACTGACCGAGGACGGAAGTAGGAGATTGCGGGCTGAGGGGGGTTTTCAGAGAGCCTCATCTCAGCCCTCCCCAGGGTGGGTGCAAAGGAGGTGTCCGACATCCCAATGTTACCCTTCCTCTCTGCTCCTCCCAACAAGGAGCAGCTCGAAGGGAAGTCAGCAGTCCTTGCTCGGCATTCGCTGAGCGCCTACGGGGTACCAGGCTCTGTACTGGGCTCTGACCGCAGGGCTGGGCAGGGAGATCAGAACTGCCGGCAGCGTCCTCTTTGCCGCTTCCTGGCGCTAGGAGCGACAAAGATCATCCGAGGAGCCGATGGCAGAGGAGTCCCTTCTCCACCCCGGGCCCTGGGCCGTGAACTCGAGGAGCATTTTCTCATCTGAGTCTCGCAACAGGGCAGGACCTGCGCTTTCACAGGTGAGGCGCTGAGGCTCCGAAAGGGGCCACAAGGTGCCGGAGGTCACACAGCTGGAAGTGGAATTTGAACTCAGATTCGACTGCTGTCTTTTGGACCGCAGACACCTCCGTCCTTCCCCCTGCGCCAGGGAGTCTCCCGCCCAGAGTCAGTGCTGGTAAGGAGTTGGCTTGTTTTATAGATGGGAACCCAACAGAGAGGGGAGCGGAGATATTCCAGGTCACCTGGCAACTAATCCAGCTGGGTACCTCCCCCCTCCCAACCTTTCCAACTCCCCAGAAATAGCCCTGGCGCCTGCCCCACATGGGCCCAAGTCCCTGGGCTCCCTGACCCATGTCTCCAGCCACACTCGCCCAGACAATGTCTAAGCTCTAACTGGGGTCATCGCACCTCAGATGGAGACAGGGAACAGCTGCCACGTGACCCCTGGCCCCATCAGGCGCCAAACCCCTGCAGGGGGGCACATGGGTTGGGGGGGTCTTGGCCCAAAGGGCAGCGTGAGCCTGTCTCTTCTCTCTAGCCCCATCCTTCACCCCCTCCTTGGGGTTCACGGGACTTCCCTGGCTGCTGGCCTTGTTCTGCTTTTGCCAACGTTTCCAGGACCCTCTGCCCTGCCCCCACCCCAAGAAAAGACGTGACGACGCTGAAGTTTCAAGCATCTAAGAATCACTGATCTCAGGATTCTGAAGCTACTATACTTAGATCTGGAAAGAAGAGGTGACTCTCAGAACAGTGAGACACTTAGAGACAGAAGTTTCCTCCTTTTCTTCAGGCACGGCACTTCACAGTTTATAGCTAATAGCACCTCCCATTTATTGAGCACCCATGGGGGGCCTGGAAGTGAACGAACTCAACTTCCACCGCCTCTCTGATGTAGGAGCCATTATTCCCATTTCACAGACAGGAAACTCGGGCCCAGAGAGGTGAAGTGACTTGCCCAAGGTCACACAGCTGGGTGGTGGCTGAGTTGAGATTTCAACCCAGGTCGTGTGAAGCCTGTACCCCTAACCACCACACTCCACCGTCCTACACATCGTAAAGTGCATTCACAGCATTCTGGGGGGTCAGGGGAGACAGGGCAAGGGCTGTGGTCCCAGGACTCTAGACGTGAAGAGCCTGTAGTTGAAAGTGACTTGCCCAAAGTCACGCAGATAGGAGGAGCCTAACCGAGTCTCCCGGTTCCTTATTTCTGTGTCCCACTATCTCTCCCTCCCCTTGCTGTCCCCTGTCCTCCACCCCTGCACAATCTCAGTCTCTTTCCCCCCTCCAGACCCCCTAGCTCAGTCTGCTTCCCCAAACCCTAAGGCCACCCATAGACCTGGACCCTCCAGTCTTCCGGGGCGCCCCTAGGTGTCCCTGCGGGGCCCCAGTGGGTGGGGGGGATGCCCATGCTGGGCCCTGCAGAGGCCTCTGGCATCAGGGACCCTGGCAAGAGCGGATTTATGAGCAGGACTATTTTATACTTTGCAGCTGCTGCTGTAAACCCTGGAGCCGTTTGGGGAGGGGAGAGCAGCTGCAGGGGAACCCCCGGTCCCTGGAGCCAGGGCCAAATCCTTCCTGCTATTTCCAAGCAGCCGGAGGAATCCTGAAATTAAAACCGCCCGAAAAAATGACAAAGCCCTGTCCCACTCCACATCGGCCTGCTTCTTTCCCAACCCCAGATGAGGAGCCAGGGCTGAAGCCGAGCAGAGCAAGACATAGCACAAGACTGCCCACCAGAGACCCGGATCCCTGTCTGATCCTCAGATGTCCACATATGAAATGGGGGGGAGCTGGTCTAGATCAGGATTCCTGAGACCCTCTGAGCTTCAGAAGTTCCCTACAGTAACTTAGCTTAAACATTCCCACTTTAAGATTCCATGCTCCCACTCCTGGCTGTGTGACCTTAGGCAAGTTACTTGACCTCTCTGAGTCTGTTGGGTTCATCTGTAAAATGGGGAGAAATAACGACCATCTCATTAAGAAGGTTGGAACGATAAAATAAGCGAACTTCGGAAGTTCCCAGCAGCGTTATTTGTAATCGCCACAAGCTGGAACACCACCCAGACGTCCATCTGCAGGTGAATAGATAAACAAATTGCAGTGCAAGGGAAAACTACTCCACAGTAAAAGCAGTGAAATGTTAACACACACAATAACATGAATAAATCTCAGAAGGTCCGCGCTGCGTGCAAAAAGCCAGGTAAAAAGAGCACACCACATGGTTCCATTTTTTAAAAAGATTTTAATTTACTTGTCAAAGCGAGAGAGAGAGAGAGAGAGAGAGCGCACAAGCAGGGGGAGAGGCCAAGGGAGAAGCAGGCTCCCCGCTGAGCAGGGAGCCCCAAGCAGGACTCTATCCTAGGACGCTGGGATCATGACCCGAGCCGAAGGCTGACGCTTCACCGACTGAGCCACCCAGGCGCCTCTAGATGGTTCCATGTATATAAAATTCCAGAAAATAGAAATGAGTCCTAGGGACAGAGAGCAGATCAACAGTGGTCTAGGGACTGAGGTGGGGGGAGCAGCTGGCAGAGATTGCAAAGAGGTACGAAGAAACGGTCAGAGGTGACTGATATGTCTGTTATCTTGACTCTGGCGATGGCTTCCTGAATATACTTATCTGTCAAAATTATGAAAGTGCACATTTTAAATACGGGCAGTTATTGCATGTCAATTACACCTCCATAAAGCCGTAAAAACTAGTAGCAGGAAAGCGGCAGTCACGTGTCATCGTGCATTCACGTATGGCGGCCGTTCCTGTTATTAATCACTGTGGTCGCATCTAGAAGATTCTTTGATGCATTTTCCTCGCCTCCACTCAAAGACAGCCTCAGATCAGTTGTGCCAATGGCGCGTCCCCCGGACCTGGCACTCAGCGGGTGCTCCCTGAAGAGTTTGAGGTTGGGAAACTAAGAGTCTCTGACCCTGGCGGGGGCTCCTTGGCCACCTCGGAGCCCAGAGAGCTGAGGAAGCCCAGCTGGGGTAGACTCCGTGGTTCCGAGGCTCTCAGCACAACAGGCGGGGCCCCGCAGCGCTGGGCAGTCCCAGTCAACACCCCGAGGGGGAGGGTGGGGTTAAAACAAGGAAGTGGGACCCGTGATGAAATGCAACAGACACCCCAACATCAGTAGAAGGGCTCAGCCTTTGGACCCACAAACAGGTTCTTAACATGAAGCAGGAGGCTCAGTGCTGATGAGCCTGACTTGAGGAGCCAGACGGGCCTGGGTTCAAATCCCAGCTCTGCCCGTCTGTGTGACACGGGCCAAGCCTCTGCACCCTCTGCTTCCTCATCTGTAAAATGGGGGGGGTCATGAGATGGCGCATCTCTCTGTGGGGAATGTGGTGAGGGTTAAATGGGGTCATGGAGGCGCTGGCACAGAGGGCTTCCCTCGGCCTTATACGCGTGTGCACTCATGGAGCACCTACTGTGTGCCAGGCGCCGTGCCCCGTGCCGGGGAGACGGTGGTGGACTGCCCCCCCAGGCAGCGACAGTTGCCCAGCCTCACCCTCGGACACTCCAATGTAATTGGTCTGGGTGAGGGGGGCGCTGGGCTGCCTCGGTTGGTAGAGCATGTGACTCTTGATTTTGGGGGTGTGAGTTCGAGCCCGTGGAGATTATCTAAATAAATAAATAAATGGTCTGGGTGGAGCCCGGGAGTTACAACAAGACAAAACCCTCAGACAATCCCAGCGAGCATGTTGTGACTCCCCGCCAGGTAGGGTAGGGTCATCTTTTTACACATACGGAAATGCAAGACCAGAGAGGTGAGGCCATTTGCCCAACGCCACACAGCTAAGAAAGGGTGGAGCTGACACTGACTCAGGCAGTCTCCCCCCAGGGCCCAAACTACCTGAACCACCCCAAGAGGGTTCAAAACAATGTGCCTAGGGGCACCTGGGTAGTGCAGTCCTTGGGCGTCTGCCTTCAGCTCAGGGCGTGATCCGGGCTTTCCTGGATCGAGTCCCACATCGGGCTCCTCCGCTGGGAGCCTGCTTCTTCCTCTCCCACTCCCCCTGCTGTGTTCCCTCTCTCGCTGGCTGTCTCTCTGTCAAATAAATAAATAAATAATCTTAAAAAAAACCCAAAACCCTTCCATTTAAAAACAAAAACAAAAACAAAAACAAAACAACGTGCCTAGTGCAGAGCTCCTGGGGGGGACGTGAGTTCTGCCCCTCCTGCTCTTGCCTCGGACACGATCCCCAGCCAGCGAACACCCAGCCCATCGGGCTGATCAGAGAAAGGCAGGACACGTGGAAGAGGTCTCCCCAGCACCCGCGGACCCCCACCACACTTCCCCAGAAGGCCCCACTTCCACACTGAGCTGGGGGCTGTGTCTCCAGGTGGTTTTGCTCCCCCTCCCCCTCCGTCTATAGGGAGAGCGACAGCAGGCCTGGCCCAGGGACAGACTCCCAGCCTGGGGGCAGCTGTGTGGTTTTACAAGCCCTGGGACAGCGGGGGGCCTGTTCAGGCCCTGGCAGGTTCCCGGATCCCTGGGAACAGTGAAACGCCCCCACCCCCACCCTCCAGCCCAGTTCTGCCCCTTGCCTGGCCCCAGCCCACATGTGCCCCCAGCCCATCTCCCCTCCAAAGCTTACCTTCCCCTGCTGCCTGGCCAGATGTGTGCCCGCAGAAGGCCCTCCCAGTAACCCCATCAAAAATGTGGGAGCACACTGGAGGGGCTCTAAGCAGGAGTGGGGCCCTGCTCTCTCCTCGCCAAGAGCTTCATTCACTCATTCATTCATCCAAAAAGCTGTTGAGCTCGGTGGAGAAGTCGCTCTAGAATCAGCTGGTGGGGCTGGGATCCTGGCTCTGTGACCTCGGCAACTGACTTCCCCTCTGCGACACGGGGATAACAGCAGGTCCCTCTCCTCGGGGTTGGGAGCCTCAACGAGTAAATGCTGTTAAGTGCTTAGAGTAGTGTCTGGTGCGTCACAGGTGCTCGTTAGCTGCGAGCAATTATTGGTAGTATTGAGCCCAGGGGAGTGTGGGACAGAGTCTGGGTGGGGGCTGTCGGGGGGGGCAGGTGTCATCTAGTCTGGAAGCTAAAGGAGGTGGGGGAGTTCGCTGGACAAGGAGGGGTATGGAAGGGTGTCCTAGGCAGAGGGAATAGTAGCTGTTAAAGCTCAGAGGTGAAGTGGAGGGTGACTCCTGCTCTGGACTCAAACTACCTCCCGAGTCCCCACCGCCAGCAGTGCCTGGGGGACCCAGGCTATAACTAAGGCCACACGCTTCATGTCCTCTGGCAGGCCCAGCTGACAATTAATGGGGAGCCATTGACCAGGGAGCTGCTGATTGCCAAACTCATGCCTGCCGGCTCCCCAGGAATCTCTAACATCTGCTTCTGTCTTACCAGAGTTTTACTTGTTCCGTGGAAGCTTCATGCGTACCCCAGCCATAGCCAATCACCTAGGATCCCGCGGGAGCTCAGAAACTAGGAGAGAGCCTGTCACACACAGAGAGGTTGAGTGATTTGGTCAGAGCCACACAGCACTCAGGCATCCATATTGGATTTTCCCTACATTCTTGGGCGGGGAGCCCGTCTGGGCTGAGAAAGGGAGGGCCCTTCCCCGCTGTGAGAGACAGAGGCCATTGTGTGTTATGAAACCCAAACACGGCCCCCTCTGAAGGGATGTGGGGTCAGCGGAGGAGAGGGGCTGGAGTGGGGGGATGGCCTCCCTGCCCCCGGGGATCCAGCACTGCTCCCAGCCCAGCCACATCTGGATTCCAGCTGGCAGCTGGGGGGGGGGAGAGGAGCAGTGGCTGCAGGAACTTGCCATCAAAGGCAAGGAAGAGCCTGGTGGGCGAGGAGACAAAGGCCAGGGCTGCCTACGACCCCACGACAAGGGTGCCGGGAGCATGGCATTGTCCGTGAGCCCTGTTCTAGTCCTCGGCCACTCTGCCAGCGGACAGGAGACTGAAACCTTGGCTGGGAGCTCCTCCACTGCTCATGTTTCCTGGAAAAGGAGCCGGGCGGCTCTCCTGCAGCCACAGTGCAGAGCAGAACTGCTAGGAAGCCAGGTCTGTGTGGCCTCAAGCCCAGGGCTGTGCTCAGCCTTGAGGGCAGGGGCTCCCACCCCGCGCTCCGTTCCGCCCTCGTTTCACAAATCATCTCATTCGGATTCATCTCATTCAGCTTCTCGGCCCTGCCTGATGTGTCTCCCCCAGAAAGCTGCTCCCCACCCCATGGAACAGCCCAGAAGAAATACTCCACCCCCACCCCCGCCAGCAGACTCATTCCCCCCTCAGAAAACCAGTGAGGCTCAGGCCAGAGTAAAGGTTTATTGTGCTGGTTTTGCTATATTTCAGCACCTAAAAAATTGTGCAGAGGTCGGGGGGGCCCAGATGGAGGGATGAGGAAGAGGACCCCCCCAGAGCCTCCCCAAATCAGGACGGAGCTCAGGCTCCCTTGTCAAAGGCTAAAGAATGCTGTGAGCGCAGGCTGCCAGACAACGCACATGAGCAAAGGGTCGGGGGCCAGGGCCCCCCTGCTCCAGGCTGGGTGTTAGAAACCCCCCCATCCCCTCAGACTCTGGAGTGGTGCCCCCTCACACACAGCCCCCCAGCTTCTGGGCGGCTTTGGAGGCCTGACAAGAAAGGTTCGATTCATTCACCCCACGCCGGTAGCAGTAACGGGATGAGACTTCGTCCCCAGGCAGAGATGGTGGGCAGAACTTGAGCGGGCCTGAGCCCCCAGACCCCACACCCCTAACCCCAGAGCAACCGCAAACTGGGGGGCACCTGCAGGAACATTTGGGGCAGTAATTTCCAGAGTGTGCTCTGCAAGATTTTATTCTGTAACTGTAAAAAAAAAAAAAAAGTGCTCTTTGGTTAAAAACAGCTTGAGCTAGGCCGAGCAAAACCAGATTCCACAGGGGGCCTTTCCTGGAGTATTTGCAGAAC
Organism: Ursus americanus; assembly: GCF_024610735.1. Taxonomy (NCBI): domain Eukaryota; kingdom Metazoa; phylum Chordata; class Mammalia; order Carnivora; family Ursidae; genus Ursus; species Ursus americanus. The sequence goes on along the minus strand of NC_142156.1, from coordinate 8,642,823 downwards.
ACTAGGGTGCTCTAAGAGTGGAGAGTGGGGGTGCAGGGAGCGGAGAGGCAGTGTTTCCTCAACTCACTGGCCCCCCAAACCCTTTTTCTGCAGAGAAGCTCAGGGAACGCAGCCTTGGACCCACTCCCTTAGGGGGCCATCATGATGGAGGCACGGGCCCCTCGGAAGCTTCCTGACTCCCCAGGCCCACTTCTGTGGTAACGCTGTCTGCTCTCACCCCGGGGGGCCTCGGCAGGTCCCGTTCGCCCTCGTCCCAAACTCCTAGTTACTCTTTTCTTCCCTAGCTCCGTGGAAAAGCGCCAAAGTTGGCCCCGTCACGGGGGACCTGTGGCATATGTTGGCCCAAATGACGGGGCTGATTTCGTGGGATGTAGTATCATGAATATAATGGGGATCCTTCCCATCCCCCTCTCCCCAGAGAAGCTATGTTTGGGACACAGCCCTTTGGGGCCGCAGGGGCAAATGTTCCTGGAAGCCGGGGAGATTCCTGGGGTATGCTGGAGACCAGCGTCTCTGCCTGCAGCAGGGGGTGGCCTAGGAGGGGGTGTCGGGGAGCAGTCAGGGTCAAGGGCCTTTCCACAGCCATGGAGGTGACCAGTAGGAGTCCGACAGTCAGGGCCAGAGCCCCAGAGGCCTGTTAGACCTTGGGGACGACACTGCAAGCACAAGGGCTCTCGGGGGGACCAGCGGCTCCCCTGGCTTCCTGGGCTAACGAAGGAGCCGCTTCCAGCTCTCCTTGGCCTTGGCCGGCCTCCCGGGCCCCCTCCGCCAAGGCCAGGCACCCCTCCTCCGGCACCGCTGCTTTCTCCGCTGGGCTTGCACGTCCCTGGGCCTCCTGGTCCGCCTCCCGGCCGCCGCTCTCCTCTCCCTCCGACTTGCCCTCCATCCTGGCTCCGTCTCCGCTGCTCAGTGCAGCTCTGGCGGGGGACTTGAGGTTCTGGGTGGCGGCAAGGATGTCAGCCTGGAGCTGCTGGGAGGAATCCAGGGCCTCCTCGGGCCGGCCGTCGGGAGCCCGGTCGGGGACCTCGCTGAAGGCCCGGGGGCCCCCGGCCCGGTCACTCTGGTCCACGTACTTCTTCTCGGGGAAAGACGAGGGGTAGTAGGCCGAGGCCTTGTGCTTCTGGCGGGTGATGAGCGCGGCGCAGACGGTGAACATGAGCAGGAACGCCAGGGAGCCCACCACGGCGATGAGCATCACGTACTGGCGGAAGAAGTCCACGATCCCGTCCAGGAGGCTGGTGGGGGGCTTGGGGCCTGCCAGGGGCGTGGGCTGGGGCCCCACCGATGTGGGGCTCAGGGCCGGGGTCTGGGGCGGCGGGAGGCTTGGGGAGGAGGCCGATGAGCCCTCGGCCTCCCCGCTGCCCCCTGTGTCCTCTAGGAAGCCGGCCTGCAGGGGCGCAGAGTAGGCCACCGCGGGCACGGGCGCAGAGTAGGCCACCGCGGGCAGGGTCCTGAAGAGCAGCAGCACGGACGCCGCCAGCCTGGGGACCACCGCCGACACCATCCTGGCCGAGACCTGCGGGGCAGCGAGGCCGGAGAGGGGTCAGGGTGGAGCTCCAGGGCCTCGGGGGACACGGGGCACCTTCCAGCATGCCACTCCCCTCGCCCGCTGTATGATGGACCCTGCTTGTTCAGACATGGGGTTCTTGCCTGCCCCTCCATGTCATCCTGAGACCCTGGAGGGACCGCCCCCCAGGGAGGCACCCCCCTCTTATGTACCTCTGCACCCTCAGGGTTTCCTACCATATCTGGTATACCATACGTGCTCGATAAATGCATCTTGACGGACTTGGCAGAATTAATAACAACTTACCCTTTCGTAGCCTATCACGTGCCAGATACTATTTTGAGTTTCTTACAAAGAATTTCATTGAACCCTGAGAACCACCCAATGGGGGTACTATTATTATCCCCAGGATCCAGGTATGGAAGCTGAGGCTCAGAGGAGTGAAGTCACTGGCAGGCAAGAGCTGGGGTTAGGAGCCAGGCCCGGAGAGGGAAATGGTCGGGTGGGCTGGGAGTAAGTCAGAAACGGAGCAACGGAGGGAGCTGACCCCTCCTCTGCTGGGGAATCCTATCCAGCAGCCCCCGGCCCCTCTGTGGTCCCGGAACCCTTCTCCGGGAGACTCACACGTTGTGAATCTTCCAGACTCCCTGAGCTCAGCAAAGGGCCTGGATGCCAGGAGCGTGGCTGGCTCTCACCTCAAGGCGCAAAGAAGGGCCTGGAGGCCCGGGGAGGGGGTGGGGGGAACCCTCGTGCCTGAGACAAAGCTGCAGCCGAGTCCTATGGCCACCACTAAATGGGAACCAGATGAGCCCCACCCCTCCCCCTCCCCCCTGGAAGGCTGCTCCCGACATGAACCCCCAGACCCCATCTGGCCCAGACAGCCAGGCTGACTAATACATTCCGCATGGTCCAGGTTTCTGGAAGAGGCCAGCTCCTTAAACTCGGGCTCTCCCTGCCAGCCCTAGGGGGGCTGGGCCCTCAGACAAACCCAGGAGCCCCTTTCTGTGCCCCCTCGCGGGCTGTCCCCGAGAACCCCCTCCTGACCCGGGTGGGGCTCAAAGCACCAAGACAGAAAAGCCTTGGGATCCCCTGTCTGACACCCTCTCTCAGGCGACCGAGATGGGGGACAGGGGTCTGGAGGCGAGGGGCAGGCCCAAGGCCACAGAACGAGGTCCCGGGCTGGAGGGGGAGATCAGGTTCCCAACACTTGGATGCCCAGTCCTCCAGGCCTGCTCCCCAAAACGGCTGGCAGTCCCAGCCTCGCAGGTTACCATGGGGACTCGGGGAGGGAGGTAGTTATGATGTCGGGACGCTGAGTGGCTTCTTCCCACTGACCTGAAGCCTCCCGATTAAGTAGCACTAATGGAAATTAATCGTACTGACGTCAGTTTGGACAAACTGGCTCAGATGACCAGGAAAACCCAAAGGTAATTCCAGGACAGAAAAAGAGGCCGAGCTACTCAGAGGTTCGGTTTAAATGAGCAGATGATCCTGTGCTTTCATGGAGGGGGGGGCCCTGCCCCCTTGGCCGTGCTTCACCCCTAGCACAGCCCTAGAGCGCGACCCTAGAGTTCCAACGGAGAGTTCCACCGGAGAGTGCGACTCTGGGGGCCGGCGGGGGGGGGGGGGGGCTAGAGGTTCCCAGATGGACAGCGACTTGCACAAGGACACACAGAGGGTACCTGTCAGAGCTGGGGTTTGAACCTTCCTCTGTGTGACTCTGAGATCCACACGCTCGCACCACACACGCGTGCACACATGCGTGCACACACACACACACACACACACCGCGCACTCTCGTGCGCCCCTGGAAGACACCAGGCGTCAGCTGGGACAGGGAGGGGGGGCTTCCCGGCACCCCACGTTGAACGTGTTAGCAAAGGTCCCCCCAGGCAGCCTTGGTCTTCAGGGTCGTCGTCCACTGGTCGCCTCCCTGCCTGCTGCAAGTCAAGCCCGGGAGACCTTCCGTGGTGGCAGCCGAGGCTTCTCCCCACACAGGGCAGCCATGAGCGGGCGCAGGGGGCTCCACGGGGTCCGGCTCCGCGGGCTGACCCCTCCGGGCCTCGCTGTCCCGTCTGAAATCAGGGGTCGGCGGGGAAGTGGTCTCAGAGCCACGTGGGCCGGGGGAGACGACGCGCAGAAAGCGTCTGGCACAGGGTAGCTGTGCATCCAGGAAGGGCCCAGGCTCGCGAGCAGCCCCATTTCCACCCCAGCGGAGCCCAGGACGAGCCCCGTCTTCCCACCGGGCGGGTGGATGGTTAGCTCCACCCGGCGTGTGGATTGGCTCAGCCCCCCGGCTCGGGAAGTGACCAAGCCTGCACCCTGTGGAGTGACATCTCAGCTCTGGCCACCCAGGAATCCAGGGCACAGGCATGTGTGTGCGCACAGACGCACGCACACACACAGACGCACGCACACACGCACAGAGACACAGACACGCATGTACACACAGGCACACACAGACACGCACACACGCACACACACAGAGAGACACAGACATGCATGCTCACACATGCACAGAGACACAGACACGCATGTACACACAGGCACACACAGACACATACACACAGACACACGCGCGCGCACACACGCACACACACGCAGAGACACAGACACGCATGCTCACACACGCACAGAGACACAGACACGCATGTACACACAGACACGCACACACACAGACACACACGCACGCACAGACGCACACACACACAGAGACACAGACACGCATGCTCACACAAGCACAGAGACACAGACACACATGTACATACACAGGCACACATAGAAACATGCACACACAGACACATGCGCACACAGACACACGCACGGACACACACACATGTACACACAGGCACACACAGACACACACACAGAGACACACACACATGCACACAGAGACATAGTTGCACACACACACACACACACAGATACACACAGAGACAGACAGACACACATACACACACATGCGACAACGAGCTGGACAGAGGGAAGGGCCCCCTTCTCCCCGGAGCCTTGGGGTCAGGGACAGAGGGTAAGGAAAGAGGCCACACAAACGATCGCTGGCTCTTAGAGGCTGAGACCCCCAACTCTCAGGTCCCCCACACCCCTCAATCCGGCTTCCTGGGAAAGGTGCAGGCAAAGCGTGGGGGACCCCTCCGGGCTTCAAAGGCAATGGCTGTGTGGCCCTGCATGAGGAGCCCCCGCCCTCTCTGGGCCTCAGTTTCCCCTCTGTACAGTGGGCACGCTGGCCCGGACAGCCCCGAAGCGATCAGTGTGTCCATCAGCTGTCCCCACCTCCTTCTGAGAGAGTCAGCCTGGCTTCCCGGGCCCTGACGTTTTCCAGGGCTCAGAGGGAGCTGGGGTCAGGCCCACCCCTCTCATTTTAGCCAAGAGGAAACTCAGGCCCGAGACTGGGAATGGCCAGTCCGGGGTCCCACCACCAGGGGAACAGAGCCGGAATACCCCAGGGGAAGTCACTGCCCAGCTCCGTGTCCTGGGGTCGGGCACGTCACCTCCTTGAGCCTCGGCTTCCACATCTGTGCAGTGGGGCTAAGGGCCACTCCCTGGACAATGGTCAGGACAAGAATCAGCTGTGCCAGATGAGGAGGCCGTACCAATTACAGGCACCACGTGATTGCACGGGACCCCCGGCTTGGAGGAGGGCCTCCCTCTGGAGCCCAGCTCACTCAGGTCTGTGGCTTTAAAGGTGGTGATGGCCCCTCCAGAGGCCAGGAATAGGCAGATGATGCAAATCCACCCTAGGGCCTAGAGACCTGAGGCTGAGGGAGCCGCTGCCCCACCCCCACCCAGAGACTGGTGGCCAGAGGGGGAGGGGCAGCCCACGAAAACCTGGCTTCAATTAGTGGCTTTTGGGGGAGGAGGGTCTGGCTGAAGCGCTACCCCCCTGCCCCGGGGCAGCCAAGGACAGGGACTCGGGCCCCTTGGAAGGGAGGCCAGGAGAGGGAAGGGGAGTCCTGAGGCTCAAAATATACACCTGCACATAGCAGCAGCAGCATGGACACACAATACACGGACACACAACACAGACACACTAACCTGTTTCACAACACACACACATACACACACACACAACAACAGGGACACACAAGGCCCAGACACCCCAGAAAGTCTGCACAGCCACCAGCATGGATACAGAGGACAGACAACAGACCCACAACAGGCTGACTCTCTGGCCACGAGAGCGCAGACACAATCTCCTGACACACACTTGGCCCCCACAGACCACAGACGGGGCAACGCGGGCCACACGACCCTCCCGCGGACCCTGGGCCAACCACCCTGGTGCCCACTTTTCGAGAGCACATCCCCTCCGGTTAGGCCACAGCTGCACACACGCACAGGGCCGGCCCCGCACGCGGGACACGGAGAAGGTGCACACACATTCCGCCGCCCGAACGAACCCTCAGCACGGATCCCAAGCGCGCACACGCGGCACCATCCCGTGCTCCGACGGCGCAGGAACTCCGAGACGCCCCCCAAAGTGCTTGCGCAGGCCGCCAGGCCCTAAACCCCAAGCGCCGCAGGCTCCCCGGACGGAGGACCCGCTGCGACTCACCCGTCCGTCCGCACGCAGGCCGGGCTGCTCCCGCCAGGTGGAGCGATGGGGAGTGCCAGCTGCCGCTGCTCCCGGCTGACGCCGCCGCCCACCCTCCTGCCTCCGCCTCCCGCCCGGCCGCCGCGGGGCCAGCTTGATTCCATTAAGAGGGTTTGGGGTGGGGACAGGGGAGGGGCGGGGCTGCGCTCGGCCACACACACAGGATCCCCCCTGCTCCCCGCTCCCACTCCCGCAGGCGCCCCTCCAGCTCTGGGGAACGTCAGATGGGACACTTCCTCCCCGACCCTGGGTCCCCAGCGCTGGCCCGGGCAGACAGACAGACAGACAGACAGACAGACAGACGGAGCTGTCCTGCCCTGCCCCAGAACAGCGAGCTGGGGCCTGCCTCCTTTCCGAAGGGGACAACGAGGTCAGGGAGGTTCAGGGGCCCTTGGAAGTGAGCGGGGAAGTCCCCCGGCCCCGGTTCCAGCTGTGACTCAGGTTTTCCAGAGGCTGGGGTGCAGGGTGAGAGCAGAGTGTGTTTCAGGGAGAGCATGAGCTCAGGCCAGCCGGAGGGTCCGGGCCTGCTGCAGGGAATGGCGCTCTGGCACCCACCGTCTGGCCCTGGCCGGGCTCTTCCCTTGTCGGGGCCTCAGTTTGCTTATTTGCCAGGGTGGGCAGGAAGCTTTCTGGGCTCCCTCTGCCTCTGACACTTTAACATCCGTGGCTTAATGGGACCTCAAATGGAGTAGCCAGAGAAGGAGTCGGGGGGGGGGGCATTTCATAGGTGGGCAAAGTGAGGCAGGGTGCAGTCAAGTGGCTCAAACGGGAAACTGAGGCAAGTCAGTAGTAGCCACTGGAACTGGGATCTCTGACTGCCCTGAGGACTCCAGTGGGTCAGCGGCCCTTTGCATTCATTCATTCACATGCCATTCATTCATTCATTCATTCAGCGAATGCTTAATAAACACCTGTGGTGTGCCAATCAGGTTTCAGAGGCAAATCAGACACAACCCAGCCCCCGAGGAGCTCACGCAGATGTAAATTACTTTTCTTACAAAACAGAAAGGGGTCAGTGGCAGGAGAGCGGTCAGGCCAACGGCTAAGGGAATCCCAGAGCCAGCAGGGGTCCTCTGAGAGGAGGAGGCAGGGAAGTTATCCTGGAGGACGTGGCTTGTGAGCGAGCAGAGTCTGAACAGGAGACTCGGGAGAGGCATCCCAGGCAGAAGGACCGTCGTGGATAAAGGCAGAGGGGCCGGAATGCTGTCCTCTAATTATATGAGGCTGGAGCATAGGTGGACAGAAGGGAGGAGCAGGTAATGAGGGTGGGAGTCAGCAAGAGCCAGGCTAAAGTGTCAGAATGTCACTCATCCACCAGGCAGTAGGGAGCCACAGAAGGTATGGGGCAGGGGGCAGTGCATGAATCCACAGTTCCTGCCCACCTTTAGGAACCAGGACTCCAGATGACTGTCATTCCTTCCAATGGTCCCAGCAACCTCTACTCACCTTCGAAAACAGGGGGAGGGGACAGTTGTTTGTTTGGAAAATAAAACCAGAGAAGTTCCCATTTTCTCTCGGGATCACCCCCAAATCCTGCATCCTCGAGGGAACGGACGCACACGCCCTCCCCCCAGGTGCGAGATGCTACCCACCCACATGTCCCAGCTTTCCAGATGGCCAGGGGGCAGCCCGGGGCTCCAGGGGAGGAGCCGCTCTGCCACGTCTGAGGGCTACCGGGAATCTTACCCTAAGAAATCAAGAGGCAGGGGCCGCACCCTACCAGTCAGGGCCTGCCCCCAGCTGGGACAACCCAGATGCCCCAGCCTTAGTCAGGGGCCTGTTCTGTGCTCCTCCTTTGGCGGTGGGCAGACAGACCCGGGTTCCAATCCTGCCTCCTCCGAGTCCTGCCTCCCATGGAGCCTCTGGTTTGTCATCTGAAAACTGAGGACAGAGAATCTCAGCTGCTCACAAGGCTGCTGGGAAAAGTCAGAGGCACCGGAGGGCAGGAAGCTGCCTGGATGCCAAGCGTATGCGTTTCCTACGGTCACTGTAACAAACTTCCACATGTTTTCAGTGGCTGAAAATAACACACAGCGCTCCGTGCATCCCGGCATCTTCAGGGCTGGAGGAATCTAGAAGCCGCCTGCACTCCTTGGCTTATAGGCTCTTCCGCTGTCCTCACAGCAAGTGGCAGCAGGCTGAGTCCTTCCAGTACCATCTCTGGCTCTCTTCCAACCTCTCTCCCAATTTCAGGGACCCTTGGGATGGCATTGAGCCCACCCAGGTAGCCCAGGGTGATTTCCCCATCTACTATCCTTAATTTAATCCCATCTGCAAAGCCCTTTTGCCATGCCGGGTGACACATTCATATCCACAGGTTCTGGGGTGGGGTTGGGGACATCTCTGGGGAGAGGGTCCTAGTCTGTCTCCTGCACGGAGATTGAATATTGTTACTTGTTTCCTGCAGAGCTGGAGTCATCCCACCCTCCAAAGTGCAGAGTTTTCCTTCCCTCCACGGAGCCTCAGGCCCAGAAGGCTCCATGAGTGCTTGGGGAAAGGTGGAGAAATAAGCAAAGCCCATTTGACAGATGTGCAAACTGAGGTTCACAGCAGGGTGACCTCGCCAGGATCCAACAGCACGTGGGGATCCAGAGCCCTTTCTTTTCACCAGCTCCTGTGCCTTACTTGGAAATGAAACTGCCAGGCCAGTGACCGCCCCACCGCCAAGGGGCCCATTCCCCACAGTGGGGCCCCTGTACTACCTCCATCTGCCCCGTGGGCGAAAAATCAGACCATGTCAACACATGCTCTCCTGAAGCCAGACATCCCAAGCCACAGTGTGAGCACAGCAGACATGTCAGTCACCCCTGCAAGGAAAGAAGGATCCCTGAGTTCCAGCCCCAGCTCATGGCCCAAGTGTGGGGGTGCTGGGCAAATCCCTGCCCCTCTCTGGGGTGCAGCTAAATGTGGGGTTGGACTAGATGTCTGCCACAAGCCTGCCGACACTGAGGTTCCAATGCTCTAGCATTCTGCCCTTCCTTCATTCTACAAATTTCTCTTAACATTTACTTTATCCCCAGCCAGTGTTGGGCTCTGGGAGACAATGATGAGCAAACACGGGCACAGAGCTTACAGAGTGGAAGGAGACCTGCAATAAGCAAGTAAACAAACAAATGAATATCTAACTGCACACTGCGCTAAGAGCTGGGCTGGGGCAGTTCTGGCGCTGTAGGGCGCTGGTCTGGACCCAGGCTCATGGGAGCCTCCGTGAGGAAGTAATGATAGAGCTGCTCATGAAGATGAGGAGGAGGTATTCAGGAGGGCAAGGGTGCAAGAGGATTCCCAGCAGCGAGGATAGCGTGTGCAAAGGCCCTGAGGTAGATGGCACCCAGTACCTTCAGAACAGCTCCTGAGGGTTATTATCGATTAAAAGTAGATGAGCCAGGTCTGCGGGGTCTGTTTTGTGCACTGCCATAATGCCAGCATCTAGGACAGTGCCTGGCACACAGTAGGTGCTCAATAAATACTTATTGATGTGTGCATGACCACTCTGACCTCCCCTCTTGCATTCCCAGGTTTTGGCAACCTCATGCTCTGAGAGTTTGCTCCAGCCGCTCTTTGTCTATCCGAGGGTCTCACATTCTACACAGTCCAGTCCCAGGACCTGCTGTGGGGTCCAGGCCAGATGATCCCTACGGCCCCCACCGCCACGGCTCCAAGGGGTGCGGGCAGGCTTGTGGCACGGAATAGGCCAGGCCACTCGTTTGCAACCTATAATTCCAGCCTTGAAGCAATTCAGAGACCCCACCCTGTGCCCGCCGTACAATTAACAGCTGCACCCCCGCCCTGCTGAACAGCCATGGCCAAGGAGGCAGGGAAGGGGAGGAAACCCCCCACACCCCAAGTTTCTGCCACGGTCCTCCCCAGTGGAGCCCAGGGCAGTCTGGCCCACCACAGCCCCCAGATCTAGCCTCTGGTGGGCTTGGAGTCACTTCTAATTACACAGCCCTCAGGCCACTGGGGCCTGCCCTCCTGGCAAAAATATCCCAAGTCTTTCATGTGGCTGGAGACGCCTGGGCTGTGGCCCCATCACAGCATAGTTCTGGCCTTCAGAGGGACACCCATGGCGTGGTCTCCTGGGGGGTGCTCCAAGGAGGCAGAATGGGCCTTGTCTGGGCAGGCCAGAGCTCCAGGTGTGCCGTGAAACCTCCCTGGGCCTCAGTTTCCTCACCCATAAATCAGAGAGGTTCACTCACTCCCCAGCTATTTGCTGAGCGCCTGCGGGTGCCAGGACCTGTGCCAGGCACAGAGAGCCACGATGCACTGTCCTCCATGCCCCCCTTGCCTGACCACACCACTGCATATCTTCTAACTCAGTCATCACCACCTCCAGGAAGCCCTCCCTGACCCCATCCTCTGGAGAGGGAGATCAGCAGCCTCCTCCAGGCTCTCGTACCACTAGGCTCCCACTGGGAACACTGAACACACTGGGCCATCATGGCCCTGTTGACATAGGACTCTAGACAGTCAGTTTCTCGGGTCCAGCATCAAGGCCTTTTCTGTTAAGCAATCTCCAATACCAGTGCCTGGACACAGCAGGCACTCAAAAAATGCCATCCGCTGGCTGAATGACGTCAGCCCAATCTGCCCATGTTACAGATGGGAAAATGAGGCTCAGGGAGGGGAGACACTGACAACTTTGCTCGGCACCAGCTCCTGCATGGGAAAAAGACAGACCCAGCCCCTGCCTCAGGGAACTCTCAGTAGGGGGTACATGGGAGCCACAAGTCAACTGGCAAATCAGGAAGATAACCCAACACTGCAGAGTACTATCAAGGAGACAAAAAGGATACAGAGTAGCTTAGAAGCAGGTGGGGGAAGGGGCCTGGGCAGCTATTTTAGCAACTGTGGTCAGGCACAGCCCCTCAGAAGAGGTTTCTGAACTGAGGCCTGCAGGATAAAGAGAAGCTAGGCACTCGAGGACCAGGAGGAAGAGCTCCCTGGGCCAAGGGAACAGGAAGTGCAAAGGCCCTGAGGTGGAAAAGGCTTGGCATGAGGCCTCTTCCAAGAAAACAAGACTGGGTGCCGATCTGATAAGACCAGGGACTAGTTAGAGCTTGGAAATGGGGGGACCTGCATTAGTTCCTGGCTCTGTCCTCACACACTGTATGACCCGAGCCTCAGTTTCCCTTCCTGCATCAGGAAGGGTCAGGGGAGGCTCCTCCAAGCTCTGTCGTTCAGTGGTTTTAAGTAAAATCTCCACTTTGTTTGCCCACCCCCAGCCAACGATCAGATGCTCACCCACTATGGATGGGAGAGAAAAATAGCACAGCCTCTTTGAAAAACAGTCTGGCACTTTCTACAAAGTTAGCCGTCCACTTCCGGGTGGCCCAGCCTCTCTTTTGTAGGTATCTACTCAAAAGAAATAAAAACACATATCCACACAAAGACAAAAATGCCCATAATTGCTCAATTCGTAAAAGCAAAAAATCTGGAAACAACCCCAATGTCCACCAGGAGAAAAATGGATGTACAGACAGCGAGATGTCCATACAGGGGCGCGCTTCTCCGCAGTGCAGGGAAGAGGCAGGAGACGTACAGGTTGGAGAAGTCCCATACACACGCTGAGCGAAAGACCTAGACCAAAAGAACACACTCTGGGTGATGCCATTTACATGAAGTTCTGGAACAAACACAAAACTCAGCTACGGGAACAGACGTCAGAGGAGCAGTTACCCTTGGGGGGCTGTCCACTGGAAAGAGGCACAAAGGGACCTCCCGGGGCTGGAAATGTGCAGTATCTAGACCCGGGTGGTGGTTGCGAGGGTGCACGTGTATGGAAAAATCAAGGTGCGTGCTTCAGTTTGGTGTGGTTTACGTAGGTTATGACTCAATTAGAAGTTTTCTTAAAAAAAAAAAAAAAAAGACCTCTGCATCCCTCTCTTCTTTTGACGGGGGCAGGGGGAGCCTGTGGGATCTCTGGCTTCCTGGGGCCGTGGTGGCCGGGCCAGCTGCAGGCTGCCTTGTAAACATTTACATTTCCCCGCTCGGTAAGGACCAGTGCCTTAGCTGTTAGCCCCGCAGGGAAGCCGTTGAGGGCAGGAATGTAAGCAGGGGCTGCCGGCTGGCCTCACGCTCCCCATCCGCAGACTGCCCACTGGGTGCCCTCCAGGAAGTTGTCCCCAGGAGTTCCTGCCACCCCCGCCCCACCTGCTACCCCATCAGAGAAGGAATCGAGAAGATGCTTCTGAATTCCTCTGTAGCACTGCTGGAAATGGGGGGCGGGGGCTGCCCGACTTTGAGCAGAAGGAGGCTGGCTGAGAGGGAGAAGTGGGGAGGCTTGGGGCTGAACTTCAGGGGGTCCTAAGTCACCCGAACACCAGTACATCAGCCCACATTCCTCCTGCTTTCTTTCTCCCCCCTTGCTGTACACTAGGACCTTCTGTCCCATCTTCCTTCTCTCTTGTCTTTCCTCTTTTCCTCCCTCCTTCCCTCCCTCCTTCCTTCTTTCTCTCTCTCTCAGTACTTACTGGGCACACACTACATGCCAGACACTTCCCAAGCCCTAGGGCTACAGCAGAGAACAATGCAGATAAAAATCCCCGTTCTCGTGGAGCTGACATTCTAGTGGGACAAGGAAGACAATTAAAGCGGTAACTTAGTAATGTCTATATGGCCTGGTCTGGAGAAAAGTCAGGGAAAGGGTGACGTTCCAGCAAAGCTCTGAGGGTGACAGAGACTGAGTCAGAGATGATCAGAGGAAGAGCATTCCAGGAAGAGCAAAGGTCCTGAGGTAGGGTGCCTTGCATTTTCGAGGAGTGGGGAAAAAAAGTGTCCGGTGTGGCCAGAACAGAGTGAGTGGGGGCACAGCGGGAGGAAGTAAGGTCAGAGGGCACCAGGGCCAGATCAGGCAGGGCCTCTGCGGGCACTGGCAGCGGGTTGGGCTTTTACTGTAGATGAAGGCCCAACCATGGGTCCCTACGTGTGCAAAACCTTCCACCACTTCTCTCCTTGCATCAAGCCCTTCTTCTCTTCACCCACCCCAACACACACACACACACACACACACACACACACACACACACACACACGGACTCTGAGATGGCTCTAGGTCTCATCTCTGGGGAGGAGAAGGGGGCTCCCTATGAGGCCCCCATGAAAGTCACACAGATCCCCAGCCTTCCCTGTGGCTCCTTCCACCCTGACCACCAGCTTCTGACTCAGCTGGGACCGGAAACTGGGCTGGTGGGGGCTCCCACTGAGCCACCTCCTCCTGGCAGCTGCCACGAGTTCGTCTTCTGCAGCCGGGCCCAGGGACATCCTCGCAGACAGGGTCCTTCCACAACATCCAGATCCGCCCCCATGTGGGAAAGGGCCACACGGGGGTAAAACCCAAGATGACCTGTTCTTCAGGGACCTCCGGGATCTGCTGCTTGGAAGCTGGGCGACCTGGGGCTAGGTTACTCAACTCCTCTGGGCCTCAGTTTCCTCAGCTGTAAAATGGGAGTAATAGTGACATCCTCATCCCCAGGGTTATTATGAGAGATCAATGAGCCTTGGCACCTGGCACTAAATAAATACGCTAATAATAATAATAACAACAGCAACCAAGTGACACGAGGGACGGAGAACGTGCATCACACATCTGGACAGCAGTGAACACTGAAGCCTGGCATACAGCAGGCACTCCGTAAGGCTACTGGAGGGAAAGGGGCAGAGCAATTAGCCCCGCCCCCACCCCCACCCACCAGCAGGTCAGTTGGCAAGGGGTGCCCCCATCCTTAGAGGGGTGTGCATGCAGGCCAGGGGCTCCCCTCCACACCCCTGCCCCTGCCACGCAGCCAGGGCTCCTGGTGCAGGCAGCGGGCTGCTCTCCTCCAGGGTTAATTCAGACCTCCCTGAGCAGGGACCCAGGGGGCGCTGGCCAGGGGGGATGGGCCCCGACAGCTGGAAACATCTGGTTTGAATTGTCGGTTAGAAGCCCTGGCCAGGCAGCCAAGGAATTTGTGAGCTAATTTTAGGCCAAAAGACAGAGAGCTCAGCAGGGTGGGGGTTTGCTCCCCAAACCACAGGGCGGGGCTTCGAGGTTTAGGGGGACAGGGAGGCCTCCACGGTGCGGCTCAGGTGGTCCAGGTCTGCCCCGAAGGCAGGGATCGTCTCTCCCCAGATGGGCCATAACTGGGCACTGATAATGTGCCAGCCACATGCGTGGGCACCTCTCTTGGCCTTCGGGTTAGCAAGGACTCGGCTCCCCATTTCACAGGTGTGGAAGCTGAGGCCCCCAGAGGTTACAGAGTTGCCCACTGTTCTGCAACTGGTAAGCAGTGGAACCAGGATTCGAACCAGGACTGCCTGACTCTAAGCCCTACACTGAAGGCTCCCTGGGTCTCTACCCCTGGTGCTCATTTTTTTGGCAGTCCCGTTGCCACACCCTTGCCAAGCCTCCCTTGCTCATGCGTTGATTCAGTAAATGTCCCCTGAACCTCTACTGCGAGCCAAGCCTTGGGCAGTGACGAGAGGAGAGTGAACGTGAGGGGCAGGGGCCCCCGCCCTTGCACAGCAAAAATTGGTATCTCAACATTACTGCAGAAGTCATCAGTGCCTTGAAGGCAAAAGGGGGTTGTTGGAACGAAGACCTATGGGCAGGGCCGCAGAGAAGGCCTCTCTGAAGAGGTGATGTCAAGCTGAGACCAAAAGGATGGGACAATGCCAGCCATGCAGACATCTGGGAAGAGAACATCAGGTAGAGGAAACAGCAAGTGCAAAGGTCCTGAGGCAGGGGCACATGAAGAAGAAAGAGCAAGAAGGCTCATGTGGCCAGAGCACAGTGAGAGGAAAATATCGTCCTACGTGTTCATGTGTACCCAGCGATTTCCTGAGGCACTGCCGAAACTCTGCAGGAAATCTCATGAAGCCTCTCCCTCCTGGGGGGCCCAGCGGCTGGACAACAGGGTCTCAGGAAAGAACCACCCCAAGGGAGCAGGGGGGCAGCCCGCAACCAGTGCTGAGGCTGGAGGGGAGGGTGGTTCATGTGCACATGACTTCCCTGGCAGAGTTCATGTGCCTTGGAAAGGGGCCTGTGTCTGTGCCACTTTGGCACCCCAGTTTCCTGTCTGGGGGCCCATTTCGCTCTTCTTTCTTGGGAAAAGCAGCCCCGAGCCCGTCCCGTCACAAGGTTCAGTGACGGCGTTCTCGCTCTGCCGACTTCAGGCATGGGGGTGCAGCTCTGCGGGCTCCTGGGTGGCAAGAGTGGGAGCAGCTGTAGCTCCAGCCTTCAGCCAGCAGGAGGCTACTCAAGGTTGCTAGCACACAGAAGCCCCTCTGGGTTTCCAGAAACCTCTGGGAAAGGGCTCTCTGTGGGTCTCTCGCTGCCGAGTGGGGATAGCAGGGTGTGTCTACTTCGGCACTACTGGCCTTTTGGACCAGACACTTCTTTGCTGTGGGGGGCTGTCCTGGGCGCTGCCGGCGGCGTCAGCAGCAGCCCCAACCATGTGTTCGATGCCAGGAGTACAACCAAAGTATCCACAGACAGGGCCAATGTCCCTGGGGAGGGCGAAGTCGCCCCCAGCTGAGACCCACGGGCTCAGAGCCTCCCTGTGTGGGTAGCAGTAAGTCGATGGGACCCCCGGAGTTCCCAGCACTTAGGGTTTAATTCTATTTGTTGAGAAATACGAAGAAAACACAGAAAAATCTGAAAGAAGCCAAGAAAGCTCACCTATCATTGCACACTGGGTGGCTAACCTCTCAATGTTTTGGGGGACTTCCTTCTCGAATTCTTTCCACTCTCAATCATCCTAATGGCTGTGACTTATCGAGCACTTCCTCGCTTCCAGCCTTGTCTCCTCCTGCCTCCTGACCCCCGCGGGGCGATACTGCTATTATCCCATTTCCCAGAGGAGGAGACCGAGGCCAAGTCCACGTGATGTTACATCACGGGCATTTTTCACTGCTGTCTTTCGAGAACACTTGCACGCCCAGGCCCAGCTGTTGGAATATTCCACGAACTCTGCCCAGTCCCCTGCTTTGTGCTGGGGTCGTGCTAGAGGCTGAGTTGCGATCCCTGTCCACAAGCATGCCGCATCCCGGGCTGGGGGGCTGCGTGTGGAGGGAGCGCAGGAGTCAGAGGCCGAGGCTGGCAGTCAGGTGGCGGGGCGGGTGGGCAGAGCCGAAGGAGGAGCACGCCCATCCTCAAGGCCAACCGCGTTTGACCCTGAATCCACACACCGCCTCGCACACCGTGGATTGAACTTTTGTGAGCTGCCTGGAGCTGCAGGTGAGCTACCCACGGGGAAATGCATGGGGAAGGGTCATTCCCCCAGGAGCTGTTTGTCACCCTGTCTTCTGCCCCCTCTGTGGGGACTGAGAGCATCCTGGCCATTAGTAAGCGGTGTCCTGTCGGAAAAGGGCCACACTCTCTTCTGGGCAATCCCACTCCCGCCCATGGCTTCAGGTCCCACCGCCCCTTCGCAGCCCCCAGCACGGCATGGGCACCAAGGATGGGCAGAGCCCCGTGGCTGCTTCCCAGCTCCTCCCGCCCTCCACTGTGGGCCGGTGTGGGCGCAGAGCGGCTTGCGGGGTGGACTCGGCTCTGTGGCCGAGGGGAGGTCAGATCAAGGGTGTGGCTTTGAGCTCTGGAGATTTGGGGGGAATTCCCAGCCCTTCCTCAAGGAGCCAGCGTCCGCCTGCCCCCTGAGCAGGTCTCAGAGTTTGATCCCAGATCTGTGATTTTTCAGGCAAGTCATCGAACCTCTCTGAACCTCAGTGTGTCCATCTGTAAAACGGGGCTACAGACAGAACCTACCTCACAGGGAGAGGATGAAACGAGAAAACACAGACAACAAATCCAGCACAGAGTAAACTCACGGTTGGCACCCGGGAGCGAGCAGTCGCTGTCACTTCTCCTGCTGCTGTGAAGGTTGATGGAACCCTTATTGTTCACGGGGCTTGAGGCACTCGACCGTGCCTGTGTTACAGATGAGGACCCGGAGGCTCAGAGAGGTTATGTGGCCA
Organism: Ursus americanus; assembly: GCF_024610735.1. NCBI lineage: Eukaryota > Metazoa > Chordata > Mammalia > Carnivora > Ursidae > Ursus > Ursus americanus. The sequence goes on along the minus strand of NC_142156.1, from coordinate 8,625,754 downwards.
GGCCCGGACCAAGCATCCTCTTGACCTCTGTATCCTTCCTGAGCCTTCTACGGCATGAAAGACCCACAAGACCCTGCTTCGTGCGGCTCCCATTGGAGTGAGAGGAACAGGTGAGTGAACAGTGGCCACTCAGTGGCATGAGCAGACACGCGGACACCCATTTCACAGACGGAGAGATGGAGGCCCGGAGTGGAGGAGAACAACCTGGAGTTACCTTTTGGCCAGCCAGGCCGGTCTCTGTGCCTGGGGCTCGGGGCGAAGAACCAGGAAGAGGAGGGACAAACAAACAGGGAGCCCAGAGGCATGGCTGGATGAACCCTGAGCTCAGACAGTACTCGGGCCCTGGGGGAGGTAAGCCCCAGGCAGAGGCAGTGGAAGGGGGTGATGGATCAGAGGCAGGAGGCTTGTGTGAGTAGGAGTGACGAGTGACAAGGTCAGTCTGTACGGACCATGAAACATTTAGGTCAATGGCCAGCAAATGGCAAGGTTGGAAACTTCTTTTGTCCTCGGGCACCAGGGAGTCAGTGATGGTGTCTGAGCACAGGAGCAGCCACTGAAGGAAAGGAGCGTGCTAGGCAGGGCATGGGTGGGGTGGCCCCAGGAGCTGTGGCCTCTTCCGGCCTCCCTGGGGCGGATGGCCAAGCCCGCCACGCTCACACATGCTCTTCACCTGAGCAGACCGCAGGCGCGCCCAGGCTCAGAAACCCACTGCCCGCCTGCTTGCTCGTCAGATGCACCAGTCATGCGAGAAGAGTTGAGTGAGCTTCAGTAAAGGATGATCCCCCCCCACCCAGACCAAGATCGAGCACGTTCCCATCACCCCAGAAGCCTCCGTCCAGCCCCTCCTAAACCGTCCCCCGCGAGGGTAGCCACTGAGCTGATTTCTACCACTCTGGATTGGCTTTGCCTGTTCTTGGACGTTTTATCATTGAAGCCACATAGTTTGCAAATAGCCCTTGATGTCTAGCCTCCTTAACTCAGCGTGTGTTTGAGATTCGTGCACTTTGGTGCGTGTATCAAGCGCGTGCTCCTTTTTATCCCGCGTAGTGCCCCATTGTTCATTTATCCACTCGCCAGATGGTGGACCTTTGGATTGCCTCCCGCTTTTTGGCTGTGGTGAGTAAAGCTGCCATAAACACTGCACACAGGTCTCTGGGCGGATGCACGTCTTCGTCCTCTTGCAGAAAGACCTAGGAAAGGGATTTCGCGGTTGCCCGGGCGTGCAACTAGGTGCAAATACGCAATACGGTGAATGCGCGTCTGACCTTGTAAGACACCGCCACACTGGCTGCATTCTGGCTTCTCCACGTCCTCACATGGTACTGTGGGGCTTGAATGGGAGTCCTCCTGGTGGCACGAGGTGACATCTCACAGAGGCTGTCATTTGCATTCCCCCGGTGGCTAATGACGTTGAGCACCCTTTCCAGTAGCCTTCTTGACACTTCCGCCTGGAGACGACCAGACCCTGGAGACTCTTCAGGGCCGAAGCCCAACCCACCACCCAACTAGCTTCCCAGTTATCTCTCGATTCCTCACCTCTCGCACCCCCCACCCTGGCTCAGGGCCTCTTAACCTCACACAGCCTTGCCTGCCTCCCTGCAGCCACTCTGGCTCCTTCCCGCTGCCCCAGCCTCATCCATTCTCCCAGTGCCCCCCAGCCTGTACTCTACACTGTCCTCAGTGCCTGGAACATTCTCCTCTCTACCCCTACCCTCCACAACTCTGCACCTGTCCAGCCTCAAACATTGTTCTGACCTCTCCCCACCCCATCCCCCAAGGTCCAGCCACATCGCACATGCTCACAGCCCCCAGCACTCCTCCTTTTTGGGCTCCAGGACAAAAGGGTGATCATTTCATGAATCTCTCACTCTCCCTCCAGGCCAGGAGCCCCAAAAGGCATCCCCAGGCCTGTCTCGCCCACATGGCATCGCCAGGACCTAGCATGGTGCCTGGCACAGCGTGGACACACCATGACATTCGCGTTATGTGGCCCGGCTGAGTGGCAGATGGGGCGGGGTATAGAGGGCAAGCTTGAGGAGCCTCTCCCCAGATCAGCTGCCGGATGAACCACTGCAGGGCTGGCAACCCCAGCCCGGAAGACGGAAGACGCAAGAGACCTAGAGTAAACTTAGTCTGCGTCCCCCGCTCTCACCCCCATTTCCTGATTTCCTGTCTACCCTCCTTCCTTCCCTGCCGCCAGAGCTGAAGTCAGCAGAGTGTGCTTTCTTAGCAATGCAACCTGCTGGTGCAAGTGATCCAGCCTCCTGAGCCTCTGTTTCCCCAGCAGTAAAATGGGATAACAATTATGCTCACGTCTCAGGTGGCTGTGAGGCCTGAGTAGATCACGCCGATGAAGTGTTCGGCATGGGGCTGGATGTGCACTAAATGCCCAGGACACGCTGGCCCCCCGCCCCCCGCCATCTCTCTTTGTCCTAGACCCCAGCATTACTGGATCCTCTCTGCAAGGAGAGTGCTGGCTTCGACCCTGTCACCTTCCCAGGTACCATTGCTTTCCCTCGGCCACCAGGAGCTGCAAGGGTGACTGATAGGAACTTCCAGATGCCAGGACAGGTCAGCATCGGGGAAAGTTTGGGGCATGGCATGACCCCCAGAACCCCACTGTGACACGAAGGACAGCACGACATTGAGGTAGGAACAGGGTTTTCTGATTCAGGCCTGGGTTCCCGTCCCAGATCCTATGTGTGACCCAAGACAGGTGACTTCACCTCCGTTTCTTCTTCTGTAAAATGAGGAGAATATGAGTCCTCCTTCCCAGGTTGTTTGAGGGGATTCGTGGAGATGTTGCAGATGTTCGTGCTCAGAATATATGTGCCGAATGGATGAATGGGTGATTCAGACAGTGATGTTCAAGGTCGAGGGGAGGTCGGGGCAGGAGGAGGGCACAGGGGTGCGCAGGACCCAGCCTATAGCCATCTCCGAGGGCCGACTGTTAGATTTTTAGAATTTTGTAAGCCAGTTGTTTCATAAGTTAAATTATAAAAGGCCTCCAATGCTCAACAGTCATCACCTCCTAATTATTTTGCTACATTCCGCTTTTATCTATGTCCTTGAGATGATTTACATTTGTTGTATCATTTATTTTATACATAGTTGGTGGCTCAAAAACAGCCATGGGAGCATTTACACCAAGGACATCGGCAAGCACCACAGATCACCGCTTGGGTACAAATCCAGCCAAGGAGCCCGTGTTCTGGGTCTGCAGCCCGTCCCTGGCTCCTGGCTCCGCAATCCCTGCTCCTCGAACACTGGGAAGCTCCCAAGAGCTGGCGGCGGGCGCCCCCTGGTGGCTGCTTCGAGCACCTGTCATCCCTTGACGCCCACTTCAGTCCAGAGCCTGGGAGAGAGCCGCCAAGGGGAGACCTGTGGGGTCACAGTGTCCTCCAGCGGAGGGGGGGGGGGGGACGTGGGGACCTACTCCCTGTCCAGAAGGACGGGGTGACAAGGCCCCACAGAGACTGCTCAGATGTCCCCCAAGTCCTTCGGCCTCTGGGTCCCCAGGTCCAGGACGTTGAGTCCCCCACGTGATTTTTCTCATCATTTCCAAAGGGCAAGTAAATCACGTTTCTCCTAACGCACAATCCCACCTCTTCCAGGGTCAGCTGCCCCGGCCCAGGGTGGACACTCGTCTCCCACCAAAGCGCCCTGAACACCTTCCTCGTGTGTCACACTTGTTCCAGAGAGTCAGGGGGCAGGGCCGACATTCCTCCACTTCTCACTGACTGCCCCCATGGCCTGCCACGTTCCCTCCTGCCTGTCCCTTGTCTCTCACCCCCCTCTCCAGCTGCAGCCAATACCTACCCAGATTCAACCTTGTCTTTGAACTCTCTGCGGACCACACCCTGAAGTGAAGGGATCCGTGGCTCCCAAAGAGGCTGCTGGAGGTATTTTTCTAGAAGAGAAAAAGTCCACCAAGAGGAGCTGTACTGCTCTCCCAGAGGTAGAACAACGTGAAGCAGCAGTTCCTTCCCCCGATATCGAAGGGACAGAAAAGCATCAGGAGGCAGAAGATTCCAGGTCTGAATCCGGGCTCAGCCACTGTCGAAGCTTTGGCTTTCTGATCCGACCCTCGGGGTCCGTGTGGGTCCAAATGCGGTAATGTAGGCACACGGCGAACGCAGCGTGAATAGGGCGACCGACAGTCCTGATTTGTTGGGGCTGCGGAGTTTCCCCCAATATGGGGCTCCTAGTGCTAAATTCTCAAAGTCCCACACAAACCGGGCCGTTGGCTCATCCAATGCTTAAATCAGGGGTCAGCAAACAGAGCCTGACGCCTGTTTGTAAATGAAGTTTTATTAGAACCCAGCCGACCCCATTCATTTGGGACACGCTGTCCATGACGCATTCGATCTCTGAGGACTGAGGATGGGGTTGAGAAGGTGCAGCGGAGACCACGTGGTCTGTGAAACGTAAAATATTTTTGGTCTCGCCATTTAAGAAAATGTTTGCCGGCCCCAAACCTTGTAGGCTGCAGCTGTGCTCAGCCCTGTGAGTGGGTATTAAATGGGAGACAGGCCCCCTTGTAGAAGGCAGAGGTCAGGGTGGGTTTCCAGGGAGGATGGCCTTGACATTGAAAGGCATATTTGTCTGAGATTTGGTGTGGGGCAGTTGGGGGGAGGCCAGAACTGGGTCAAGGGGGGAGTTGAAAAAAGTGGATTCGGGGACTAGCCTCCCTGTCCCCCCAACAGCCTAAAACCTTCCCCAGCTGCCCAAGGATGTACCAAGATACTCCCAGTGTCCAAGAGACAACACTGAAGTCAACTTTAGGCCCATACAGGGGGCTTCCTGGAGGGGGCTGGGGGTAAATAGCAAAGGACCAACGCCCCACCAGAAGGAGGCACCCTGATACCCTGAAACATTCAGCCATCATTTGTTCATCAAATATTTATTAAAGGCCTGTTCTGTACCAGGCCCTAGGCTGGAGGGTGGGATACTTCAGTGAACAAGACAGAGCCCTCCCTAAAACGCAGGCACAGGGGCAGACGAGAGAGGGCAGGATGGGGGTACTCACTGGTCCACACAGCCCCGAAGAAGGGTATACCCCTGGGCTCGCCAAGTATGCCCCAGACTTCGCAGGCCAGGATCTCACCCTGGGCTCCCTGGGGAGATGCCCAAGAAAACCCAAGCTGCCCCCAAGTCGGGGTTGACCAGGAATCGCCTCAGGATCCCGGCACTCCTCCCCCCAGCGTCCCCTTCCTGTACGGTGACCAGAGCAACCAGAAGACTCTGGGTCTTCCCTGGGCACAGGGATATGAGACCTCAACGGTGGGAGGCAGGGAGGTGGAGGGATGACCCCGGTCTTCCCTGGAGGTGGAAGACAAAGCGGCTCCCTCACCAGTCCTGCTTTGGCTGCAGGAGTTCAGTCGCTTTTGGGCCTGTGGGGCAACCAGGGGCCCCGTCCTAAAGATCCCCATCCCCGGGGGCCCCAAGGAAGCCCAGACCTGTGGAACAGAGCCGGGGTGCTCGGTTGTGGCCCGGTGGGCCTTGGAGGGAGCGAGGAGCCTGGGTCCTGCTCAGGTGGACAAGCCGGAGGCGTTATGGGAGGAAGCTCTGCAAGGTGAGGTCATCCCCATCTCGGCCCTCGCCAGGCTCCGCCTTTAGGCCCTGGCTCTTGGCATTGGGCAGGCCCCCATTGGCTGTGGCAGTGGGCACGTCGCCCCCCTCAGGTAGCAGGGACGAGATGCAGACCATCTCGGTGGGGGAATAATTGCGCACCGGGTACATATGATTCTTGCGAGAGAGGCGGACAGCCAGCACCACTGTGCACACAAGAAAAGTCGTGGCTACCAGGGCCAGGATGAGGATGGCCAGCAGACACTGCTTCACGGGGATGTGGTCCGGGGCTGCTGTAGGGTTGGGGGCCACAGAGCTCTGTGGGGAGAGACGCTGCCTATTTTTCCATTGGTTGGTGAGGGCATCAGACAAATTGCCTACTGCCGCAGTGGTGCTGTTGTGAGGATCAGAGGTCACAAGAGGGACCGTGGTTAGGCGCCATATGGTGGCAGGTCCTGTGGATGGGGCCTTTGTGGTTGCTGGATCTGTAGACGGGGCCTCTGTGGCAGCGGGCTCCGTGGACAGGGCGTCTGTGGCTTCTGGCCCCGTGGACAGGGTCTCCATGACAGTAGACTCCATGGTCAGGGCCTCTGTGGCAGTGGGCTCCGTGGACAGGGCATCCGTGGCTTCTGGCTCCGTGGACAGGGTCTCCATGACAGTTGACTCCATGGTCAGGGCCTCTGTGGCAGTGGGCTCCGTGGATAGGGCATCCGTGGCTTCTGGCCCCGTGGACAGAGTCTCCATGACAGTAGACTCCATGGATGGGGCCTCTGTGGCTGCAGGTTGTGTGGTCGGTGCCTCTGTGGCTGCTGGCTCTGTGGACAGGGCCTCAGTGGTGGCCAGCTCTGTGGATGGAGCCCCCTCTGTGGATGGAGCCTCTGTGATGGGAGGTAATGTCGTGGCCGGTTCTTTGGTGAGTGGGTCCCGTATGACAGGAATCCCCTGTGTGGCCACTTCCATGCTCAGATTCCGCATGGCCACCCTTTCCACGTCCAGGCCAGCAGAGTCCCCTGGGGCCACCTGCAGAGTGGCTGGCTCAGGAGTTCCATGCCCCAATGTTGCCAACTCAGCCAGAAGTTGAGGGGTCAGGGCCAAAGAGCCGGGGTTATCGGTAAGCATTTCCGGGGGCTCTGTGCCTTCCGTAGGGTAGTCATACGAGTCCACGTCTTGGTCCTCATCCACTTGTCTCGGGCGCCGGGCAAGCAGGGCATCTGGGGCCACCTTGGTTCCATTCCCCCCTATCTCCCCCAGCTGGAGGCTGCTGCCAGGGCCCAGCAAAATCAGAAGCAGGACTTGCAGAGGCATGGCACCTGGAGGGAGACACGGACAGAGGGACATCAGGACAGCTTCACCCCTGGGCCTGCCAAGCCCCCTCGACTGCAATCATGGACAGCCACAGACAGGAGTATGTCTGATCTGGGGCAGGCACTTGGCGTCAAGCATCTTCACGACCCAGGGCACACCCAGTACATGGTAGCTCCCCAGCAAATAGCAATTGTTATTACTTATCAATATCAATAGGTCCACCTGGAGGGCCCTGCAACTCTCCTTATATGGTGCATAGAAGTTCTATGTGCCTCCCTACCCTTTGTGATTAAGACTTCAAAGTTGTGGGCAAGATGTCCACTGGGGTATAGAAAGAAACTATCAGAGCTTCTAGTTAGACTCTCGCTCCTTTGTGATTTCTGATTCGCACACAAAAATATCATGAGCCCCGTAGTACCTGCTTCCAGTTCACAGACAGATCAACGTACACATATTATCTACCAACGGCATCCATGAGCCAGAGAGTCTGGAGACGACGGGTCTACAGGATAAAGCCGCTTGTTTGGGCCTTTGAGGCCTTTTGGAGTCTGTTCCTGACCCATCTCTCCATGTCCCTCTGTTCTACTTTCCTTTGTCTTGGCTCCCACCCTACACAGTGCAGACTGTCCCTCAGATTCTCACTTTTTCCCAACCTCTCTTGGTGTCTCGGCTTGATTTTGTCCTCACTTCCACAACCGGGATGACAGTACCTACCTAGTAGTTTATTGTGAGGTTGAAATAGGGAATGTCTACAAAGCCCTTAGCACTTTGTTCACATCACAAGCTCTAGCAAAGGGCGGCTATTTGGCTCCATCAGTAAGCCTTTCCTGTAAGTGCTCAAGGGCCCAGAGCCATCAACTGTACTATCTGGGGCCAGGAGAAAACTCCCATCTCTTCAGAACAGCCCTGCCGTTGGGGAGCTGAGAGTCACCTCACTTGCCTGGGGGCCCATTCTTCTGTGACCCTTCAACCAGCCCCCTGACCAGTAGCCAGAAAGGGCAGAGTCTCTCCTTTCAGCCAACTCCTTGGTCTTTCTTCCTGGCCTTGTGAACACCTATGCTTTCTTGATGGCTCTCCCCTTACGCTCCCCCTGGCAGTGGCTGGTTGTTTGCGGGATTCAGAATCATGCACTTGAGGACCCCGTGGGGAGTGACAGCTGTGTCCTGGGCCAGGATTCAGGTATTCCTGGTTTTCTTGGACATAATACCCTCAGCGGGATGCAATCCCAGGCACTGTGTCTGGGGCAGAGCCTGGATCATTTCCAATACTTTTCCTTGTTCTTCACATAATTTAGAGCAGAGACCAGTTGCCCATCCTTCCTTGAGTGACTGTCACTTACTCATAGGCCCCTTAGCTTCTAGGCTCAACCTGACCTCCTTCACCTGTTAGTTCATGTTGGTTTCTAAAATGCCAGTGTGATCATGTCTTTAAATATAATTTCTCAAACCAAACTTTATGAGATTTGCACCAGACACATCAGGCCTTCACAATTATCTTCATTTCACTAAGGAGGGATAAGGCTCAGACAGGTAAAGCAACTTGCCCAAAGGCACACAGCTGGCAAGCGGCAGAGATCTGACTGGAGCCCACTGAAGATTCAGGAAGGCTTTGTGGAGAAACCTGAGGGGGTAGAAGGAGCAAAGTCTTGGAAGAGACCTTAGCTTGCTGTGTCTGTGGCTGGGGTTGGGGACCCAGTTGAGAGAAGGAAGGCAGAGTAAGAATAAGAAGGACCTTGGAGCTCCTGGGTGGCTTAGCTGGTTATACGTCTGACTCTTGATTTTGGCTCAGGTCATGATCTCAGGGTCATGGGATTAAGCTCCCCTTTAGCTCAGTGCTCAGCATGGAGTCTGCTTGAGGTTCTCTCTCCCCCTTTCCCTCTGCCTCTCCCGCCTCAATAAACAAATAAATCTTTTAAAGAAGAAGAAAGAAGAAGAAGGAAGAAGAAGGAAGAAGAAGAAGGAAGAAGAAGAAGGAAGAAGGAAGAAGAAGAAGAACAACAACAACAACCTTGAGGGCCATCTCATCCAGAAAGGTCAGCCCCATATGTACCAGGTGCTATGCGGGGCACAGGATTGAGAACACAGACTATGGGGTCAGACAAAAAGATGTTCAGGTCCCAGCTCTGTCCCTTATAAGCTGTATGACCTTGAATTTCTGAGCCTCAGTTTTCTCATCTGTAAAATGGGGATACCAATCTGCATCTATCTCATCAAGCTGTTAAGGGAATGCAACAAGATGATGGACTCAAAAGTTCCAGGCTCACAGTAGATGCTTAATATATGTATCACACACACACACACACACACACACACACACACATACACATTTTTTGCCTCCCAACTTGCCTTTAGGAGGCAGAGTATCTTTGCACAGGGGTGGAGTTCCTGCTTGGGCGTAGCCTTGGCCTTGCTTTCCTGGTGGTGGGGGGTGTGGACTTCAGGATCCGTATTTCAAAATTACGAAGACTTGTACCCAGCACCCCCGCTTGGGCAGTTCTCGGTTCCTGGAAGGCAGAGCCCTCAGCCACTTCCTGGAAGCAGACAGGGTGGGGGCAAGAACAAAAAGCCCCACACGTAGGTTCCTGCATGGAGGAGGCACTTTGATGAGTCAGGACCTGACTTTCTGCAGCCCAGAGGTGGGGAGGAAGGTATGGAAGGGGCGGCTGCCCTCTCCCTGTGACCATCCCCACCATCCCCTGCATGCAGAGGCCACCTGGAGGAGAAACCACTCAGCAGCTGTGTAACCTCAGTTTCCCTATCTGTAAAATGGGCGACCTTGCTTCAAAGAATGGAGCTGAGAATCAAATAGCATGCTGCAGGGAAGGTCCCTGATATCTGGCATCCAGCAGGGGTGTTTTACTGGGGGACCCTCTTCGGGGCTGTGGACAGAGATGCAGAGGAAAGAGAAAGCTCAGAGTCAGGGAAGGTACGGACGCGGCCGCCTCCCTACCACCCCCAGGGGCAGTGAGGGACTCTGTGGGGTCCGGCGCGAGAGCAGAGACCCCCGTGTTTGTGGAGATAGCTCTTAGTGCTGAAAATCTCTCACCCCCTGTTGCCTCAGTCCCAGGCAAGCTGGGCTGGCTGGTCACCCCAGCCTGGTGCCTGTCACCCCACGGCCTTCAAGGGAGAGGGACCACAGACACCCCAGCCACGAGACGGGTTGTGGCTGGGCAGACATCGGCCCATTTGACAGGAAGAAAATCCAGCTCCTGGGCATTCTGTGGCTCTGAGGGGGCCGTGCAGGTGGCAAGGAGAGGGGCGGAGTGTGAGCGCTGTGTCTGGCAGGTAGGATACCGACTTTAATATTTGCTAAGATAAATATATTGTAATACAATGAGAATGGCTTACCAGAAGGCCCCCACTGCGGCTGGACCATTCCACACAGCACTGGGAGCTACGAGTCCCATTATACAGATGAGGACAGCAGGGCTCAGAAGAGCGAAGGCAATTCCTCAGAGCGGTGAAGCCCCACCTTACACCTTTCTCCCCCCCGGAGGCAGGAAAACGGTCACTTATCACAGGAGAGGGGCTCTGAGAGAGGGGCAGAGAGCTGCCACATCCTATCTGTCTTCCTGCTTGCCTAACGGAGTAGGTCAGATAGGACCCGTTTCCTGTCTTACCCTAAAACCAGGTTGCTCTGCCGGGGCCCCACCCAGGCTGTGGAGGGGCAAGCGGTTGCCGGGGGCCCACACCCTGCTCCAGACACGGCTGTGTGCGGCTATCCTGGGCTGCTCGGGAAAGACACCGTGGCAACTCCAAGAAGCTTGGGACTTCACAGTCAGAATCTGGCATCCCGGGAATCCCAGCACTCAAGAGTTTGGAAGCTTAGGACTGGAAAGACTAAGCATCTCAGGGTGTGGGTCGAGCACTGGCCAAGAGAAGGGGAGGCTCCAAGTCAGTAAGTAGGTCAAACCGAGGCCCAGATGTCCCTCTCCCGCGCTTCCCCAGACCCCAGGGCAGTTCTCAGTCCTGGCAGCCAGGACAGGCCCTGGCCCAACTCGAGATCAGGTCCAGCATCGAACCAATTGAGGGCCCAGCTCTGCATGCACAAGCTGTGTGACCTTGGGCAACTGAACTCACCTCTCTGAGCCACAGGTGCCACATGTGGAATACAAGGACAATGCTAGCATGTGCACTTGTGGGGTTGTTGTGGGTTGAAGTGAGCCGGTTCAGGTTGAGTGTTTGGCACACAGTAAATGCTCAATAACGGCCAGCTGTTGTCTCTGTCATTCTGCATTCAGGGCCATATCCCGGAAAGATCCCCAACCCCAGAATAGCTTTGACATACCTCCGATCTTGTCAGTCAGAGAGGGCCGGGATAAGGAGCCCTAGAAAACTGTCTCCACGGCAAGCCCTGGGCTACCCCTGGTTTGCAAATCACAGTTTTCAGGTGTAGACCATGTTCCAGGGACTGATCTAAGAGCCACATATGAATCACTAGCTCACTCAGGCCCTAACACCTCCTCTACTAACCGCATGTGAAAATGGGGAAACCGAGACCCACTTGGCACCTAGAGTCACATACCCAGTAAGAGAGCGCTCAGCAACTTGGGTGTTCTCGTTCCAGATCCAACTCACAGTCACAGTCTCCTATCGTCCATTCTCTGGAGCTGAGCAAATGGTGCCTTCTCCAAGAAGCCATCCTGGATTGCTCAGGCACAATTAGTCACTCCCATTGTTGAAACCGTTTAAAATACTGTTTACTGTCTAAAACTCCATTCCCATTGGCCCATAAACGTCAAGAGGACAGGAACCACAGATGTCTTGCTGCTCACACCCCATGCTCAGGGCTTAGCAGACAGACAGGCACTTCACAGGCCTTGTGACATTTGCCCGGTGGGGCGCAGGCACGGTGGCAGCCCCACCACCGCCTCCACCAGACTGCAAGCTTTTGCAGGGCAGAGTCTCCACTGGGTCCCCAGCACCGACAGGCCTGGCCTCCTGGGGGTTCATTAAAGGCCCGTTGCAGGAGGGGACTCGTGAACAGACAGAGGCAACCAGCACTCAGGTTCTTGTCCTGCCCTTCCTGACCTTTTCTCTGCATCGCCCCCGAGCCCCTATCAAGGAGCCCTTTCAGACGGGTTTTTTACCTAATTACCACCTGTCCCCATAAACTGTAATACCGCAGATACACCTGTTACTGTTCCATAGCTCTTTGCAGGAACACAAGCCCCAGTGACCACTAAGACTTTTTCTGCCCCCTGCCCAGCCCCCCAAAACAAAACAAAACAAAACAAAACCAACTTTCGCCTTCTGGACCCTGAATTTGCTAGCCTGGTACAGAGGAGGCAAGATATTTAGCACAAATGAATTCAAAGAGACCTACACCTAGTTTCAGTTTAACAACTGAGGATTGTCTGAAGAATTGTCTGTGTAGACAGGCAGGTGGACCAGCGCAGAGACAGACAGACACACTCCAGCCACCCTATCTCCTAGCCTGAACCCCACGTCCTACCATCATCCTCTTGCTCACTCTCAGCAAAGGAAACCCAGAGACCACAGCTGGGGTCACTCTGGGCTCCATGAGGGTCCTGCAGCCAGATGGGGGGGGGGGCAGCAAGTCCAAGCCAGCCACCTCCCAGCCAGGCCACGATGGGTAGCTGCTTCTCCTCTCTGAGCCTCGATTTTCTCATCTGCACAAGGGGGGCACAGCATTCCTGGATGATTCCCAGCCCCTCGGAAGGCCCTGCTCCTGCCTGGCCAAGCTTCCCGGGAGGCGCTCAGCCTGGCAGGCCAGCCGCTTCCGCCATCCGGGCTTCAATCTCCCCTGGCCTCTGGCCAAGCCTGGTGAGGGAGGCATCTACCACTTCGGGTGTGGCCAGGCCAGCCCTGGAGGAAGCCGCTGAGGGGTCTGGGGCCAGGAGAGTCACCTCCTGAGTTCCCTGCTGACCCAGAGGCCTGGTCTCGGGGGGCTCGAAGTCAGAGATGGGAAAAGAAGAAAACAAGAGGGTCCAAGAAGGAGGAAGAGAATTCTAGGCGACTGGAGCATTGATCATTGTCTATGGGTGTTTGTGCGCACGTGTGTGTGTGTGTGTGTGTGTGTGTGTGTGTGTGTGTTGGGGGGTCACCGCTTTAGGTACCACCCCTGCCAGCCATTCTTATTCTCCTTTATGCCCCTAAAGCACCTCAAATACAAATTATTAAGAGTATTCTAATTATTATGATTATTTTCTCTTTTGCTAGCAATATTAGTATCCTAATTCTGGTATTTTCCTAATTTGCTACGTACCAGTGTCATTTTCTCAACTTTATAAAAAGCAGGAAGAACATGACTTTGGGGACAATACTGTCTTGGAGCCATAGCCTAAGAGGCTTCAAGACACAGCTTGCACCTGCTCTCCCTCTCTGCAATCACCCATCAAACCCCAGCTCTGCTCCGAGCAAACCCATTCACCCCCTGTTCCTCGCATGAAAAGAGAGGCAGCATGATTTTTAGGGAAATGTTCCCAATTTCTCTGATTTTTTTCAACTTTAGAGCCCCTCCCCCTCCTTTAAGCCAGCAGCTGCTGGCAAGCCTGACGGGGAGGGTAGGGTGGAAGTTGAGGGAGCAGGATCCAGAAGAGACAGTGGAATAAGGCCATGACCTTGATCCCGAGCCGCCGGGGCTCTGGTTTGGAGCTCGGGTCCTGTCCCGGGGCCTGCTCTCTGCTGTCAGGCGGGCCTCCTGGTCGCAGCCCCCCCCCTCAGCTGCTCCCTGCGGTTTTGCGAGCCAGCACTTACCGTGCTCAGCAGAGCATGGGACAGGTGCCTCGTGGGCCCAGGAGAAGCGGCTTCTCTGCCTTCGCCACTGGGACAGAGCCCACGCTGCCAGAGCACTGCCGTGGCACCCCAGCCGTGGTCCTGGACCCCGCCAACCCTCAGCAGCCTGTGCGAAAGAAGGAAGCGAGAATGTGGTTACTCAGACAGGGCCACGTGACGGCCCACACCCCCTTGTTTGTGACAGCTTTGGTGGCAGTGTGGATTGAGACTGGGTGGGAGACTGGGACCTGCTGTGTCCTCTTGGGTTCTGGTAACCACACACATGCCGAAAACCACATGGAAGCTTCCTGGGGAGGGCTGGTTGAGAGGTATGACCCCACGGTGATGGGAAGTAGGGGTGAGGGGGGCCCCACCCTGGAAGGAAGGGAGTGACCAGATGCAAATAAGGATGGTTCTAGATTCTTGTCCAAGGAGGGACTCAGGGTGGGAGAAGCCACGGAACATAGACCTTCCTGAGATTTGCAAATATGACGCAGCCATTCTTTCAGGATCCTTCTCTAGGTGCACAGGTGCACAAGCCGTACCTGCTCTGAGTCGCTACGTGGCAAATTCCACCGGTGCGAGACCTGCCTATTTTACTCTCCATCCTGACTCGTTGCTCCGTCAATTCTGGCACCCCAGGCTGGGTGCTCTGACATGCAAGCAATTCCAGGCTCTGGTCCTCCCATAGCTCTTCATCTGGTGGGGAAGCCAGCAGGTGAACAAGTGAACAGACCATTACAGACAGGAATGTCACCATGCGGTGAACTAAGGAGGGGCCCCTACCCCTCCCCCCCCCCGGGCAGGGGAGGGGGGTGTCAGGAGAATCTTCCAAGAAGTGGCACGGGGAATGACAAGTAGGGGTGGGCTGGGTGGGCAGCCCAGGAGGAAAGCAAAGGCATCCCAGGCAGAGGGCACAGAGTGGCCAAAGGCCCGGAGACATAAGAAAGCACCGAACTCTCAAGGCGGTGAAGGAAAGCGTCCTCTCCCAGGGTCCGGCCTGTGGCTCCGCACCAGGTGGGATACGGAGCATATGCAGACAGGGGTATGAACATATGCAGACAGGGTAATGGAAACCTTACGCACAGGTGGGTTGTTTTAAAATGATAACGGGAGACCCAGTGGGTGTTCACCACGACAGAACCTCCATTCCAGGCGCGCCTGGGTGGCTCAGTTGGTTAAGCATCTGCCTTTGGCTCAGGTCATGATCCCAGGGCTCTGGGATCCAGCCCTGTGGCGGACTTCCTGCTCAGTGGGGAGTCTGCCTCTCCCACTCCCCCTGCCCCTCCCCTCAACTCGTGCACGCTTTCTCTCTCAAATAAATAGATGAATAAAATAAAAAAATAAAAAAAAAAGAACCTCTGTTCTTGAAGTGGCCAAAAACTCCCCCAGTCTGTATAGAGACAGGAACTCTAAGACCCCCAAAGGGGAGGTGAGAATAATGTTAGAACTTCCCACTCTCCCCCAGTAGGTTTAGAAATAGCCAGCCCTCAGGAGCAGGGACTGAGAAACTCTGAACAGACCCACGCCGGGCCTGGAGGCCACTCTCAGGTTACAGGCATTCCAGGCAGATGTTTTAGCCTGAGTCCATGAGCACATCAGAAACAGGACAGTCCCCCTGCTGGGGACTGCCTTGGGCCCCCACCCCTCACCCTTCAACCCAGCTCATCCTGAACCAGAGCCCATCACCAGATCCACAGCTGTGAAACCAACGGTGAGGTCCTAAAGATACAGAGGACAAGGGAGGGTGACCTACCTTCCCAGTCTGCCTGGGACTGAAGGGGCTCTGGGGATGTGGGACTTTCAGGCTTAAAACTGGGTAAGTCCCTGGCAAACCAAAAGGACTTGGTCACCCTAGAGCAGGGACCAGCCCCGTCCAGGCCATGGGGCCAGGGCAGCTGGTCATTTGCTAAGTTCTGAATGGGGTGGCATCAGAGACTTTGACCCCCACCTTCAGCACTGGGGTGGAAGAACTTGGGGGGGGGGGTTGTTCCGGAGCAAGCGGATGCAGGTCCCACATCCCCCAGATGCATCCCTTCCTCCCTGTCCCAGATGCAGCCACAAGCCGCTTCTCAGGAGGGTCGGGCACAACCCGGGGAAAAGGAAACCATACCACAGACCCGCCCCTGGTTCTTTATGCCATCTGTGAGCTTTGAAAACCATCCAGGAGCAGGGCCATACAGGGGAAAACACTCAAGGCCAGGGGGCTGATAACTGGCCTCCTACGAGCTGCGTGACCCTGGGCAAGTCTCTTCTCTCGAGCCTCGGCTTCCTCCCCTGCAAAGCCTTGTAATACAAATGCTTAACATTTCCTTGGCCTCTGTCACTCACCAGACACCGTGCATCATAGCAGCTCATAGAAGGCTCAGAGCAGTCTTTTGGGGGAAACTGAGGCTCAAAGCGAGGCCGTGCCTTGCTCAAGGTCCCACACAGTAGGGGGCAGAGCCAAGTCCAGGCAGCCGGAGGGAAAAGCCCCCTATCGCACCCCGTGGCCTGTGAGGGTGCTGGCTCGGGATCCGCATGCAGGGAGTTCTGTCTGTAGAGCAGCAAGTCCTCTGCGTAAGGAAGGGAGTAACTTAGGGGCCGGGAAGTTACCTCAAGGTAAGACTTGAGCAGCTAAATGTGCCTTGCCGAGGAGCAAATATCGCTACGAGGATTCCGGCTCGTGTCGTCTGTGTGAAGACCAGAAAAACCACATCTCATGATTCAAGCATTCAAAGTGAGCAGGTTTCCACTTCCACAGGCGAAGCCCAAAAAAGGCCTCCACAAATGCCTTCAGAGAGCAAAGCGATGATCCTTAACGTGAAAGAAACACTGGAAAAAACGTGCAAGTCCCATCCTAACGGAAACCTGCCCCTCCGAGCGTGACACGGGTGTGACAGCTGCACGTATGCTGAATGCATACCGAGCCCTCACGCCTCGTTAGTGGAAAAGCAGGTGTAAAGATGTATAAATAGGGTACTTTTAGCTGTGGGTGGGTGCTCTGAGGAGGCACTGATGGAAATGCTCACAGCAATCATCTCTGGGTGGCCCAGTGATGGGGGGCCCTTCTCTTTCCCATACATCTTCCTGCCCTATATTTTTAGACAGAAAAATGTAGATAACGACATATATGTCAGCTTTATTATCAGGAAACAGAGACTTTAAGCAGCGCAAGGACTTGATAGATACCCAGATTTCAGGATGACTTGACATTTACCACCGTCTGTCTCCACCCTCCTGGGGTGTTTGGGGGACGGTCCCTCCCACGCCCCAGCCCTGTGTTTCTCAGGGCTCCCAGCTATGGTTTCCCAAGGCCCTTGGCCACAGCGATGGGGGCCAGTCACATCACTTCCTCAAACGTTCCTCAGCCTGACTCTGGAGGAGTGTCTGGAGGGGTTTAGGAACCTACTCAGACATCGTAGACTAACCCCCCCAAGGGGGCAACTCCTTCCCTAGAATAGGATCAAGGAGCTTTTCCTGTAAAAGGCCAGAGATAGAATCTTCTCAGCTTTGTGGATCTGTCCCAAATATTCAACTCCGTGGTGGTAACATGGAAACAGCCAGGGTCCATATGTAATAAGTGGGTGTGGCTGTGAGCCAATAACGCTTTCTTTGTAAAAAAAACGGGCGGAGGAACTGATTTGTCCTATAGGCTGCAGTTTACTGACCCCTGACCTAGAAAAATGAGAGACATTGGCTATGGGGAGAACCAAACCGGAATAAGAAATGAATGGGTCCCCGCGAATGGACAGAATGAAACACGGGTCCCCTTAAGACTATGCCGCTGGCTTTCTCAGGGCAGGACACATGCATTGAGCCCTGAGTGCCAGATACTGGGATGAGCTGCACACAAGACACCTACTGTCCTTGCCCTCTGCGGGCCTACAGATTAGTGGCCAGGTCAAAAGCCACCATCCAGGGCCACTGGATATAGCCAGGTGGAAAAACAGGGGTCTGAGAATGAGGAGAATTGAATCCTTGCCTCAAGCTTGCTGTGTGGCTTTAGGGAATTCACTTGACCTCTCTGGGATTGTCTCATCTGGAAAATGGAGGCATGAATGCTTAGTGCAAAACAATGCAAGGAAAAATAAAAGTCCAAGAGTAGGTTGGGCTGCAGTTGTAGGCAGAGCCCAGTCACCTCACCTGACTCCCTTGAGTCCATCTATCCTAAATCTTAAGAGCAAAACCCACAATGAGTCTCAGGTCCCTAGCCCTCAATGTATAATCCTTGCTCCAAGTGCAGGAACTCTCTCCCTATGCAGGATTCAATGGCTCCCCATTGCTTTTTTTTTTGTTTTTTGAAGATTTTATTTATTTATTTATGTATTTATATATTTATTTATTTGAGAGAATGAGCAGTGGGGAGGGGTAGAGGGGAGGAGAAAAAGAAGGGGGGAGAGAGACAGAAAAAGAGAGAGAGGGGCGCCTGGGTGGCACAGCGGTTGAGCGTCTGCCTTCGGCTCAGGGCGTGATCCCGGCGTTCTGGGATCGAGCCCCACATCAGGCTCCTCCGCTATGAGCCTGCTTCTTCCTCTCCCACTCCCCCTGCTTGTGTTCCCTCTCTCGCTGGCTGTCTCTATCTCTGTCGAATAAATAAATAAAATCTTTAAAAAAAAAAGAGAGAGAGAGAGAGAGAGAAAGAGGGAATGAGAGAGAGAGAGAGAGAAGCAGACTCCCTGAGCAGGAAGCCCAACTTGGGGCCAATCCCAGGACCCAGAGATCACAGCCTGAGTCCAAGACAGATACTCAACTGACTGAGCCACCCAGGCGTCCCTCCCTGTGGCTTTTAGAATAAAGACTCAAATCCCTGACATGGCAGCCAATGACTTGACCCCTCTTCCCCTCCAGCCTCATCTCACTCACATGCCCCCTTGTTCTCTGCTCCAGTGCCTTCTTTCAGCAACTCTTATGTTTCCTCCTGACACAGGACCTTTGCACATACAGTTCCTTCTGCTTGGAGCATTGCTTACTGCTCATCACCTGTGTAACTCCTACTCACAATTTAGACCCAGTTCATGTGCCATCTATCTCCTCAGGAAAAGCCTTTCCTGACCCCCGACCCTACTCTGAGATCTCAGAACACTGCGCCCCTCTCCAACATGCATGTCATTCCTTGATACAAATCTCTCTCCCTGGAAGCTCCAGAAGAAACCCACTGCCCACCATTGCATCTCCTGGGCCAAGCACAGTGCCTGGCATATAAGAAAAATAATGGCTAACACTTATCAGGTGCTTCCTCAAGCCAGGCACTGTCCTAGGCTCTTGACACATTTGTCACAATTAAACAAACGTAATTTAATATGTCACAACCGCCCTTCGAGGTATTATTAGTATTCTTGTTTTTGGATGGGGGGAAAAAAACCAAGGCCCAGAGAGGTTAAGTAACTTACCTGAGGTCACACAGCTAGTAAGTGGGAGAGCCAGGATTTAAACCCAAGCTCTCTGATTACAGAGACTAAATTCAATCATGGTAGATGTTTGTTGAATAGATATACAAACTGTCACTGCTTCTCCTGGCAGACCCTGCCCATTACAATTGGTCCAAGGGGATGCAATGCTCCCCACCACTCTCCAACAGGATGTGAACTGCTGATGTATGGCGCGGGAACCACAATCAGCAAAGCCAGTGAGTATTAGGTTCCTCTCCATTCGGACCCCAGTGGTGGGGCTAGCCTGGGAACCAAGGGCCACTTATGGGCCTTTTGGCAAACATGTGCTCCGAGGGGGTTCACTAACCCGTTACTGCTGGAGCAGCCCCATTTTAAAGCTCACTGGGCCCCCCACTTGGACAAGCAAAGATCTGACATCCGAGCAATCCACCACCTCCTTACACCTGGGCACCCCTAAGTGGTCGTCCACACACTAAATGAAGTTTTGCTTACATTAGCCGATGGGTGACAATGCTTGTAGCTGCCACGTGATGGTGTTCACCCCAGCTGGGCGGGGGCCTGTCTGGTTGCATTTCGCTCCTCTGTTGTTTCTGGGTGGGGAGTGGAGTAGGGAACTGTTCACACCACTGACCAGTATAGCTGCCATGTAGAGACAGAGGAAAGCCAGCAAAGCTTACCTTCGACCTGGTATTTACCAGGCATAAGCAGGTCAACCGTGCATTCAGCTAGTGAGGAAAATGAGAGAGAGAAAAAAATTAAACACTTGTGGAATCCTGAAATTTTGTACATGGGCAAGGACTGCACCTGACAGGCCAGGTATACAGCTGAGACCTGAACATCTATTTGTAATTTGCTGGGAACTCATTGTGGTTCCTCCCCACCCCCCTAAGATGCCCATTTCCCTGAAAATGGGGAAAACAGAGGGGAAAATGGGGTCACATCTAGAATCATGCCTGCCTTCTAAAGTGGCCAATCTGCCTCCTAGGAAGCTGAGGCTCAGGGAAGGGCCCAGGTGGATTTCAGTCTAGGTTGGCCAGACCAGACCACAAAACCTACAGCTTCGTTTCTCTGTGGCAGCATTGGAAAATGACCCACCATGGGTATCCCTTGTTCAAACGAAAGCAGCGATCTCATAGAGAACAAAGTTGCTTTAATGACCGGGAGGTGTTGGGGGAGGGGTCATACCCAAGGGCCTGCCCTCCCCCCTTCCCCAACACACACATACTCTTTGATTGAAGGGAGGGCTCACAGGCTGTGATTTGCCAATATGAAACATCTAAAGGGGAAATGGACACTTTGGGGCCCACCACAGATGCGACGCAATTCCCCTTCTCAAATGGGAACAGAACCTTGGGGAGCCCTGGATTCTGGCTGTCACTCTGGGCAGCCCAGGAGCGGCTTCTGGGATGAAGGTCTGCAGAGTGAAGGTGCTCCTCCAGAGTAATGGAGAACAGGGGCTCCCCAGGGTCTCACCACGTCAGCGTGGATGCTGGAGAGTGGCCAACGCAGGGGCTGGTCCCAGACCTGGAAGGCCAGAGGGTAATCAAATATAGAAATGTGCTCAACTCAGGTTTTTCCTACAGTAGCAGGTGAAGATATCAATGCCTCCAATGGACACCCCGAGCACTGGGTCTGGTGGTACAGTGATGGAGAACTCTGGATCTCAGACCTCAAGGGGCTCTGATGAAGGAGAAATACCGCCAGGAGGAAGGAGTCTTGGTTGCAAACTTATCTCAAACTGGCTTTAGCAGCAATAGGATTCCTGAAGTAGCCCATGGGATTTGAGGCTAGACACGTAGCTGGATCTTATGCATGGATTCAGGGAACTGAAGGGACCAGCAGCTTTTTCTCCATCACTGCACACTTGCTCTGCCTGCTTGCTCCTGACTGTCCCCAAATCCCAGGCCTCTGTAAAGGGAAACTCAGATTCGGTACCACACAAGGTGGCTCCAAGGGGCACACTGGCCCAGCCCGGTGAGGGTCACATTCTGGAAGCAAAGTACTGCCACACAGACAATCCAACAGCATCCCCGTCCCCAAAATGTCTGTTTTCATTCATTTATTTAGCAAATATTTTTATTTTTTACTATTTTTCTTAAGATTTTTTTTTTCAATTTTATTTGACAGAGACAGAGTGAGCACAGGCAGAGGGAGCAACAGGCAGAGGGAGAGGGAGAAGCTGGCTCCCCACTGAGCAGGGAGCCCGATGTGGGGCTCAATCCCAGCACCCTGGGATCATGACCTGAGCCGAAGGCAGACGCTTCACCAACCGAGCCACCCAGGCCCCCTCGCAAATATCTTTATTTCTTTTTTTTTAATTTAAATTCAATTAGCCAATATATAGTACAGATGTAGTTTCAGATGTAGGGTTCAATGATTCATCAGTTGCATATAACACCCAGTTCTCATGACATCATGTGCCCTCCTTAATGCCCGTCACCCAGTCACACCATCCCCCCACTCACCCACCTCCCCTTCTGCAGCCCTCAGTTTGTTTCCCAGAGTCAGGAGTCTCTCATGGTTTGTCTCCTTCTCTGATTTCTTCCCAGTTTTCCCTTCCTTCCCCTATGATCTTCTGCACCATTTCTTATATTCCACTTGTGTGAAACTGTGTAATTGTCTTTCTCTGATTGACTTATTTCACTTAGCATAATACCTTCCAGTTCCATCCACATCAATATAAATAGTAGGTATTCATCCTTTCCAATGGCTGAGTAATATTCCATTGTATATATGAACCACGTCTTCTTTATCCATTCATCTGTTGAAGGACATCTCGGCTCCTTCCAGTTTGGCTATTGTGGACATTGCTGCTATGAACATTGGGGTGCAGGTGCCTCTTTGGATCACTACATTTGTATCTTTGGAGTAAATACCCAGTAGTGCAATTGCTGGGTCATAGGGTAGCTCTATTTTTAACTTCTTGAGGAACCTCCATACTGTTTTCCAGAATGGCTGCACCAGCTTGCATTCCCACCAACAGTGTAAGAGGGTTCCCCTTTCTTCACATCCTCGCCAACATTTCTTTCCTGTCTTGTTAATTTTAGCCATTCTGATTGGTGTGAGGTGGTATCTCATTGTGGTTTTGGTTTGTATTTACCTGATACCAAGTGATGTGGAGCATTTTTTCATGTGTCTGTTGGCCATCTGGATGTCTTCTTTGGAGAAATGTCTGTTCATGTCTTCTGCCCATTTCTTGACTGGATTATTTGGTTTTTGGGTGTTGAGTTTGATTTTTTTATAGGTCTTGGATACCAGCCCTTTATCTGTAATGTCATTTGCAAATATCTTCTCTCATTCCATAGGTTTCCTTTTTATCTTGATGAAGACCCAATAGTTCATTTTTCCTTTTGTTTCCCTTGCCTTTAGAGACGTGTCTTACAAGAAGTTTCACTCTAGCAAGTATTTTTAAAAACAATCTGCCAGACCCTGGGGATAATAGTGCATGAAATGAATTCCTGTCCTTGCGGAGTTTATATTGAATTCAGGGGAGACAGTCAAAATCTCAATTGAAGTTGATAGATCTGGTGGGAATAAGGTGTTATGGGGAAGATGGCAGGGGAGAGAGAATGACGTGGTAAGCCTTGCAGATACCGGGGTGGAGGAAGGATGGGTGGTCTGGAAAGAGCCGTGCACGTAAATACCAAAGGTAGGAGGCCTCCCGAAAACAAGGGGACATCAGGAGAGGCGGGCAGGGAGGCAGCTGGGCCAGCCAAACGTGAGGAGGCCAGCTTAGTGGGAGGAGAAACCATAGGGGGTTTTGACTCTAAATATGGGGGTCAGCAAGCTTTTCCTAAGTAGGCCAAATTGTAAATATGTTAGGGTTTGTGGTCATAGAGTCTCTGTTGCAACTCAACTCTGAAGGTATAAAGGAAAAGCAGCCACTGATGTTGTTTAAACAAACAGGAATACTGTTGAATACTTCAAGCTCACTAAAATTTGAATTTCATATTTTTTTTACTTGTCACTATTCTTTTTGAAGTTTTTCCCCCCATTTAAAATGTAAAAAAACCATCCTTAACTTGTGGGCTCTACAGAAACTTCCAGCAGGGTGGATTTGGCCTGTGGGCCTCAGTTTGCCCACATCTGCCTTAATACCATTAATGGTCACTCTGGCCACTGTGTTGAGAGCAGATTAAAGCAGGAAGCAGGAAGCTTGGTTTAGAAGATGTGGTAGTACATTTTATGTCAATTTGATTGGGCCATGATTATTTGGGCAAATATTCGGTGTGTTTCTGTGAGGGTGTTTCCAGATACTAACATTTGAATCCCTAGACTGAGGAAAGCAGATTGCCCTCCACAGTGTGGGTGGGCCTCACCCAATCAGGGAAGGCCAGAAAAGAACAAAAAGGGGGAGATAAGAGGGAACTCCTTGCCTGACCATCCTTGAGCATTGGTTTTTTTCGCTGCCTCTGGACTCAAACGGAAACATCAGGTCTCCCGGGTCTCCAGCTTGCTGACAGACCTTGGGACATGTCAGTCTCCATAACTGTGAGCCAGTTCCTTACAATGAATCTCTTTCTCTCTACATATGTACACATCCTACTGGTTCTGTCTCTCCGGAGAACCCTAACATAGAAGCTCAGTACACACCGGAGAAGACAGGGATGTGGACTAGTGGGTTAACAGTGGCAGTGTGAGAAGCATCTGGAATATGCACATAATCTGAAGCTACAGCCAACATGAGTGGCTGACAGCCCATGGTGGGATATGAGAAAGGAGATGGGAATCAGGTAAGGTAGCAGGCAGGGAGCAAGTCAAGGGGGCTCTCAAAGAGGAGGCTGAAAAGCATGGACTTCTTCCTGGAGACAAGGGGAACCACTTGTGTCCCCCTCAGAGATCTTGACAGATTCTGTTCTAGAAACCATGACTCTGGAAGCAAAAAAGGGAACAGGTGGGCGGTGGTAGAGGAACCAGTCACAAGGCTGTTCAGACAATGGTCTGTTCTCTCTACAAGGGGAAGTTTCTGGCAGGTGCCCAGATGCCTGATTCTCTACCTTGCCAACTTTTGTGGCATTTTCATCCACTGCCCTTAGTAGAAACAGGCCAGGGTGGTAACTCATTTTACTGTTTCAAGGAACTGCAGCGGAGGGTGGCCGTATGCAGTCCCAGTTTAACCACGAGGTGCCTTCTCTACCTTCTAGAACCCAAGCATCATCTTGGCACGGAAACAAACCTGCAACAACTTCCTGTTATTTATGGGGCAACTTCCCAGTTCTCAGACCTCTCCGTGCAGCCCACAAGCTTGGATTTTGTTGCTAAAATACTGATGGTTGATTTCCCGACCGTCAGGGCACACAGCTAGCTTCAGTCTGAACACCAAACACAGCTGGACCACTTGGTCACTTGCTCAACTACAATTTTCTCCAGGACTTTCACATCCTCACCAGAAAAATAAGTACTTACCCACTGAATGCCAAGACAACAGAATCACGACTAGTGTGTGTGGTGGGGGTGGGGCTGGAGAGAAGTAATAAGAAAGCAAGGCTATAATGAAGGTAAGGCCGGTTGCTCGGGACCAGAGTGGCACTCAGCGGAGGTGAGGCTCAACTCATCTGGCAACCCACCCCCTCAGCTCCTGCAGCCCCTCAGGGCCCCCAGGCACCCTGTGTGTGACCTCTTCACACCGTAACCTCTTTGCATCACCTGGACTAGTTAGCAGCGAAGGTACTTGATCCGTGTCTGAAGTCCTAGCTCACACAGCACCGGGCACCACACAAGCTCCTTCTCTTTCCCTTTGCAACACTGAGGACTGCTGGTCCCGTTCAACCCAAAGCTTTCCCGACAGCTGCCAAGTGCCTGCTAGACCTTCGTCTGAATCCTCTCTCTCTGGCGCTGCTGCGAACCCACTGCTGTCATCCTTTCCAGAAATAGCCATGTAGTCTGAGGCCAGTGTGAGAAAGCTTCTCCACTGAAAAACAGACAAAAAACTTAGCACCCTGTGGTTTTGGTAACAGAAGAGATCTTGTTATCCGCCCTCCTGAGTGGGGCACACCGCAGTGATTCACTTGTCTCCCGAGCCCAGGCTCCCTGGGCAGCAGGGCTGGCAGGGCTTTCCGGTCACCTGAGCTGTGCTCCTCACCCAAACACACCCCCCACCACCCACTTACTAACTCGGGCCCTTAAAATCTGTTTTTTTACCTGGCTGCATTTCCGTACAATAAAGCTGCAATGAACTGCAGATTCCAGCAGCTTCTCTAAACTCCCCTTTCTCCACATTCCAGCCAACCTAACCAACTTAGCAGCCACCTTATCCTTGGGTACTTTTGGATCTGGGGCGGTTCCTCCCTCCCCACTTCTCCATTCCACCTTTTCCAGAAACTTGCCATCGGGGAGCAAAGCTCATCTGACTAGTGTCGCCTAGCAACCTCCTTCCACCTGTTCGTGATAAACCACCCGCTGATAAGACTGAACCCTTGGGGGGGGGGCAGGAAGGAAGGCCACTGCTGGCACATCAGCCCTCTCGGCCTCACCACTGGACACACCCCACCAGGGAGGTGAGATCACCTCCCCCTCATGTAGAGCAGGCAGCTGGGACAGAGATTAAGCATATTAAAGTATATTGCTTCATATCATATTGGTTGAAAATCTATTTCCCAGCTTCCATGACCTTCACCTTTTTTGACATTTTAAAGTCTTATGTAATTTGATTTTTATGGAGCCAATCTAGCTTTTCCTTTGCGATTTAAAAGGTTTTCCCCAAAGTCTAGATAGAAAAGGACTTTTTTTTTTTTTTTGGCTGCAAAATGGTGGTTTATTAAAGCACGAGGAAAGGACCCGTGGGCAGAGTGAGCTGCTGCCCCAGGGTGGTGAGGGGTGGCTGATTACACACTATGGGGTTGGGGGAGGGGAGGAAAAGGGAGGTTTCAAAAGGATTTTCGTATGCTAAGGAAGACCTACAAGATACCAAGATATGGGAGGTCTTGCTATTGTCAAGTTAAGGTTGTATTTTTTTTTCTAAACTTGAAAATAAAGTTTCCTTCCATTTAACTACTGACTCCATCAGGAACAGACGCTGGTGTCGCTGGGCGGCTCTTAGGAGTCCCTGCCCCCCAGAGCTACTTGTCGTTGCTGTACCACTTCCCTCCCCCACTGATTTAAGACGCTTGTTTCAACGCCTCACTAATTCATCGTTCATACATTATTTTAATAACTTCTTTCCGGGAATAAGGGCATTTACGAGAAATATAAAATTAAGTAAAATCTAATTAAATAAAAATTATCCACAGCTGGTACCTCCACATAGCAACAACAAAACTTTGTTGATTCAACACGTAAATATACGTCATACATGTATGTATCCTTAAGAGGGCTTGTCAAAAGCAATCTGTCCTGGGCTGCTTAATTAACCAACCCTGCTCCACGAATTTTTCCTCTGCTAATTCCTGAATAGCTCTCCCACTAGTTTCCTTGGGGCAAAATTCCCAGAGGTGAAAACCCTGGGCCAAAAGGTAGGAACGTTGAAGACTTGAGATCTACCTTGTCGCACTGCCCTCTTGGAAAGCTGTGCCAATAAGCATAAACCCGCTCCAGCCTCGCAGGAAAGGACTCTAACAGGAAAGGGGCACTGTCCAGTATTGCCTGTCTGAAGGAGGAAAAGGGGTGTTGGCCATGACTCACGTTCAAGCCCACTGATGGCTTCAGGACATTCTAATGTGCTAGCCGAAAGAGAAGGGCCTCTTAGAGTTAACAGATTCTTAAGAGCCAACAAAAAGTTTTTCTGGACACAGAATAAGAACAGCAAGGGAAGTAGCCTTAAAAAAAAAAAAAAAAAAAACGGAAGTCCTCCCTCAGTGGGGCCTGGCTGGCCGTCTGGGGCTGACATGGTGACCTTTAGGTTTTCTGGCATAGAAGCAAGGCAGCCAAGTGAGAGAAAGCCGGTCGTCAACACCTCACACATGCGTCTGCCCCCTGACCGGGGGCATCCCGGAGGGGCACAGACAGCGTCTGACCACTGTACTTCCTGCAGCCACGCATGGGCTGACCACGAACCCGGCTGACCACGCATGGACCGACCACGATCACGGACTACAGCAACTTCAGCAGAATGTACTTGAGGAGGGAGAGCTTTGTGCCAGTTATTCATCATGTCTACAAACCTTTGGAAAAACCAAACGGTGGGGGATTCTTTGCTACAATCACTGAAATGTCATGAGACAGTATTTGGGTGTAAAAAACGGAAGCTAAAAAGGCCATGAAGTTCGAATGACCCTGAAAACCCTCTGTTAAAATAAAAATCACAGCTAAGCCGAGACGGCTGTACTTGTACTGAAGAAAACAGTACTTTCGGAGGCGCAGCCAGGGACTCAGCTGGTCGTAGTCACAATGTCAGCCACGCGGCAGTGGCAAGGGCTGTGTGTGTGGCCAGGTGCGGGTCTCTCTCTTATGAACGACATAGGATTCGTATCCCTCCTTCAAAGCAGGGAAAGGATGCCTCAAGATTAGCAGATCTGCCCCAAACCCCACCCCTGGTAAAGGCTGGCGGCCTGCTGGAACCCGGCAGCAGCCCTCGCTCCGCTATACCCCGCCCGGCCTCCCCTTGTGCTGGAGCGCAGCGGCCCACCCACACTACCCCTGTACTCACCCTCAGAGAGGAACAGTCGCCCAGCTGGTTCCACTGAGTCAGAGAGGCTGTGGGCTGCCTTAAAGACAGCTGAGGTGTGAAATAAACACGGACACCATTTTGTAATCAATGATTTTTTATCTTTGAAAATGGAAGCAAGTGTTTTGACAGAAAACTATGGCCGCTCTATAAGAGCCGATCTAGGAGTAATTCACTGGTTTTCCTCTGGGATAGCACGGCTTTAAAAAGAAAAAGAAGGAAAAAAAAAACAAAAGAAAGACACAACAGGAAGAATAATCCACAAAGCTTCAGGCGCCACCTTTGAGCCTGGCTGGGCATCCGTTCATTAAATAAGTCATAAACTACATGCTAAGATCAGGGTAATTTCTCCCTGCCCTCTGTCTTCTCTTTGAACCACATTCTCGATGGTGTTCCACCACCATCAACAGTTTACTTAATTTGATATCAGAACCTTAAAACATTTCCGAATCTTCAAAATGAAGGTCCTCAACAGATTATGTTGAAAAAGAAACATGTACAAGTTTTGAATATAAGTCACTGTGATTATTGTTTTCCTCACATGTCATTATCCACTCCAATATTAAACACACACACATACACACACAAAGCCACACCAAACATTGAGGTGCCTGGAAGTTGTGGAGGCAGCAATCCCAATACTGGGTAAAAACATGGTACCTTTCCCACACGGACATTAGCCCCAGCTCGGCTGTGCATTCCAACCCACTGTCGCCACACTCCACCTCCAACCAGGCTCTGGCAGGAACAGGCATGAGAGCCCCTGGGTGGGCCCACTGGCACTATACGTTTCATGTTCAACCACAGACACTCACTCGGCCCTTCCCAGAGATTCCCTAAATCTTGCTCCTCAAGCATGCAAAATGAGAACATGGAAATGGGAGAGAAGTCCGAGCTCACCTAGGAAGGGAACAGGCATCAGAGCTCAGTCGCCGGCCCCTGCGTCTGGGGAACCTCCGTGTGAGCTGCAGGGGCACAGCAGGTTGCTTTGTGTGGAGGGCGCAAAGGGACGAGCTGGTACACATTAAAGCTACAGCAGAGGCCTGTGCACCTGGTCTGGCTCCTGCTAGACCGTTCTCCTCACTCTCAATATTCAGTAGCACCCTCTGGCCTCCTCTTAGCTGAATGTGGGGAGGGCTGAAAGGCAGGGAGGACAGGACTGGCTGGGGGAGCCCTGAGAGAGGCGGCTGCACACATGAGACTGTGGGAAGGGCAGGGGCTCTGGTGGTGCGGGGAGAGCCACTGCTGCCTCCAGCACAGCACAGGGACGGCAGGGGATGTGCGGGAAGAGCAGAGGGTCATGTGGGGGCACGCACTCCCCTCCAGGTTCCCTAGGTCTTAGTCCCCTACTGTACTCAAGAGCTAGGCAGGCTGCTGAAGTGGGCAAGAAGGCGCACCCCACAGTGGCCTCTGTGGCTTCTTGTCCCGGGTACCCTTGTCAAGTATTGACCGAAACCTGAAACATGATGTTTAAAGTGATCAATGCAATAGATTCTATGTGTATAACAAAACTGCAGAAACACATGCTAGTTTAGGTTAGATTATAATCATCTGAAGCACAGGATAACCAAGAAGTGAAATTCCATTCTGGTACAACCACCCAGTTTCTAGAAAAGAGAAAGGAAAGAAAGGAAACAATACAATAGGAGCTTTTTTGATCAGAAGACTCCATGAAAGGAGAGGGTGGTGATGCGAACCCACGTGATTTTTCAAGTCTTCCTTCTGTACAGTCATGAGGATGACCAGGTTTGTGCTGCAAACGAGCCAGCACCGTGTGGCTACTGCTCTGATTGTTCTCGGATGAACGTGTATACAAAATAATATCTTATCTTCATTTAGTTTATAAACATACACAGTGCTGTCCCTTTCAAATTAAGGAAAAAAAAAAAACCACACACAAATACTGCAAAGTAGCAAAATACAAGGGGGGGAAAAGCTACTTTTGGTTTTGGCAACAATAAAAAAAAAGAAATATAAAAAGCAATGTGGCATTGGTCCCTGTTTATAAAAAAAAGGTACTTGGGCATGACACTGAATCAGAATTGGTTGGTTTTCTAAAATTCAGAATATCTGGGATTTTAAAAGTAGCACTTTTGTCTTTTAAAAGTTCAAGTCACATAACACTTAAAACATCAAAAAAGCTTTCTGATAAAAAGCTCAGCTTTTCAATCACATTTTGTTTCTGCAAATCTGGGAGACGAATTGAGTTCTTACTGGAATGTGGCCTATCGCTGGTTGACAAATGTGACACGGAATGTCTCCGAATGGCAGTGCCTCCCTTTCGCCCTCCCTGGGACCACGCCAACAACCAGCTACCAAGCACAAGTTCCTGCTCCCATTTGGGGGTGGGGGTGAACCTTCAGGCCGCGATCTTCGCCATCTGCTGTTCTAACTTGGAAATGCGCTCATCTTGATTGCAGATTGTGTCTTTTATAGATTTGATCTCTTTTAAAATCTCATCCAACTTGGCTTCGTTTTGCTAAGGAAACCAGACAGGGGGGAGGTAGAGAGGGAAGACGTTACTAAAACGCAGTAAACAAAGCTTACCACAGTTGAGAATTTATAAGGCATACAATCTAATTTTCTACTTTGGAAGTGGCAAGCCACAGCCCCCAGATTGGGCCTTTCGAGTAAGTACTGCATGGTCAGTCCACCTGCCGCCCACAGCAGAACTAGGGCCCCGAAGCGCTGCTCCCACTCCCTGTGCCTGTGCACTTACCTGGACTGAGACTCAGGACACAAACTGTGGGACAGGACCGATCCTTTCAAGGCTGCCCCACAGCCCAGCCACCCCATGCAATGCCATCAGGAGTAACTTCTATGTGACCTGGGTCAGGGGTGAACTTCCAGAGGCTACAGAGCTCCTATCATCTCCCAGGGAGGGTCCTTCTTAGGAGCTAAACCCCTTGCCCTGCTTGCTAACTTTTCCGAAGAGGCCACAGTCTCTCCCAGGTGGAGCTGATTCTTTTGGAAACCCTGCAGGCCACGGCGCCTCACGTGGCTTCCTCAGTCATGGCCAAAGCACCAGCTCCTCCAGGTACCT
Source organism: Ursus americanus (assembly GCF_024610735.1). Taxonomy (NCBI): domain Eukaryota; kingdom Metazoa; phylum Chordata; class Mammalia; order Carnivora; family Ursidae; genus Ursus; species Ursus americanus. The sequence continues at coordinate 8,595,124 of NC_142156.1, read as the reverse complement.
TGGCTCTTCATTCCACTCACCTTCTCACTGACAACTCACTGTCTTTCCTCTGGCTCCCTGGGATCCTGCCCCACTCCCGCCAACTCCCCATGCCCTGTCCTCCCTAGCTAGACCCTGCTCTCCCAGCGGGGGCCATGCGGGTCTCCATCAGGCTTTGGTTCCCACCACTCCACTGAAATGGTTCTTGCCAGGAGGCCCAAGATCATCTTTGCTGCTAAGTCTCACTCACCACCAGATGCTTGTCTCTGGAACACTCCTGCAACACCTGAACCCTCTCACCATTCTTTCCCCTTCCTGGGACCCTCTCTTCCCAGAACCTATAGCCCCATGCTCTCCTGTTTCATTTCTACCCCAGTCAGACATGAATGTAAACACTGGGGAGAGGCAGTTAAGAAAACACCCAACAGGGACACCTGGGCGGCTCAGTCAGTTAAGTGTCTGCCTTCGGCTCAGGTCACGATCCCGGGGTCCTGGGATCAAGCCTGCAATGGGCCCCCTGCTCAGCGGGGAGTCTGCTTCTCCCTCTCCCTCTGCCCCGGCTTGTGTTCTCTCTCTTGCTCACTCTAATAAATAAAACCTTAAAAACCAAAAAAACCCCACCTAAGCAGCTCCTGTGTACTCTCTCAAAGATGGTAATAGACTGACTTCTACCCTGGTCATTATAAAAAATACAGCTAAAGGAGCCAGAAGTGGCCACAAGCTCATAAATGTCACAAGCTCATAAATGTCATGTGACCAAGGAGGTTCTTACACGTTCTCATTCACTAAAAGCCCTGAGCCTGGGGCACCTGGGTGGCTCTGTCAGTTAAGTGGCTGCCTTCAGCTCAGATCATGATCCCAGAGTCCTGGGATCGAGCCCCGCGTCAGCTCCCTGCTCAGTGGGAAGTTTGCTTCTCCCTCTGCCCCTGCCCCTGCTCTCCCTCTCTCTCAATAAATTAAAAAAAAAAAAAAAATCTTAAAAAAAAATAAATACAAGCCCTGAGCCAGCCAAGCACACCCTCCCCGCCCTCCTGCAGTCCTTACCACACTGGCCGTGTCTGGGGTTTTCTTGGGGACATTGATCAGGTCGCACTTCTTATTTGCAGTGGGCTTGCTATCCAGAATGTTCTTCTTGACCACCTTGAGATCCCTGTTTTTGCCAGGAATGTATCCATGCTTTAAGGAGATGAGGACTGGATCTGCACTTTTCCCCTCAAACCACTCCTCTGCCTCCAGTGCTGCTTCAGGCCCTGCTGTGTCAGGATACAGGTCATCTTGGAAAAGGTCGGACTGCAAGAGACATTTTGGGGAAATCCTTAGATAAAGAAGAAGACAGACCTGGAATTTTAACAATCTTTTTAAACGTGGATTGCCTAGGGAACTGGGCACTTACCTTCCTGGGAACAGTCATGATAATAGGCTCACACTTTCTCTCATGAAGTTTGAAGAATCTTCAAAGGGGACATAAAGGCAAAGTTGTATTAAGTGAAACAGGAGTCCAGGTAACAGGCTTCATGACTGACAACTAGTCTCCACTGCTGTATGGGATATGAAATGCTCTATCACCTAGCTCATCTACCCTGGGGAGCAGGAACAATTGCGTTCCCATTTTCCAGATGAGAAAGGAGAAGCCAAGAGTAACTATGCCAGGAAATGGCAGACTGGAAACAAGAACCAGGAACAGAAGTCTGTGCTTCTGGGGATGGTCCAACTCCAGTCCTCTGGGGGCTGACCAGCCGTGGTGGAAACACCACCACCACGATGATTCACTTATATAAAAGTGACCAAGTCAGCAGGCAGGAGAGAACGAACACCTAGTATTAGATAGCACTGATGACCTGGATGACGGGTGTTCTGTCAACTAGAGGTGTCTGAACATTCGTCAGCATAAATGGGATTTTTATTTTTTTAAAGATTTTATTTATTTGACAGAGAGACAGCCAGAGAGAGAGGGAACACAAGCAGGGGGAGTGGGAGAGGAAGAAGCAGGCTCCCAGCGGAGGAGCCTGAGGTGGGACTCGATCCCAGAACGCCGGGATCACGCCCTGAGCCGAAGGCAGACGCTTAACGACTGAGCCACCCAGGCGCTCCAGGATTTTTAAAAAGGAAAAGGAAACAATCCTAAGCTTAAAATTTTGACATCCAAGTAAACCACATCATGTCTAACACTTAAGAAAAATCTGAAATTATCCAAAGGGTGGAAAGAGTGGGAACCTCTGTAGTCCGCTTGGCAGTAAAAAACACTGCCCTAGGATTGACAGCCAGCTCAAGTACTGTGTGCGGCGGCACGATCAGCACAGGGCCCAGCATCTAACAAATGCCCAGGAGATACTGAACACGTAGGAGGTATCCTGAATAATCGATTATGCTTATAGTCTTTTAAACTTTTAGATGACAGTAAAATAAAGGCTTTCCCGAATAGTGGAGGCAATCTTCAGTTCGGATTCAGTCTACTTTGAACCACATTTTGATGAGATTGACTTACACCATAATTTTGAATTATCTGTGACAGCTTTCCTTCGCTATTCCAGGCAGAGAGAATTAAATGTATTTTAAAAAGAAACTTCTAGTAATCAATATAAAAAGGGGCTTTTAAAAATTATTTTTCTTTTTAAAGATGTGTTCATTACTTGTGTGACCAGGACAGCATAGTTAGGCAGATGTCCTCAGAAATGTAGTGTTGTGGGGCACGTGGGTGGCTCAGTCGCTTAAGTGCCCAACTCTTGATTTTGGCTCAGGTCATGATCTCAGGATCGTGAGATCCAGCCCCACATCGGGCTCCCTGCGGAGCCTGCTTCTCCTTCCCCCTCTGCCGCTCCCCCTGCTTGTGCTCTCTCTTGTCTCTCTCTCTCTCTCAAATGAATAAATAAAATCTTTTTAAAAAGTAAATAAAACTCCATGTTCCTAAGTGCAGGCAGGAAACGAGACAGCAATTCTACACCACAACAAAGGGCACACAGCCCGGCTCCAGGCACGACTGGTAGACGCACTGCTCTTGCGTAGCGCATACGGCACAGACAATGTGAAGACTTCGCAGGACCGATTCTTTACCTGGCAATCTCACATTTGTTAACATCGAGTCCCCTCTTGGGCATGTAGCCCATCCCTCTCTGAGGCTCCTTGCTGCTGAATGTGTTGAGGTAGTGGACGTACGGGGATTCATCTGTGATCTCGAAATAGCGGATACTGCTGTCACCCTACAAGAAATCGGAGACAAGTTTGAGCTGAATGTTACCTGCAGCATCTGGTTGAAGTGGGGTCTCTCTCCCCTCTGAGGCCAGCATTAACTGGGACTTTGCCTCACTGGCCAACCTCTGGTTTCTCTTCGGAGGAAGAGGATATGATGGTTTCTCTTCCTGGCAAAGCAAGCCCTCTCTCACGAGATGCTAGCATGTCCTCTACACGGTCTCCTCTGCCTCCTACGAACGAAGGCGCAAACTGTACCCCTCTGAGCCGAGACCCCACGGCGGAGTCACGGCAAAACGCTAACACCTCTGGCCAAGAAACTGCAACGGCAATTCAATGTGAAAAAACAAACAGAAGTCTAGTAGGACTGTGGAGAAGGCAATGACTGATTCTCAGGGGCAATGGAATGGTGGTGTTCACAGACCTGAGGGCACTAACGTCGGACAACCAGATGATAATAAGAGGTAAGATTTTTATAATTAAGAAAATTAAGAATAAATAGTTCTTAATTATTCTTAATTCAGTATCCTTAACTCATAGTAATTCTTAATTAAGAAACTCATTAAAACATAGTATCCTTTAACTTGAGAAAATAGTGCTATCTCGTTGCAGTGTGTCAAATTCTATGATAATTTTGCTTAGAAAGGTCAGATGTTTTTGGAAATCTGAAGCATATGCTAGTCTCTCCAAGTATAACTAACTGTCACACAGTTATACCAACATGAACCACCAAGGCGGGCTGCCTGCTGGAAGCAGTGTGTGTGTGTGTGTGTCTGTGTGTGTGTGTGTGTGTGTGAGAGAGAGAGAGAGAGAGAGAGAGAGAGAGAGAGAGGGAGGGAGAGGGAGTGATCTAAATAACCAGGCAGTATTATGCCCTTGTCTACAAGTCTCTCATTTTGCATGGTTTCCACTTGTTTCAATGATGTAAATATCTAAAGCAACGGTAAAAAAGCTAAACACGGACAAATACATTTATTTCCTGCATACTCAAAATAACCTTCCACCTCATGTTAATAATATCTGGGTAACCGCTCCTGTTATTTGTTTTGATGTACTCCATGGCAGCTGTGAACATCTGAAGTAAAATGACTTTCAAGGAAACAGACAAGATCCCAGTTTCTAAGCGGCTGATCTACGACCGTGTAAAGCATGCTCGGTCAACTACGCGAAGCGAAACCTCTCCGGCTTTACCTAGCGAGGGGCTAGCTAACGGGTTTGGGGGAAATACATCAACAGCTCCAGTTGCATTAATTCATTTATTTCAACTACAAAAATTCTAAGGGAAATTGAACCTACAAAAGAATAAGGAACATTACGGTTACTGTCCACTAAAAAGAAACCATCATCATCAAGCTAGCGACACTGTAGTTACGGAGATGATAACGCAGGAAGGCAGGCTTTCTGATTTTAGTGTGGGGTCTTCCTGTAACAACTGTCACCTCCTGAAACTAGGCACCACATACTTTCAAGCCCAGGGCCCTAATGCTGAGCTCCAGGAGCCCCTGGAGACTCTCTGAGGCCTTCAAAAGCTCCTATCTACAAAGCACTCTTCTCTCTGCAAGTCCATGGCATGTGGTGGTAAGCACCTACGTGTCCGTATAGGGCTACCCGGTGGGTTTCAGCACTAGATGTGGCAACCTCCTTACTCATTCATCAGACCGTTATAGAGCGATCTAAAGTCCCGGAACACCTGGCACCAGAGGTGAAAGGACATCAGTGTGCCTTCTTTTTCTCACTAGAAAGCCTGAGCAAAGATATCCCTGTCAACATTTGCCCCAACACCAGAGCCCCAACCCTGCTGCAGTCGGAAGTCCTGAACACAGCGTGTTATTACCACACAAATGACAAGTTCAAAGGGTCCAGTCTCAAGACGGAAAACACACCAAAATCATCAGTCCTTATTTTAGCTTAAGACACACACACAAACCAGATAAATTAAAATATTAAAATGATGTAATGCATTGCCCATCTACTAAATCTCTGAAGGATACTTTTCCTCTTACAAGATTAACTTCAATATGAAACATTAAAATGACTGTTTACCTTTCCACATAAGTAGATGATACTGGTGTCAGGGTCATAGAAGGGCAGCAACACCCCATTGCTAGTGTCCATTTCATGAAGAGCGATTGGTTCCTGCATATTTTTCTGGGAAAAAAAATACAAATATATATACACACACTTTTTCACAAGGTGAATCATTCTTTTATCCCTAAATTATGTGAGCAATCTCCTAGAATAATGAAAGGTTGAACAATGCACATATAACATTCATACATGTAAATACCAATTTCCCAACCCACTGAAAACTGTGTCAGTTTGAAAACCTCATCAATGTACATATCAGTGTGATTCCATGATGAAGATAAGAAAGACAACCCTTCTCCTTTGTGACTTTCTTTTTTTTTTTTTTTTTAAAGATTTTATTTATTTATTCGACAGAGATAGAGACAGCCAGCGAGAGAGGGAACACAAGCAGGGGGAGTGGGAGAGGAAGAAGCAGGCTCACAGCAGAGGAGCCTGATGTGGGGCTCGATCCCAGAACGCCGGGACCACGCCCTGAGCCGAAGGCAGACGCTTAACCACTGTGCCACCCAGGCGCCCCGACTTTTTTTCTTTTTAAAAAAATGTATTTATTTAAAGTAGGCTCCATGCCCAATGCAGGGCTTGAACTCATGACCCTGAGATCAAGAGTCACACACTACTGACTGAGCCAGGCAGGCACCCTATTTTCTTTTTTAAAAGAAATTTTTCTTATTGTAAATATACATTCTTCAGCTAAAGTTACAGAAAGACTATAAAAATCATCCCATATTCCATAATCCCACAGCCCGGTGGGTGGCAAAAACAATGACCATTTTTGTCTACTTCCCCCCCCCCAACACACACACTGAGATCATAGCGTATATTCAGTTTTGTTATTTTTTTCTTATGCTACTCTTAACATTTTCCTAAACATGACTATTTTGATTTAAACATTTGATCATATTCTTCATAAAATAAAGTTCAGAACTTGTTTCCCAAGTCCCAAACACTGGCTTCTTCATACTTTCTTTTTAAAAAAACCTAGTCAACATAGACTACTTGAGAGTATTAAGAATGCATTTTTATAATACATTTAGGCAATAAGTCTCCAGTGAGGATGAGAATGTCACATCCGATTTAAGACCAGTAGGGGTTCAGAAAACTACACTAAGAATCCTATAATCCATTTACCCACCCAAGGACCTGCTCAGAAAAGGGAGAAAGCTCAAGTGTAAGCCAATGGAAAGGCTGCGAGGGGCATACCGGGTTCCAGAGAGCCAGCTGCCGCTCACTCATGCGGCTGAAACCAGTGGTAAAGACATTTCCGTCAGCCAGAAAGATGGCTCTCATGGGTCTTGCTCCTTCATGTGCTTTCTCCTTCTCCTGGGGGACCAAGAACAATAGGCATATTATATTCAAACTGCAAAAAAGGTGAGGTGGGGTGGGGTGAGGTGCGAAAGTGGGGGGGCTCATACACTGAATCCAACCCATGTCCCCCATGCCATTCAAATTACCAGGTGTGCACACGTGTGTGTGTGTGTGTCTGTGTTTGTGTGTGTGTGTCTCCTCCCAAGATGAGAAAACAAAGAGACAATGTAATCTGGCCAAGGTCCCTCAGCTAGTTAGCAAGCAGGAATGCCAGGAGTTAACTCAAAAGCCTCAATCCTTTCTACCATGTCCTGCTGCCAACCCAAGTCCATGCTCTGCAAAAATAAAAAACATGAAAGGACTCTGCCAGATGTCTGTTTCTCAAGAGGATAACCTGAAAGTTGGATGTACCCTATGGTTTCTACCAAATTCACTGGACAGAAGGAAGTCTAGTTCAGTTAACCCCTTCCTTAATCTCATTTGCTCATTGAGAGTGCACTAATACAGTGAGGCCTGGAAGATTCTAGTGTTGAAAGCACTTTGTGCAGGGCCGGGCAAGTCCCCAGTGCTCAATAAGCACTAGTCATGACCGCTACCCAACTCTGAAGAAGTAAAACTGCCAAAGAACCAGCACACCCCAGAGAGAGGCATGTGAGGACCAGAGAGCAGGGCTGATGCAAGACATTCTGGGATCCAGCACCTACCGTTTCAACCCCAGCTCCAGCTCCAAATGCCCATCTTCTGTCATAATGGGTGACCTGGTGAGGCCTACTCTGAGTGGCAGAAACCAAGCCACTGAGCTGAAGAGACAACCTACGGCTTCTCTGTGAGGTACTCCGACGATGGTTGCAGGAAGGGGCAGGGATCAATTAATCAATACTCAGCACTAAGCCAGGAATGCAGTTAACTGTTTAGGTTAGCTGATCTAGACTTGTAAATTCTCAAGGACTCTGGTGAACTGATGAGAACTTTGTTTCTTTGTGAAAAATGGTCACCAAGTGAGAGATAAGATTTGTGTAAGTGCTGGAATGCACAGCTCTGAAGGGTGGCTGGGAGGCAGAAGCCTGTACAAGGCTCTGCGGAGTCACGGTCCAGCATCTGCAGACAATGAGGCTCCACTGACCAGGAGCGAGGCCTCTACAGCCTGCCTTCACAAGCAAAGTTCACACTCACTGAGTGCTACAAAGACAGGGGGTTTTGTCCTAAGCATACTCACAGCAACAATCTCTTGTTTCCTAGGATCGATTACTCTCACTTTCTTGTCTTTGGAAGCTGTGCAGATCAGACTGCCGTTCCGGTTCCAGCTTACGTTGTAAATCATGTCTGAATGCATATCGTCCAAGTTTATAAGGGCTTCCCCCGTCCCCACATTCCAGATGATGATGGCATTATCACAGCCTGAAAGCAAGCAAAGCCACATCCCTCAGAGATTAGAAACACCTGTGCAACAACACTTGAAAGCTACAAATACAGTGAGGAGACATATGCACGGAAAGAAAGACGCTGATTATAAGTGGCTCTACTTATTTGTTGGGAGTTAAAAACTCAAGTGGCAAAGAAAAAAGACATCTGTATAAAAGAAATGTGTTAAAGGAAAAATACGGCTTGCTAAGCTTGGGTTCATATGAAACAAACAAAAAGCAAAGACCAAAGAACTCTAAGAAAACAAAATCCTATGTTTTTTGAGTTAACTGGGGCTGGTGGACCCCATGTGATCTTATTAAGCTTCCTTTTCTAGTAAAACCAACATCAGAATGAATACAGTTTGTTTCTTCTCCAGCAGAACTAAAAATAAAGAGTTTAAATAACTGTTTAGAACACTCAACAAAAATGTGGGACAGCAAGTTATTCAAATCAATAATGCTGTAAAACATGGTCTTACATTAAAGAATGGTAAATCAAGTAAGCGGAAGGGAAATGCATGTGCTCAGAACAGATCTTTATCTTTAAAAGGGGAGAAAAATAGGTCAAGACTGGGCTGATCTAAGACACCAAAACTGTAATCAAGTAGGCATGTGGATTCAGAAGCTGATCCCTGAAGAGGACACAACGCTGATGCAGCCACACCCCTCTGCTCATCGACTGCACCTTGCTTCATCAGGCCCAGGACCTCTTTTTTATTTTATTTTTTTTAAAGATTTATTTATTTTAGAGGGGGCGGGTGGGGAAGGGCCGAGGGGGAGAGAGAATCCCAAGCAGGCTCCCTGCTGAGGGACTCGATCCCAGGACCCTGAGATCATGACCTGAGCCGAAGGCAGATAGATGCTCAACTGAGTCACCCAGGCACCCCACCCAAGACTCCTTTAAAAAGCAGGTGCCATTCATTGCTTCCAGGACATTAGTTCAAGGATAAAGCAAAATAAGGGATGGCTATCCTGAAGACAAATTCTTCCCAATAAGCCAATTTTGTAAGCACTTCAAAAAACTTAGCCACTGATATCCAGACACCTAAGTTGTCTATGGGCTAGAAACAGGAGACTGGAAAAAAAGCATGCACAACAGTAAGGTGGCAGCTGAACCCTGGGGTGAGCCCCGACCCTTCCTCTGCCTTGTGTCCCACAGGCAAACAGGTAACTTCAGCCACCATGGATGGATCATGCGCTCTTAAAATATGCACAACGCCGCCATCAACTGCTCTCCTTTGCTTGTAAAAGGCAGACTGGGGGTCAGTCAGCTGATGATGCCCTACGTTCGACCTTGATGAAAAGGGATGGCAGGAAAATTTCCATGATGAGGAATTCCACCTCTGGAACTGTTTTCTCTCCGTATCAGGCTGAGTAGAACATGAGGAGGGTTCCCAGGCATAGTTACTGGTGATTTTAACTAAAAGAGAGAATTCTATACAGCATCTTTTTTGAAAAGTAGTCCTTGGTTTCAATAGGTACCTGGTGTTAAGTTTTTAAATTTACCTAACAATATCACAAACACCCTCTATTCCTAGTTAAAAACTCAACTGCCCCCTTTCTTTTTACTGGTGAGGGGAAAGATCTTTAAAATTCTACTACTAACATTAGCATTACTTTGTCAACAAATCAATTTTATTAAGGTATAATTTACACTCTAACGCACCATTTTAAGTATACATTTGCTAAATTTTGACAAATGTATATATTCATGTAGCCACCATCACAATCAAGATATAGAACATTTCCACCATCCCATGAGGCTCCCTGTGACCTTTGTATTGCTTCTATAAAAGATAAAATCTCAAATTGTAGACAGAGGACAAGATTTCTATAGGATAATACTTTACTCAAGTGGCAAACCGAGAACACTAAATCTTGGTTCGAGGGTTCTGCAGTGCTGTTTAACACTCTTAAAACAAACAAACAAAAAAAAAAAAAAAAAAAAAAAAAAAACAAACCCCAGAAAACCTCAATGTCCCCAAATAGGGGCCTGATCAAATAAATGAAGGTACCCAGACAACGGACTGTTACGGCGGTGTTAAAAATATCACAGGCATGGGGCGCCTGGGTGTCTCCCGGTTAAGCATCTGCCTTCAGCTCAGGTCATGATCCCAGATTCCTAGGACTGAGCCCCACGTTGGGCTCCCTGCTCAGTGGGGAGTCTGATTCTTCCTCTGCCCCTCACCCTGCTCTCATGCTCTCTCTCTCCCTAATAAATAAAATCTTAAAAAAAAAAAAAATCACAGGAACAACATTTAACGGCACATGGACAGGACCACAGGGCACCACTAAGCACAGAAAGCAAGTCACATGTAAGGTTTCTGAACCCATCTTCGTGAGTAAAATCACTTATGTATGTGCACAAAAGTATCTTCTGGAAAGAAACGTCAATGATGATACTCCCTCTGGGTGGGTGGCAGGATTACGTATGATTTTATCTTCCCCTCTTGTTTATATATTTTCTATAACATACATGTTCTACTTGTATAAGGAGAAAAACCAAAGTATCTTTTTAAAAGAAGGAGATTTGCCTAAGAGGATCACCCCAAAGTTGCCAATAACATTCAGAGCTGGCACCCAGGGCTCCTACCAGGGATCCTCCTGCTATATCAGGAATAACTAGAACTGTGGTCCAGGAAGGGCCCCAGCAGGAGCCATGAGTCTGCTGGAATTCTAGGTAAGAATGTATCTGTTCATTTCTCTAGGTGAGAAGTCTTGAGTCAGACTGCCCAAGTGGCCTTCACACACAGACGTGTGCATGTGGGCAGGGGGGCTGTCAGCCACCACACCTTGGCCCCTCACCGTCGACTCCTAGTGAGCTGCTTCAGATGTGCACAGCACACATTGAAACGCACTGGCTACTCTCCCCTCCCCCACTGCTTAGCTCCTACCTGCGCTAAGAAGTACATTGCGGGCAGTCGGATGCCAGGCCACGATGCCAACTCTCTTCGAGTGGCCTTCTAAAATCACCACAGGTTCGGTCAGGGAAAGGGTAAGTCCGTTTTCTGGGATCTGCCACACCTGTTGGGAAAGGAAGCAAGAGGGACCATATGAGGGATGACCTTTCACTGTCACCTCTCCTGTGACCATCCAGTTTGCTGACCTGTATAAACAGAACACATACTGGTTTTTGGATGAAAGGCAGAATATTGTACAACTACTCTATGCAGTTTTTTAAAAAATGGAGTAGGATATTAAAGATCAGAACATCCGTCAGGCCTACAAAATGTTGCCGCTCCACTTTTACTTAATAGTTAAGATTTTATTTTAAATTCCCTGTTAAGTTCAAAACTCTCCAGTTAAAAGTGTGCAAAAAAAAAAAAAAAAATTGGAAGAGGAACAGGGAACAACTGAAGCACCCGGGATAAGTAGCACTGGGGTGACAGCCCCCAGCCGAGCCCTCGGTTCTGGAGGGGAGAGCAAACTCCACCCACCAGGGCTTGTGGGGGATGGTGCAGTTTTTAAACCATCGTGTTTTCTGTGATTTATTTGGAAAATAAAAATACACATAATAGTTTTGTAACATCTACCATAGAAATATCTTACAAAGAAAAAAAAGATAAACCAGACCTCACCAAAATTAAAAACTTTGCCTTTCAAAGAACACAATCAAGACAGTGAAAAAGAACATATAAAGAACTCTTGAATCAATAATAAAAGGAAAATAACCCAATTTTTAAAATGAGCAAGGAATTTAAATAGAACATTTCTTCAGAAAGATAGATAGTTACAGTCATTAGGGAAACGCAAATCTAAACCACAATAAAACACCAGTTCACACCCATTGGGAGGCTATAATCAAAAGACAGACAGTGAATGCTGGTGGATGGGGGAATCGGAGCCTCCACACTGCTGGTGAGCACGTAAACTGGGGCAGCCGCTTTGGAAAAGTCTGGTAGTTCTCAAATGGTTAAACACGGAGTTACTATATGGCCCAGCAAGATCACTCCTAAGGTAACCCAAGAGAAACGAAAATACGTGTCCACACAAAAACTTGTACGTGAATGTTCACAGCAGCATTATTCATAAAAGCCAAAATGTGGAAACAACCCAGAAGTCCAGCAACTGAGAAACGGATAAACAAAATGGGATGTATCTACACAAGGTAGTATATTTACCCACAAAAAAAATTAAGTACTGGTTCATGCTAAAACATGGATGAAGCTTGAAAATACTACGCTAAGTTAAAAAAGCTAGTTCCCAAAGACCACATATTGCAGGACTCTGTGTACATGAAATGTCCAGGACAGAAAAATACAGAGAGACAGAGAGTAGACTAGTGGTTGCTTAGTGCTGGGGACGTGGGGGCAGTGATAGCTAATGGATACAGGATTTCTTTCTGAGGTGATAAAATGTGCTAAAATTGTCTCTGGTGATGGTTTTACGTATCTGTGAATAAATTAAGACCATTAAATTGTACACTTGAAATGGGTGAACTGTAGGTGAATTATAGCTCAATGAAGTGGTTTTAAAAAATCTTCTTGACTCATGAAGACACACAGAAGATTCATCATATCTTAACTGGGGACATGCCTGGGTGGCAGAGGGGGATGGGAATGGAAAAAGCATTAGATGGAAGGGACAAGAGACTATGACAGTGTTAGACCAGAGTTTTAACAGGTTAAGAGACACCCTCTAAGAAGAAAGAACCGATTCACCACAAAGCTGAGTAGCACTAAGAATCCTGTAGAAAACCAGACATTAAGTAATATTTAAGTTTGTGAAAAGGCTAAAGTTTGAAATAATTATCTTCGTATATACAGAGATTAAAACGCATTAAATAAGTTAATATATTTTAAATATATATGTATTTAAAATATATTAAACAATTCAAATGTATTAAGTAATATGTTAAAATACGTAAATTTACCACCAAAAAAGATTTTAAGGAACTAGTTCATGAAAAATTTAGAACTTGCCAGTGAAAAATCATGCTCAACAGTGGAACAAGTGAGAAACAGAATTTTCCTTTGTTGGGGATTTTTAAGGAGACAAACAACTGTCTGTTTTCAACTGCTTAGTGGAAGGCAGAGATCTGGATTAGATGAGTGTTTAAGGTTCAGCTCAGTTCTGTTGTCCTGCAAAAAATTAGAAGAAAAAGTTTGCCATCCTGAAGAACGGGAAAAAATCACGAATTAAGTGATCATTCATTCTTACAGCTAAATTCTGCCCAGGCTAACTATAACCCCTTACGTCAATCATGGCAAAACAAACATGCCTTCTGAGGGCCCAAGTTCAGGACGTCACCTGATTTCCCCTGAACCCTCCTCATTCAGCAAATTTTAAACTAAAACTGCAGTTGTGAACAAGCATAGATGGCAAAAGAAAACCTACCTTGCCTCTCTCCACCAGACACTCTAACCCGCGCCTCTCTGCCCTGGGGGTGTGGCCATCTGCTTACCACCCCCAGCATTACAGGTTTGCTTTCATCCTGATACACACTATTTTTAGTGAAGGGTTTATGATTCGTGAAACACCTCCAAACTGAACTTAACTATCTGAACATAGAGCAGGTCTTGGGTTTTTTTTTTAACAGAAGGAATGGAAAACTGATTCAATCAAAGCCTAAAGTCTCAGAGAAACAATTACAAAATGGGACTTTAGTGACTCAACAGGAAATGCATTTTCCAAACTGAATTCTGACCCAGGTTTAGAACTGAAGGAGCAGTAACACCACCTGCAGATGGCACCACAACCACGGGCTGCTGGCTTCTCTTACAAGGTCTGGAAACCTCTGCACCCTGTAATCCACTCTGATCACAATTAAATACTGTGTTTTCTAGATCCCTAATGAGGCGTGGAGTGATGGAGGGCTTTGTTTACAGCCAGCATTTCCAATCTTAAATATGAGGGTGGAAGCAGAGCCCCTAATGGGACTTCACCTTTTCCTGTTTCTAGCTTCTCCCTCATCCATGTTTTCCTTGGGGTGCAAGGAAAATTTAATGATGGAGCAAAACATTTATTATGTAATTTTTTAATGAGGAAACTGTTCCTTTCTTATCTCACCTTAGCAGATTCAATGGTTCCTAACCCATTTTAGCAACTTGGTCGCTCATTCACACAACACATCTCTCGCGTAGCCTCTAAGGAAGGCCTATTAGCAGGCAAGAGGGAAAAGGGTGACTACACCCAGGCTCTGCTGTCAAGGGGTTTACAGTCTAACAGCAAACAGAGACTTCTAAGAGACCAAAAATCAAAGACAAGTGGTATGATGTAGAGGCTTGGGGCATGGGCTCCAGAGCCAAACAGACCCTGGTTCAAATCCTGCCTGGGACACGTATAGTCATGGTCCTGGGCAAACAACTCCACAGCACTGTGCACAGAGGAAACATTAGTACTTATACTTTCTAGGGCTGCTGTGAGGATTACACGAGTTTGTAAGCTCTAGAACAGTGCCTGGCATACAGTTAGTGCCCCCCAAACGCAGAGACAGAACAGTGCACTGGTTAAGAACAGTGGAGTGGTTAGAACAGACTGCCCATTTCCTGATTCTGCCCCATATCAGCTGCATAACCTTGGAGACATTGACCTAAACTTTCTGACCCTTAAGATTTCCTCATCTATAAAATGGGAATAACAAACCTGCTTTCATTACAGGTTCATTTGAGAAGCAATGTGGTAATATGAATCTAAAGTATTTAGAGTAACGCCTGTCGTAAGGCAAGCTCTTCCTAAGTGTTAGCCATCGCCACTGCCTGTATTACGTGCCAGGAAACCCCACAGCGTATGTAACCGAAGCTATGCTGGTATAAGCCAAGGGCTGCACGAAAAGGCAAGTGTCATGAAGTTACCTTCTTGTTATCCAGTCTGGTGCATCCAGGAAGGCTGAGGGGATGACCTCTAACAACGAACAGGAGTTAGGTGACAGGAAGAAGAGGAAAGAAGGAAGGAGTAACACAGACCTGAGGATTTACAGCGGAAGGTGTCAGTGACTGGAAAAGTCTGTAAAACTAAATGAAAAGATGATGGAACGCTTCCCTTTGCTTGTAAATAATGGTGGTGGTGGTCTGCACTGTGGACAGTGGAAAGGGCTGGAATACCAGGAAACTTTTCCACACAAAGCATGCACGCCGCTTGGCTGGTGCCCACTGGCCCTACTCACAGGTCTGTCGTTATGTGGCTCTCTGCCCTTTGCAGGGCTGTCTGAGGCTTCCAGGCAATGGCCTTCCTGTTTGGACTGAAGAGGTCTTGCCTCCTGAAGCGCAGGGACAACAAAGCAGAACCCCTACTTGGTACATGTTTAGCCTTCCTGTGCGTAATCTGGGACGCAGCCTGGTGTGGCAGAAAGGACGCTGGCCTGGATGCCAGAAGACACGGGCTCCCAACAGAGCCAGGACTCTAACTGGCTGGGTTAACATTAAGAAGGGACTTCACTTCTGGGAGCTTCAGTTTCCTTGTTTGATATGGGGCCAGCATCGGCTCTACATACAGGCGTTAAAGGACGCATCAAAAGAGCTAAAACATTCCACATACCCGAAGCACTCCCTGGTTGTGACGTACTGCAGAGTGACCTCCGACAAACCAGTTATTGCCTGGGCCGGTGTTTCCTACGCTGTAAAATGTGACGTACTCTTGGCCTTACTGTGTTGTTATGATGATTAAATGTGATCATGCACATAAGGGCTTATAAAACACAGATCGGTCCAAAAAAAATGCTTACCATGTTCACGATTATTTTTCTTGCTGTTTACTATGTCCCCGCATATATTTTTAAGATGTGAACACCAGGATTTCTTTCATGAGCCTTACTTCAAATTAATTCAGCCCTGTACCCAACTATTTAATTTACGTCCAAGATATTGTGTGTGAAAGCTCTAGGACATGCCTAGACCCATCAGCACAAATGAGAACAGCTCTGATTTCTACGCAGGTCTATTAGCTTTTCTCTGTTCCATGTTTAGCTGCTCAAGCCACTACTCTCAAACCAATCAGCTTTTTCAAAACCGTGTCAGTGAGTAGAGAGGAAAACAGGAATCAACCATCCTCCGCTGAGCCCAGACTGAGCATCTCAGCACGGCAGGGATAATAAGCTATCTCTCTCCTCCACTTGATTTTTTGCTTTGTTTTGTTTTTTAAATAATACTGTGTATTCCTGAAATTGTCTATTTGGACTAGACATTGCTATGGCAATGTTTTGTTTAAAAAAAACCAAAACAAAACACGTAATCAGTCCCAAGGGCTTCCAGATGAAAAAGCAAATCAATCAGTAAAAACTCATCATGGTTCTGGAAAAAAATACTTGAAGCACATGTTCAGGAACTAATGTATCACTGGAATCCTTTTCAACATGTGAAATTCTGAAAATGGAAAAAGGACAGTTTGAGAGAACAGTTCCAATAAGAAAAAAGTGGTGAATGGGGCACCTGGCTGGTTCAGTCAGGAGAGCACGTGACTCTTGATCTCGGGGTTGTGAATTCGAGCCCCACACAGGGTACAGAGAGTACTTAAAAATAAAATCTTAAAAAAAAAAAAAAAGTGATGAAAATTAAGAAACTTGGGTTTTTTCGAAGAGTCATTCTGAAGTGCAAATCACTGATGGTTTTGTTTAAAACACAGTGCAAATTTAAAGCACACGCAAAGCGTTTCCAAACACCGCTTCCCTACTTTAGTCACCCCCCTTGACCTTGCTACTGGTCTCGGCACTAGAGTTACAGCCATAAAAAGGGCTACTCCCCCTCAAAGGCCGTATTTTTTAAATGCTAAGGAAACCACTTCCAAAGGGAAAATGAAGAAAAGAGATGATCTTGAGAGACAGGAATAGGCTTACAGCCGCCGCGGCAGCCGCAGCGCAGCAGAACCCCCACAGAAGCCGCCTGAACGAACCAGGTCGCTGGGAATGACATTAGTTTGGGGAAAGTCAAGAACTGAGAGCTCGTTTCTGATGTGCCCAGGTTACAATACCCACTGGCAAACAGCCCAGATGCAATCTGCACAAAATGGAAATAACACGAAGCCCTGCAGAATGACTGAGGAATTCACTCTCATCACCAACTACATCACTTCCATTTTTTTTTTTAAGATTTATTTATTTATTTGACAGAGAGAGAGAGACAGCCAGCGAGAGAGGGAACACAAGCAGGGGGAGTGGGAGAGGAAGAAGCAGGCTCATAGCGGAGGAGCCCGATGTGGGGCTCGATCCCATAACGCCGGGATCACGCCCTGAGCCGAAGGCAGACGCTTAACGACTGAGCCACCCAGGCGCCCCTACTTCCATTTTTATTTCAAGGCAAAAACTGTATTAGGAGAATCTGTCACAGAAAAAAATGATGTGCAAAATAGGGAGTTTACTCTGTTGACTTCTAGTGTAAGACCGATTTGGGAGAATGGAAAAGTATCCATTTGAACTTCATTTGGGACTGGTCAGAACATCTAGCCAGAGACAAATAAGACAAATACTCTGTTTCCAAGATCTTTTCCTCACCCAGATTCTGGAAGAAACAATGATTGCAACCCACTGTTTGAATCAGCCATTTCTTAAATTTGTATTTGATTACTCCCTGCAGATAAGGAACAACCGTGAGTCAACACCATCACTAAGCTTAACTTGGCTGCTCTTTGTATTATTTAAAACAGTAATATTTTCTTGGAGCTAGACTTCTCCCAAGTAAAATACTTAGTAGACACAATCTTTAAAACTATGAGAAAATATTGTTGAAGAAAAGAACTCACAGTATGAAAAGTCTGAAAACCCTAGAAACAGAGTATAATTTCCGGGAGGAGGATTTATACAATTGCTTTCTGCCAGTATAAGACACTGTTCCAAAAAGTAGTACATTAATGGTAAGCTACACCAATGTAATTTACTTTCAGATTGCTTAAAGAAGTCATCTGTATGAATGATAAAGAAGATGTGATGCGCGCACGTGCGCGCGCACGCGCGCGCACACACACACACACACACACACACACACACACACACTGGAATACTACGCAGCCATCAAAAAATGAGATCTTGCCATTTGCAAGGACGTGGATGGAGCTAGAGGGTATTGTGCTAAGTGAAATAAGTCAATCAGAGAAAGACAATTATCATACGATCTCACTGGTATGTGAAATTTGAGAAAAAGGCAGAGGATCACAGGGGAAGAGAGGGAAAAATGAAACAAGACAAAACCAGAGAGGGAGACAAACCTTAAGAGACTCTTAATCTCAGGAAACAAACAGGGCTGCTGGAGGAGTAATGGGGTGGCTGGGTGATGGACACTGGGGAGGTATGTGTTGTGGTGAGCGCTGTGTATTGTGTAAGACTGATGAATCACAAACCTGTACCCCCAAAACAAATAGCACATTATACGTTAATAATTTAAAAAATTAATTTACTTAGAAAATCTTAGTCTACTGTGTAGTGCTGTCTGTTCTTATTCATAACAAGAAATACAGCTAATTTTTTTCTAAATTTAAAAAAAGTCATCTGTAAAAGACGAAGGAATGTACCATTAGCCTAAACCTACAATCAAAAGGACATAACTGTCACTGAATCAATGATTGCAAAATTAACAAATCAATTCTTAAATGTTTAGCACTTAATGGAATTAGAACTATAAATACAGAAAGTTTTAAAAATAAATTTAGGGGCACCTGGGTGGCACAACTGTTGAGTGTCCAACTCCTGATTTCAGCTCAGGTTATAATCTCAGGGTTGTGTGATGGAGCACTTGTGACAGGCTAAGATTCTCTTCCTCTGCCCCTCCTCACCACACACCTCCCACCCTGCTCCAGCCCTGCTATGCGCACATGCTCTTTCTTAAAAATAAATAAAATAAATAAATAAATAAATAAATAAATAAATAACTCTTAATTCTTTTACAGTTCATTTGACAAAGTGGTTTTATTGTATTTTTTGACTGAATATTTGCTAAAGATATTCTTACTGCTATGAATCCACTATAGGTATACTGTAAAAACCACTAACTCGTTTTATATTTATAGATTCCTTCCTGTTGTTGTTATTATTATTTACCTGTAAGGCAACTGAGATTGAGGGCATGTTAAGTGGCCTGCACGCGCTCTGAGCCCCCCATTTTGGGCCTTCTCCTACTAGAATGAGGCCTTGTTACACTATCTATTTGTAGCTCCTGGGTTACTACCAATAGCCTAGGCTTGGGAAGCTACTGAAAGCATCTCTGTTTAGATAGATAGATAGATAGATAGATAGATAGATAGATAGATAGATAGATAGGTGTTGGGGCACCTGGCTGGCTCCATTAGTAAAGCAGGTGGCCCCTGATCTCAGGGTCATGAGTTTGAGCGCCATGGTGGGCATGGAGACTACTAAAATAATAATAATAAAATAAAAATAAAACTTAAACATGGTGTTGTGTTTGAAATGGATTGGTCTATCATACAGTGTACTTTTACCTTCAGGAGAGCAAAGTGGAAAATGAGGTATTGAGAAGGTAGGGTAAGAGAAAATCAACTATTTCTTTAAAATTTCATTCCAATGCTAAGCTGTAAAAGCTTCTTGTAATTGCCCCAATAATAATAACAAATGATTTTGGGGGATATTAAATGATTAAAATATCAGTGCCTAATACTTAAGGGCTTAAGAAAACAAACTAGGAGGAGGATTTATCTCAAAGCATTATTTAGTTTATAGAATGTTCACTTTGGCAATACCAATAAAAGGGAACATTAGAAAATTCTGGAAGGATGGTGGCATCAGTGGCAAGCACAGTTCTGGGATCTTCTCAAGTGTCTCCGTAAAAACACAGAACAAACAGGAAACAAAACAAAAACCCAGAACTAGGTGATAACCCTCAAATGCAAGTGGGAGGAGGAAAACCAACAGCCATATGACCGGCGTATTATGGGTTTCTGTGTGGAAAAACCATGGGGCAGCAATGGGGTGCTTCACAAACCTGAGAGTACTAGGCCAATGTGAGAGAAGCAGTGGAAACTGGGAAGGGTTTTGCCCTCTCCCACAGCAGGAGAGGACAGGGACCTGAAATAGAAAGGTCTGAAGGGGCTGGAGCAATCTAGATCTCAGTTTAGGCCCCATACTGGAGAAGCGAACCAGAAAGGGCTCCTTTCTGAGACAGGACCCACAATGAGGAGAAATTTCAAGGAATGGAATCAAATCTGACAAGGATAGAAATAAGAGGGACAAAAGAATGAGAAAGGCCAAATAAAAGCAGGCCAGGAAATCCCAGAAAGCAAGTCACCACATTTCTGAACACTACCCGAAAAGGACAGAAGGGGGAGCTCTGTGCAGTTAGGTAGGCTATATGAACTGAGACACCTTCGGATCAACTAGACACTTATAAAAATAAGAAAAAAAAGCCAAG
This sequence comes from Ursus americanus, assembly GCF_024610735.1. Taxonomy (NCBI): domain Eukaryota; kingdom Metazoa; phylum Chordata; class Mammalia; order Carnivora; family Ursidae; genus Ursus; species Ursus americanus. The sequence continues at coordinate 8,574,876 of NC_142156.1, read as the reverse complement.
GCTCCCCAAATTACTATAAGAAACAAATAGAACAAGGCATAGAATAGTGTCCTATAGACAAGAGAAGAATGCTAAGAAGGTGTGTTCAAAAAGAAAAACAATCACTATTTCAAAACAAAATAAAACCAGAACTTGAAAAACTCAAAAGGTAGCAAAAACTTTTCAAAATTAGAAAAAGAAAAATCACTTTAGAAGTGAAGACTAACCAAGAAAGAACATATTATCAAAAGCATAATAATGCCCTCAAAGAAATAAAAGGTAAAAAGCAGAAAAAAGATTAAAGTTCTGAAGCTACTGTGACAAACACTATGTGTCAATTATACTTAAATTAAAAAAATCTTTAGGGGCACCCTGGGCGGCTCAGTCAGTTGAGCGTCTGCCTTCTGCTTAGGTAATGATCTCAGGGTCCTGGGATCGATCCTTGCGCCGGCCTCCCTGCTCAAGGGGTGTTTGCTTCTCTCTGTCACTCTCAAATAAATAAATAAAATCTTTTAAAAATTAAAAAAAAAAATTTTTAATTAAAAAAATAAAATAAAATAAATGAACAAGAAAAAAGCTGGGTGAGAAACTCACCAATATTGAAGATAGGTAAAGAAGACAAAGCATGTGGATTAACAGGAGGAGTCCCTGAAGAAGAAAACCAAGGCAAGAAAACAGAACAAATACTAAGGACTATAGTTGAGAAAACATTCCTGGGAGGGAGAAAAAAGACACCTGAAACCCTATTACTGAAAGAACATACCACCAACCTAGGAATTCCAAGTCAGAATAACAAAAATATTCTAGCAAGATTAGTACATTCTAAGAAAAAAAAAAATCCTACGAACATCTAGGCGAAAAGAACATACGGTTTATAAGGGAAAGAGAACTGGATTATCTGATTTTTTTTTTTTTGAGAGCAATACTTTATGCCAAAAGAAAATGGAATAATACATTTAGATACCTGAGGAAAAACTGTGAGCCAAGGATTTTATATTCAGAAAAACTCACCTCCAAATCGAGAAAGGTCACAGACGAGCTACTATCTATATAGAAGAACTTAAAAAAGTACTGATCCCATGAGCCTTTTCTATTTGAATCCATTCTTTGCAATCTCTCCTCAGTGCGGGGCCTGTCCCAGAAGGGAGCACTCTCTGGTTGGGTTCTAGCATACCGGGGTCTAGAATCTACCAGGGAAGGAGCTTCAGAGGATCTAAATGACGAGAGAGAGGTGGACGTAGGACCTACAGAGAGCACTAAATATAATGACTTACAGAACTAAGGAGAGGCTGTTAAATGTAATGGCTATGTCATCTTGGAATTACAGAGTATATCATTTTTAAAGAGGGAAAACAGATAGCATAGATGAAAAAGTTGTGGCTTTTTAAAACTATTGTTAGTAATCATCAGCTGGTGGTCATAACAGTATTTTTGCTCTGAGTCTGTCCTATCTATAATATGATAAAGCACATGAGACAGACAGGGCTCTCTAATTCACCCTCTGAGCCCTTGAGAACCCAGATTCTCACTGTAGAAGAAGAGAGATAAAGATGCAACATTCAAGAGATTAGGTTAAAACTAGACAGTCCAGAATTTGAACAGGGAATATTAAGATGAAGTCATAAGGTATTTTATCCTTAAATATATATGTATATTCTTGGGGCGTCTGGGTGGCTCAGTCGTTGGGCGTCTGCCTTGGGCTCAGGGCATGATTCTGGCGTTCTGGGATCGAGCCCCACATCGGGCTCCTCTGCTGTGAGCCTGCTTCTTCCTCTCCCACTCCCCCTGCTTGTGTTCCCTCTCTCGCTGGCTGTCTATCTCTGTCAGGTAAATAAATAAAAAATCTTTAAAAAAAAAATATATGTATATTCTTGCCCCATTTACTGCAAAGTCTTAAAAAAATTGATCACCAAAGGGGTGGCTGGGTGGCTCAGTCGGTTAAGAATCTGCCTTCCACTCAGGTCATGATCCCGGAGTCCTAGGATCACGTACCGCATCGGGCTCCCTGCTCAGGCGGAGAGCCTGCTTCTCCCTCTCCCCCTGCCCCTCCTCCTACTCGTGCTTTCTCTTGCTCTCACTTTCTCTCTCTCAAATAAATAAATAAAATCTTTAAAAACAAATGATCACCATGGTAACAATGAGCATTCCTAGCATCCCGACTGATCTAGAAATTCCATTTTCCATTAAAAGAAGCCAGAGCTTGTGGGAGAAATGGCGGGTATGAAGTGTGGGCGAAGAGATGTCCACACTGAGCCTGGAACATCTTAACGTACCAAACAGCAGGGAAGCTATCAAAAACAACCAGGGTATGTCAAAAGAACTCGGGAAACCTGAAGAAGTCCCCATTAACAAAGACTGGATGACCTGAGCTTTGAGATAAGAATTGTAATGAATCAAAACCCATGAAATATGTTCAAATCCGCGAGCTCAAAATGAAATGGAAGTGGCGGGGGGGGGGGGGGAGAACCTAACTGGTCACCCTCTGAGAAAGACAGAGAACCAATTCATTATCTTGAAAACTGGGTAAATGAAAGAAACTAGCATCTATCCTACTTTCCTATATGAACAGCAACCAAGTAGTACCTAAGAGGGGGCATCATCTTACGATCTTTACCAGCTAAAAATTGAAAACAAAATAACAGAATTTAACATTTTGTGACCCCTAAGGATTTGCAGGATCTGAGTGGTAAGCATCAATAGCTGCACAAATCAAAAAAGAACAAAGACCAGACATCTTGGTATCACGGGCCTCTTGATGGAAGAACGTAACACCGGCTATAGTATTGCTGAAAGGATTGAACCTGAATCTGATCACACTTCAGGATCTAGCTAGCAATTTGCAGGGAATTCAGAGGACAGAGGAGCATGCTGAACTGCACCATTAGCATGCGATCACCAAACACCAGATAGCCGAAAGATGCAGGTCAAAGGTCAGGCTTCTTCATTGTTAAGGACAAGAAAACAATGGAGGAGGAATCTACAGATTACGAAAAACTTAGAAGACATATCAAGTTCTTTAAGGCAGCGATACTAAGCTATAGTGTCTAGAAAGGCATCCTGGGGTGATTAAAACCATGAAGAACACCAAGGAAGTAAGTATTCCAAGAGCGGGCGTAGTGGTTACTTTGGGAGAGAGGGAGGGGTTAGGACAGGGATGCTGCACAGGGAAGAGAGTCTGAGAAGGCTGGCAAAGTTCTATTTCCTGACCTGGGTGGTGGTTAGAGGGTATTCACGTCACCAAACTTCCTTCCCTGTTTAGCACGTTTTATAATAAAAAAGGGTTTTTTAAGATGAATCAAACCTGCTTCTTCAAGAGAAGTCAAGTTTAAGATTTTGGCATCAGTGGTCTAAATAATGTTCCTTTCCCTTAGTAAAATGTGTCTGCAGCCATGAAAATGATCAATTTAGCAAGGCGCACTAAGCGGAACAATTCCTTTTAACAGCAGCATATTTCATTATAATATGACTTGGCTGCCAAAATTATGAGATCACAGGAGGAATTATCCTCAGCCAAAAGTCCATTAGGAAAAACGGGTAAATGTTTAAATGACACAGCTCAGGAATTAATTTGTGTTTACGTAAAACAATTTTAATTAATAAAACTTTCCAAACAATGTTTCTAAGTCTGGCTCAGTCCACAGAAAATGAAGAGGGAAACAGCAGTGCGGGCGTCCAAGCTCTGCACCTGACATGCGTGAGACTGCCTACAACTGACAGAGGGAGCCCCTTCACTTATTTCTGCTCTTAGTGCATTATACTCCCCATCTGTACTTACGGTAGCTTTTCAATATATTTTGGGCTAAGACTAAGAACTGATCCAAACCAATAATTACATTTTAAGGCTAAGAAGAACATAATCAAGAATAAGAAGCTTTACATTAAAAAGTATCCCAAAGCCTGGTTTCACACATCATCTACTTTTGGAATCTAAATGAGGGAACATAAAGAACTTACTTTAAGTATCTTTCATGTTGTTTGTGTATCTGCATAAAAAGGACTTTCTTAAGAGGGTCCAACGAGAGAGAACACACATTCTGACGTCAGCCTGGAAATAAGCACTTTACTTATCGCGAAACTTAACTATTTCCCAATACCTGTTACATATCCCACTTTTTATGTATAACCGTTGGCATTTTTAATGTATTACCTTTCACTATAATATGCCATTCATGATAGCAGGTTTGTTTCTCCTGCTGGAGGAGGGAGAGGACTCGTGGGTCAATGGCATTCACAGAATGCCACAGAGCAGATGTGACAACCATCAATAAGCAGGTACACACGCACACCCATACAAAAGAAGAAGACAGACAACAGAGTACAACGTCTCTGATACCAGGGCTTACAAGAGGCTTATCTACAGATACGCCTTCATGTCACTCAACCAGTGTATAATCCAACGGACAATCGAAACTGCTGTGACTTCCTCTCTTTGGAAGCAGTCCGTGGAGTCTCACTGGTCTGTGTGTATGCCACACCCTGGGAGCTTACCATAACCGTGCAGTCCTCTGAGCCACTGGCAATGACCTGATCATTATGTGGGCACCAGTCTATGTCGAGCACCGGTCCTGTGTGGCCACATACTGTAGGGTAAGATTTGTCGATTCGACCAGTCTGAAAGAGAGAAACAAATTCCTGAGTAACACCAACACCACAGAGTTTGTGTGTTTTCTCAAACCCATTTTTCTTTTGTTACTTCCACCCCAAACTCTCCAGTGTCTACATACGATGACATTCACATCGGTCAGTGTCAACTAGCAGGAACTGTCAGCTTGCATTTCTAGAAATAGCTACTGCAAAGGACACTCCACCAAATTATAAGGATCCAAATTTCTAGAACCACAAAGGTATTATTTAATCAACTGCATTAACAGATACAGCAAACAAAAACACAAAATCTTTTCACCAAAATACAATCTGTAAACTATAGGTGTGTTTTTACTATTAAAAGAAACCATGGTATTATTCAAAATGTTAAATATAACTTTTAATATATTAACTAATACCCTTGAATATAAAAAATAACCAGTCTGGAAATGAATGGGATTGTGAGCATGCTAAGTTAGGATAATAAAAAGAAAAGCTTTAGCTATTACGCAGGGGCTAAAGAACATACTTTATTTTAATGTCTCAGTCTCTTCACTGTCTTCAATCAACAAAGAGGCAGCTAGATTATCTAATTAACACCAGCTTGGATCTCAGCCGTTATCTGGTCCACATCTCATTAAGAATACAATTTTCAATGTTGGCTAAAGAGCCACCACAGTATGCTCACGGTATACATTTGAATCTAACAAGTTAATTTGGCTTATCAAGCCAATTTTGCATAAACCAGAACAAACGCTATTGTTAACAACAGGTATGTAAAAGCTATTCCCTTTTTAAACAGGTTAATGCCGGTCCGTGCCGAGGTCCTATATGCTCTAAAGCAGGCGTGCAACACAGAACCACTGCCAAGCAGAACTGAACCCATTGTTTGTTGTCGTCGTTCTCCTGTGATGCGAGGCCTCAAAACACTGAGGCAAGGCTTTATGGACATTTTTCAAGATCAAGAAATTCTATGATTTCTCCACTTGGACTCAACCGTGGAAATCTCCAGAGAAGCGTAAGCTACACGCAAAGACCACAGTATCCAGTCAGACAGATACGGGTTCAAGTGCAGACGCTACTGTTCCAACAGCAAACGGACCTTGGGCAAGGGACACAATCTCTCTGAGCGTCATCTCATCACCTGTGAAATGAGTGACAAGAATACTTATCTTCCAAGATTACTGTAAGGATTAGGTAAAATAAAGTTTTTTGGCAAACCATAACTTAGTATGACAATTATCTGTGTAAGATATGCGAAAAATTTAATTTCAGGTCTACCTCAGAGATATTGCAGGTTCTGGTCCATATCACCGCAATTAAAGTCAATCAAATGAAGTTTTTGACTTCCCAGTGCACATAAAAGTCACAGTTACACCGTACTGTAATCTATGAAGCATGCGACAGCATTCTGTCTAAAAAAGTACAATGTATAGACCTTAATTAAAAAGTACTTTCTTGCTAAAGAATGCTAACCATCATCAAGCCGTAACAAATATAATAGTTACGGAATAGTTTGAAGTATTCCAAGAATAAACAAAATGTGACAAAGAGACGTGAAGTGAGCAAATGCTGTTGGGAGAATGGCATCGACAGACTTGCTCCACAGAGGATTGCCACAGACCTTCAGTTTGTAAAAAAAAAAAAAAAAAAAAAAAAAGTATATGGGAAGTGCGGTAAATGAGGTAAGCCTGTATAATGCCTGGAATATAGTAATTACTTAATAAAAAACTACAGTCACTTATTATTAGTTCTATATATAAGTATATATTAGTATAATATATTAATTTACTCCATCATTAAGAACTACAAATATGTGTCCTTTATGAATTTTTAGGGGCCAGACACTGTGCTGAGTACTGGAGATACAAAAGTGAACAGGGCAGCTCCGGCCTGGCTGAATGTGGAGTCCAATTAAACCACGAATTCCAGTGCAGCGTGAGACATGCTCCAACCAGGAAAGGCACGGGTGGCAGGGACACAGAGGGGGACATTCAACCAGGCCTGTGGGGTCACAGTCTTTGGGAAGGTTTTCTGCTGAGAAAGAAGAACTCTAAACTGAGGTGTGGAGATGGCCCTGTCCATAGACCTAAAGCCTGGGTTTTTCACATACTCATTTTCCCTTGCAAATCTGATTCAACCCTGATAAATTCCAAAAAAGGAATCCTAGAAGAAAATGCCAACTAACACATTATATAGAATGTGGGTGTTTGTTATAAGGAGGGGCCATATGGGTCATTCACAGGCAGCAAAGCACAAGTGGCTGGGAACCAGACTGCCTGGGGCTGGCGTCGTGGCTCTGTCCTTTTCCAGCTCTGAGGCCCTAGCCAAATGACTTTATCTTCCAACCTCATTTCCTCATCTGTAAAACAAGAATGTTACAACTCCTTCTATAAGAGCTGATCAGAGGATTAACTGGAAACAATCAAAGTAAAGGACTTGGTACTTTCCCAGCACCTGAAGGGCTCAATAAACGTTACCCCAAATTGAACAACTGCTGGAATCCACTCTATCACATCCCTGATCATGTCTTTCCTTAAAGAAGGAACTGCTACTAAACTGCTTCTAAACACCTTAGCCACAGAAACCATGTGAGTAACCCAGCCCTGAAGCTACTACCTGCCACCCCGTAATACTCTACTGCTCAAGCAGGTGGTAATGGAACTCACAGGTGTCCATTTTATACATTATGATATACAGAATACAAAATGATAAGATGAACATTATATTAAATCCACCAGCTAAAAGACAGCGTGTCTCTGATTAGATTAAAACCAGCTACATGTTTAAAAAATAATAAAGCAACTAAATTAAAAGCTAAAAAGGCCACTAAAGAAGGGGAAGGGTGTAAAAATATGTACCAGCCAGCTACACTAGAACAAACAAACTTTAAGGTGCAATACATTATTAAAGACACATTATTAAAGATTAATGTCACTACCTAACATTTAAACAATTCACTGGGACGCTACAGGCACTATGAACTTTAACACATCTCACTACATAGATTATAGCAAAGAGAAAATGACAAAGCCATAATCTTAGAAGATGTTAACAAAGACTTACTCTCAAGCAAACAGACAAAAATTAGCATGAATGTAGAAGACTCTAGCAAGTAACAAGCTTGATCGAATGGATGTATCCAGCCTTGGAGCCAATATTTTTAAATAAACATTTTTTTCAAGCACACATTAAACATTACCTTTTTAAAACAACCAATTAGGATACCACAAAGCAAATCTCACACAAAATACCAAGGAATCAATATCCTGTAGCCCATTTTCGGAGTACAATGCAATTCAATTAAAAATTAATAGAAAAATACATACACCCTAAATCCCCAAGGCATCTGAAACATTTTTAAATTTACTAAATTCTTCACACAAAAAATTATAATGGCCAATAGAGAAAGGTTAAAACTGATCAATAAACCCATGACATTTCACAATTTGTGGGACAGAGCTAAACCAGATCTCCTTAATGGAAAATCAGTAGCCTTAAATGTATATATACAGAAAGTATGAAAATTAAGGAGCTAAGTACGTATTGAGAAGTTAGAACATACACAGAACACACGCAAAGAATGTAAAATTATGAGAAGAAATTAACAAGAAATAAATAATAAGCCAAACTGACACAGTAGGATAGATTAGGAAAAGAGAGAAAGCACAAATACCAGGAATTTAAAAGGGACATACTTACAAATATGGTGTAAATTTACATGACATGAAAATAATAGGAATAACATCTGGTAATAAATTTGAAAACATGAGATGGAATAGGCAATCTCCTAGAAAAAAAATATCATATCAAAACTTTTTCAATAAATAAAAAACCTGAATAGACCCATAACCATAAAAGAACCAGCAACAAAAGTCCACCTATTACCCACCTCCCCATCAATCACGTAATACCAAAAGCCACTAGGCCCAGACGGTTTTACTGGAGAGCTTTACCAAACACTCAAGGAAGAGATCATCTCAGACAAAACTTCCCAGAGAACAGAAAAGAGGAGTACCACTGAACTCATTACATAAAGAATGTACCACTCTGACACAAAGGACAATATAAGAAAGAGAAATTGAAGCCTATAGGACAAATATTGATGCAAACTCCCCTCAAAAACAACAACTAAACCAAACCTGGCAGTGTGTGTTGTTCTCAAAAAACAGCAGAGTGGAAAGACAAGTTGCAGACAGAGAAAATATATATCCAACATCCGTACTGGACAAAGTCAATGAACAACCTAACAGAATAATGGCAAATGGTATGAGCTCAGAATCCCCAGGGAAGGAAACCTGAACAGCCTATAGATGTAAGAAAAGATATTGCTCTCAGTGGTAATCAGAGAACTACATATTAAAATGATAAGGTAACATTTTACACCTATTAAAATTGGCAACAATTTAGAACTCTAAATACAATGTTGCCAAGGTTGTCAGGAAAGAGGAACTCAAAGACACCTGTCACAGGAGATTCTCCTGCTACAATACTTTTTGAGAGCAATCTGCAAACAGATGGAGGTGAAGATGCCCAGCCCTGACCAGTGCCACCACTGGGTGGTCTGTAGGAGAGAGAGGTTCCCATATTTTACACAGGAAGGATATTAACTGCAGCATCGTTGGGAATAGTGAAAAAAGCAGAAGCAATTTAACTGTCCTTGGTATGGAAATAAATATCACTTATATAAAAGTATAACACATATAAAATAATAACCTATATATAGATAGATACACATGTAATAAAAGTACACATCCCAACTTTAAGGAAATGGTTACCTCTGGTGAAGGAGAAGAGGCGGAAAGAGGAATGGTATTTTAGCTACATCTGTTATGCTTTATTGTTTTTCAAAAACAGGAGGTATGAAACAAACAAGGCAAAATATTAACATCTGTTTAATCTTGTGGGTAAGTACATAAGTGTCCTATTATTTTGTTTCCTATTTTTAAAAAAATAATTAAAATACAATAAAGTTGAGAAACACACCAATGTATTGTTATCCCCCCCACCACCAATGTACTGTTAACTAACTTTACATCAAAACTTCACTCCCAAGGAAAAAATGTTTTTCTATCTGAACTGTTTTATCTCAGGGTCTTTGCATCTTTACACTCTCCCCAGCAAACCACGTCTGGCATCTCTGATGGCAGAGTATAGTCACTAAGCTCTGAACTTCCAAGGACACAAAATAATTTTTTCCAATCTGGGTTAAAAAGAGCTTTTGCTCAGATATACAACAATTTTGAAGGCAATCTGGAAGTACTAATACAAGTTCTTCTTAATTCTGAGAAGCTTACTAAATGGCTTTCTTTTTAAGGTGAAAATTATACGATCCTGGCTTAAAGATACTGGCCAGTGTTGTTCAGTCAAGTCAGACATTTAAGAACAGTATAGTAAGCCTAGCTGCCATTCTCAGCTTAGTGCTGACAACACCATAGCATCAAAGTACTAAAGAGCCCAACATTTTCATAGGAACTTGAATGTCATTTAAAGAGCAACTGCCGGGGTGCCTGGGTGGCTCAGCCGTTAAGGGTCTGCCTTCGGCTCAGGTCATGATCCCAGGGTCCTGGGACAGAGCCCTGCATGAGGCTCCCTGCTTGGCGGGAAGTCTGCTTCTCCCTCTCCCACTCCCCTTGCTTGTGTTCCCTCCGTCGCTCTGTCAAATAAATAAAATCTTAAAAAAAAAAAATAATAAAGGGCAACTGCCACCAATTGCCCTCCTTCCTATCAAAACCAAGTATAATAAAAATAGCTAACACTTGGGGTGCCTAGATGGCACAGTTGGTTAAGCATCCGACTCTTGGTTTAGGCTCAGGTCAGTGTGGTGAGATCAAGCCCCGAGTCAGGCTCGGTGCTCAGTGTGGAATCTGCTTGTCCCTCTCCCTTGGCTCCAACATCCCCCCTGCTGCTTGCGTGCTCTCTCTCTCCCTAAAATAAACAAGCAAACAAATTTTTTACAAAAGTAGCTAACACTTTCAGAATGCTTGTATTCATGCCAGGAACTGTATGAAGACCTTTAGATCTTCATTCTCACAAAGTTGCTTTATGATATAGCAACTGGATTATCCCATCTTCTAAATAAAGAAATGGAGTGAAGAAGCAGAGATCTAAAACATCACTGACCACCCAGCCTTACTAGATTTCCGTAGAGAAAGAAAATTCCCACTAGGCCACGGGTTGTGAAAAAGGCATGAAAGTAATGTTAAAATTATTGGCAGCTGGTCATCAGAAACAGAGTTAATAAAAAATGATATCCTGCCAACAGCTGTTTCCTCTGGTTTTAACATTACCACAGATCCTTACAATAAATAAAACTTTGGAAAATAGCATCATATTGCAGCAGAACAAAAAGGGAATTGACTAAATGTCTGATCGTGATAAAGGAACAAAAAAGGGAAGAAGTACGAGAAGAACTAGCATTTTAAATGTGCACTGACTGTTTTACGTACAGGACGCTCACCACACACAATCCTGGATCAGCTATCTCGATTTCAAGGGCTTATACCCCTGAATATCTTCTTACCCATAACAAAATCAATCAAAAGAAAAGCACAACATATTTTACCCAATGAGTATACGTTATTCAAAGGGCAGAGCTGGGCAATTATGAACTGCTGAGAGCACGAGTACATGAAAACTGGAGGAAACCATACAATACTGGCCTTATATGGTAAAGATGTGGGTGCATCATTTCCGAGAAACATTTTGCACGAGGATCTAATGAAAATGCATTTCTCGTTCATACCCATGACACAGCCTCATTCATCATGCAGTGAACAGACCGAGGAATCCATGTCTAATTGCTGGCTTGTGAAGGACCACTCAGAAGAGACATCCACTGCCAGTCATGGGGAAACACAGCTCACCTGCACCTCTAAGCAGCAAATACAAGTGAATGCTGAGGCTGGAAAAAAGAGTTACAAGAATTTAATGCCAGCCTTTTTTTTTTTAACTAAATGGTAATTTATTTTAAGTACTATCAATCAGTTTTCCAAGGCTCACATATAGAGTAATTTCATTCACTAACTCCTCAGGTCACTGTCTCATTAAGGAATTGTCACACCTCAGCTCCATCATCTAGAACATCACCCCTTTTCTAGCATGGAATTGAAAGTTTAGCTGAGAACAGTCTGCCACCATTTAGACTCCCTGCCTTAAGTAATGTTTAAAAATTTATCAATTACTAACTAGTCTCAGCCACTTGTCACAAGAGAGCTCTTATTGTAGCTCTCTAGCTAAAACTCCAAGTGGTGGGAATTGCCAGCAAGTCAACTCAAGTGGCAACATGACCAAGGTTACCAACGGCACTGGCCCCGTGCCTAGCTCATAAACTTGTGGCATATTAGTGAAATAGGTCAGGGCACTGGCTTATGGACTGTCATTATCTAAAAGATCCAGCGGCCTGCCCAGGGCCAAGCAACATGAGCCCCAGGGAAAATTCAGCCTCCAGAGTGTGTGTACTTGCTGGCACAGGGGAGAGGTGTGACAGCACAATTTCCATGTGGCTGGCCCGAGCTGAGGCTGATGGCTTTGACATGCTCCAGCCTGTAACCCTCATGGTGGCAGAAAACCACCTAGACACTAGCACTACCATTTACTTTGGGTTTGGGGAGAGTTCTCAAAAATTTCAAAGCAGCCACAAAACTCAACAGAGCTCCTGGAAACTGATGCTTCAACTAAACCCAGAGTTAGGCAATGATTTCCTCCAACAGGCATTTTTGGGTAGGGGAAAGTAAAAATCAAATTTTAAGCACCGGTAAATACATTACATCACTGCTCTAAGAAGGAATGTTTGTGATTTTAAATAACCTTGCAAACGCATTGCTCCTGAGGCATACAAAGTTCAGTGTAACTCTTATGACATTTCTGGTTGTTAAAGACACTTCCCATCAATTTCGATGTGAAACCATAACTTCTCCCACTTAGAACTCACAGTGTGTCTTATTTATTTCTCACACCTCATGTCAAAAAGGAATCCACACTTAGGAAGTGCACTCGTCCTACATGCCAAGGGCAGTACTGTGCAATCAAAAACTCTAAATATACACGAACAAAAGTGTACAGGAGTCTGTCTCTATAAAGGAGCTCCACTCTGCGATGTGTTTTTAAAGGAGCTGATGGAATATCACAGAGGAATCCGCACGCATTTTCACCCTCCTGAACTCTCAAAATTCAACACTGGGAAGCTTGCCCATATGACCCTCTGCATATATAAAAGATCATTCAGAATGACTGTTTATTAATGTAACAACTCCTAACATGATAACTGTTTCTGATTCACACATTAGTTTGCTCAATATTAGGCTGAAGATACTACCAAACTGGAGCCACGGGAGCCCCTAGTGGGTACTTCAAAATGTACCATTTTGTTAAAGCCACACAGCATTTTTCCCAGCAGGCTCACTCTTTCTCACAATAACATAGGTTTCCAAAAAGTTAATAAACTTCCATGGTGTTAAAGTGACACGTGTTAATTTTATCAGCCAAATCAAGGACTCCCCTTTAAGATGCCCCACGTATCCCTCATACGACGTCTTTCTAGCTGACATCCCGGAGTTCAGGCATGCAGACCCACACTGTTCCAGGGTGCCGGCTTCTGACAGCAGTCCACACCGTCCCCCTCCTCTAGTCCTGCATGGCAGCTCCCAGAGCCTTTCCAAATTCTGACCTGCAGTCATCTGATCCAGCTGCTTTATATTCTGTGCCTATTATCCAGACTGACTCCAGCACCCCCGGATATAAATGCCTAAGAAGCCCCTCCCTATCCTGACTCAAGGAACAAGAGAAAGATTTTCCAAACTGTCCATCCCTACTTTATATTTATCTATTTTAGGAAAAACTGCTGATCAAAATCACTTCATATGCCCAAAGTTCAATAACATAATCATTCTGTTCAAGCTTTAAAAGAACTTTTGTAAGGCACTGATAATGACTCCTTACTGGCCTCGGAGTAATACACTGAGAATTCTTGAACTCTCAGCAAGGAGAATGTAAGTCAAACATGTGCTCGGAAGCAAAGGAAAAGTTTTGAGCCCAGGCATAAGGGCTCCATTCACACTGTGCAGAGTTCAAAGGAACCCAGAAAGGATGTCTATTGAAGTTTTTTTCAACTTCCTTTTTCTTGTATCAGTATTATTTATGTGGATACATGTTCTGTTGAAATCTCTTCGGGCCCTATTGCTCCACATGAAGACACTACAGTGTCTGTGATCATGGGACAGGGCAGAGTGGCACAGGGAACATGACAAGGACTTCTGCAGCAGACTGGAAAGACTGAGGCACAAAATATACATCTTGTCGACAAGCTGGCCACCGAGAGTGACAGCTCCTGACCCGGGACTAATACATTCTGAGGAGGTTTTACTTTAAGGGAACCGAAAACACCAACCTTGAGGGTAAGCGGAGGTGTCCTGGAATCAAGCACGCAGGTTGGGTTACCCAGTCCTGTAAAGTAAGGGAGCTCCTAGAGCTGCCAGAGAACGGCAGGGCGGCTCTGTAGAGAGCTCAGCTGCCTGTGAGCAAAGAACAACAGGCTTATGGGCATAAGAAAACATGCCAAGCAAATTATTTGGCATCATGGGTCCTCTTTAAAACCTGGGCTAATACTGCATAGACCATTTTAAAGTTCATTAGAGATATGAGGGAAGTTACTGTAAAACTATGGATTTCATGATCAGAAAGCAAAACAGTGGAAGTTAACGTTTCCTTGCTCAACCACGCCTAAATATGCAATAGTTCAAGGAGACACTGTATTTCCTAACTTAACAATTTATAAAGTGAAAACCTCATCACTACAGACAAGTAATTCCATACACTTCTGGTCTGAGAATAAACAAAAGCTAGGAATCCAAGATGAGGTAGAACCTAGTCAAAATAAAATTCGGCTCGAAAGAAAAAGCTGAAAAGCAAAATAACTACGGATGTAAGTGCAAATATAGGAAACCAAAACAAATAATTCAATTTCAAATCAGAGAGTAATCAGTTGCCTAACTCCCTGTACTCAGCGAATGACACTGGGGATTTCTCCCCTAGGACCTTCTGTGATGACGACGAACTCCAGAGCTACCCCTTTCAGTTCAAGTTCTGCAGTGGCTTACACACAAGCTTCAGAATAAAAACCACCCGCCCTGAAGTAGAGATGAAAACCAGAAAAATACTGTAATTTTTTTTAAAGGTAAATGTCTTGGGCTCCACGGCAGAGGCAGTTCCCACCTTGCAGCAGTTATAAACAAGCGGGAGTATGGGAGTACAGACCCACTTCAGTAGACTGTAGCATTTACTCATGACTTACAGCTCAGCCAGAAAAGAAACTCTAGTCACTGGTCCTCTAAGAAAGCTAACATGTGCTCCATCACTCACCCTCCCAGCTCAGCCTCCCCTGGACTCAACTCAGGTCCCACCCTAACAAGTACAGATATTCAACTTGGCTGCAGAAAATTTGCTACATATGGTTATAAAGGAGGCTTCTGGACAAATCAGGACTGTAGATATTTGTCCATTAAACCTTGGGTCTATTTCAGAGTAATGTGTGTTCGGAAACCTTTTCTTCGCTGCTTTCCCAGACTTAGGTTATGATGTTTACACAGTGAGGGCTTTCGCTAGCAGCACTTGCCTGTGTGCTTAGCACAGACTCACGCTCCAGAAAACCAGCAAAGAGTTAAACGTTCTTTGCACTTGACTCAGTGGCTTCCCTTCACCACACACTCCCAGATCCCACCATTCTCCGAGCCACCAAGCAGCCAATCAAAGCAAAGGAAGGAAATTATCCTGGCCAGCTGACAGCCCCAGAGCTCTGATGGCCATATATGGTAAAAACCACTGTCAGAGCCCTGTCAGGCCTACAAGCCGGCTGCTGTGGACATATCAGTGAATTGCAGCAGCAGGAGAAGCCGGCCAAGGAAATGTACAAAGGACAGGCGGCCTGCTCATCTCCAGGGGAGGAGGATGGGGAGGGGAGGGTGGAAGCCGTCATCTGCCAGGGCACACTCTGACTCACAGCCACTCACTGTAATCAAAAATAGCCCCAGGGTACATTGTGAGGTTCCTTCTGCCAGGACTTTGTGCTCCATTGTTAACTGGGGGTGAGCAGGGTATGCCCCCTAAAAGCCCCCATAGCAGGACTGTGGAAAACAGTCACTGGGAGAAAATGAAAGGGCCCTTCTGTGGCACTTCATGTGGTAATGAGGCCGTGCAGTGCTCCTGCGGCTGGCAGCTCGTGACATAATTTGGAAGTCATTGTTCTGCACCTGGTGCCGTCCCCCTGCATCCTCCACCCCCACCCCCGCCTTGCAGCCTTTCACCGCCCATACAATTGACAGTTTAAGGTGCTCAGTGCATCAGACAGCCTCTATTTCAGGAGGCAGTGAATGGGCATCCCGTGACACATCAGGACACTGGCAATGAATAAAATTCCCTGCCCGTAACACCAAAGCGACCATGTGCCAAACGCCCACATCTGTACAAAGGGCTACTGGCACCGCTCCCCTTGTCCAAGCTGGAGCACTGCTATTTGTGGGAATGAAAACTGCCTGTCAGCAGTGTACAGTAAGGGGGAGATGCAGCCAATGCAAATCCAGCAGGTGCTGGCAGGGACGGGGGTCACAGAGAAAAGCGCCATCGGGAGACTGCCACTCCTTTTGAACTAGCCCATGAAAGACGGCACTTATCAGCACGGTGCCTGGCGCTTAAAGGAAGCCCTCCATAATGTGAAGTGCTGCGATTTCATCTCTGTGGCTGTCTCCTTGAGGCAGGGTATAGACCCAGTACTTTCCAAACCTAAAGACAATTCTCCCAGCTGACAGAACCAAAGCCCTGACAAGCTAGTGTTTTTGTTATTAAGCCTTCTAATGCCAGAGAAAGAAAAAATGCAAAGGATTAAGTATCAATTAGACCCACAGTTTCTATACACCCCCCACCAAAAAAATCTTTCACTCAGTAGGGGGAGAAATGTTATTCAAAAATATACATGTACAAATCAAATAAAGACTCAGAGGTCCAGGTTCTCATCCATGAAAGACCCCATACAGCTCTGGGTAATCACTCAGTCTGAGCTTCAATTCCCGCACCTGCAGAAACAACTAGAACAGCAACCCCACCCATGCAACAGCTAAGACCATTTATGAAGGGGACCCTCCAAGCACATTCTGAGGTCATTTTGGAGTCGTATTTTTATGAAGATGACATGAAGGCATTGCCTTTTCCCCTGAAGAAGACGTAGGAAAAATGCTATGTGGATCCAGTTACGACAATAATCCTAAAATAGAGAACAGTGCTGCTTATTTTCTGGTTCTTCTCCATATAATGATCAAGGAAAACACTAATTTTGCACCATTTACACTGGAAGTGATGGGACCAAAAGGACAAAGGAAATGGTTTTTCTACCAAAAAGCTATCCTTTACCTCCTCTTAATCTCTCCAATCAAACATCCAATTTCACCAGTTTCACTGAACGCCCATCTCCACACCCAGAGATCCTGGAATATGAGAGGGGAATGGGACTCCCACTTCGTTCTCTGTCCTGCTGGGAATTGAGCACCTCTTCAAACTCATCGGCTTAGCGAATTGGCTGGGCTCCTCTTCTGTTTCATCCCTAGCTCCTACACACAGGAGAAACCCGAATTCCAACAGGACCTTTTCTATGATGTCTTCCTTGACTTATGAGCCTCAGTTGGAACTCATCTCTCATTAAGGTGTCTGAGAACTTTATATACACACAAACTTCCCCATCAGAGAGATCGAGGTCAACTGTTACCAAAGCTTTTTAAGAGCAAGAACCCAACACAGGTCCTGGCACAGAGTACTCAAATGTCTAAGGAATGAGTATGTGAATGAATGAATATGACTTTTTTAAAGTACTGTTTTAGACTTCACTAAAGCTTAAAGAACAATTAGCTCTTTATATATGCTCTGATAATATTAGTGATAATATTTTTTAAAAATAACCTTTACATGTAATAAATTCATTGCAAACATTTTGAAAAAAGTACAGGTAATTATAAAGTAGAAAATAAAAATCACCTTCAATCCCACCATCAATGTTAACATTCCAGACTTTTCCCCAAAAACCAATAACATAATTTGAAATTATACATAGGACAGTGGCTATGACCTCACAACACATTTTTTAGGTTCTATGATAGTATCACGGAACAAAGGATCACCAAATTTTGCCACGTAACTTCCTCTTGCTACTGCACAGAACCCCTCAATTATCCATTTAAGATTTATTTAAGAATATTACCTGTATAGACAGTTTAAGAGATATGTGGAAAGAGTGCCCAAAACTCCCAGAAGGCCTTTTAGGTCACTGTAAGTATCTCATCTATTCATGCATTGTGTGACTTACATGATGAATCAAGTGCTATATCCTCAGAATACATGAATCACTTATCAATTGCTGCTTAATAAGTTACACTAAAACTTAGCTGCTTAAGACAGTAAACATTTATTGTCTCAGAGTTTGAGGGTCAGGAGTTCAAAAGCACCTTATCTGGGTGGTTCTAGCCCAGGGTTCTCATGAGTCATGTGTTAGCCGGGGCTGCAGGATCCACTTTCAAGACAGGTCACTCACAGGGTTGGTCAGCTGATGCAGACTATCAGCAGGAGGGCCTGTGGAACTCTCCACAGAACTGCTCGAGTCTCCTCAAAACATGCTGCTTCCCAAAGAGACAAAGCGGAAGCCAACATGCTTTTAGTACCTAGCCTCAGAAGTCACATGCCATCAACTCCACCATATCCCAGTGGTTACATAGTTCAGCCCAATTTAATGCGGGAGGAAACCACACTAGAGCATGGATACAAGGAGGTGAGATCACTGGAGGCCATCCCGGAGGTCTACCACACAAACAGCCATCGGGTTTGCATCCTCCATCTGAGTGAATGTCAAGAGATCAAGAGACTATAATTGCAATCATTCTTCCCTTATCTGTTCAGTGGCTAAGAAAATAATTATAGTACATTGTGATGATGCAGGATGTGGTACCAGCACATGGACAAGCAGCTAAGGGAACCCAAAGGACGATTTTCACTGACTCAGTGAATCAGAGATTACGTCTGAATTGGATACTGAACAGTAAGAAGAGGTACTTAGAATTCTGACTGAAATGAATCAAGATAATCTTCCTCAATAAGTAAGACAGAATAACACTCTAAAGCAGCCCTTGTCAACCCAGGTTCTATAAGAAAATTAAGTCCAAGTGCTCTAAGGCAGCAAATTCATGTAATGAATTAATTTCCCTCCTATACATCTAGAAGGAATAGCATGTCCCATCCTTGAGAGAACTAAGAAAATATTTACTGAAATGATTTTCTGTAGGACTGAATTCTTTCACAAAACCCTAGTTGAGAAAGACTACCAGATGAGCTGAAAAGATAGTTCACAGACATAAATAAAGCCGTGTCACAAATTCCTACACACAGTTCCTAAAACAAATGGGAGAAACATAACCGTGTGCAAGAAAGTACTGCACAGCTATACCAGAGAAGCTAGAAGGAGAGGGGATAGTTACCCAAAAGGGTAAGAGGCCTGGCCACACCCAGCCCACCCTGGCCCAGAGCAGAGCTGCCTAAGAGGCAATTACTGGGAGGATGAAATCAGCCATCACTCCAGTAACCCAAAGTAAGAACAGTGAAGGGAGGAAGGGAGAAAGCAATTAGGGAAGACAGGAGCCCTCCAATTTGCATGCTCCACCTAAGTGAATGTTAAGAGATCAAGAGCATAGAATTCTAACCAACTCCCCCCCACGCTTGTTTTAAGTTAGGATTTACATGTTCACCGTGATCTGAAGCTTTAATGTGTATGTGCACGCACACACATGCACCTTCCCTCAAACACCGGTGTGTATGAGCACCACGGTTCAGGACAGGACTGGGAATGCCTCACCCCACATCACCAGTGCAGCTACTCCACACAGGAGAGGCTTGTTCATGCCCACATGGTACAGTACACAGGGAGCTCAAACCTGTATGCTGATACAAGGCAGCTTGTGTCACTGTGGGGGGAAAAATCCCTACAGCCAAAACCACAAAGCCAACTTCTGTTCTGCAAGACTGCTATTATTCATCCTCTGAAAGACCAAATAGTAAGAAAATGTATTAAGCCACACCCTGAAAGTCATGACAGCACAGCATGCCACAGCCTGATGGGAGCATTACAAAAGAGATCCTGAACCACGTGTGCTAACCTAAATCACCCCACCTCAGGGCTCAGTACCTTCTGTAGTCCTCTAGCAGTGACCTCCTACAATCCCACTTTCTCTAATAAAACCTTCTTAACGAAAACCTCATAAACCATACACTTAAAATAAATACACATTCATTCCTAAGCTTGCCTCTTGCTACGTATGTGTTTTAATGTACCTGCCCTAACACTGTGTCTATTTTAAGTCCACAGAGATCACGATTTTCCCAGAATCTAACCACAAACCTCACGAAGTAGCAATAATAAGCCCTATTTACTGTGGACACTAACTAGCTTTGAAGATAAACTCATGGAAGGCCATGTTTTCAAAAAGGAACCTTTGCGGAAGAGTCACAATACATCTCAAGATTGATACATGCATATTCAGTATTAATTTGTACAGAGAGCCCCAAAAGCGTCTCCAAAACTCACCTGCCTGTCTATAACCAGGAAAAAAGGGGGTGGGGAGCATTAATAGAAGTCTCTGAGATGGCTATTAAAAACCATGCCCATCTCCTACAATTCATGTTTAAAGTAATCCCAGACTGCTAACAACACATACTGGAGCCCAGTACACATCTGGAGCATCATTTCTTGCCATTTCAAGCATCACTTCATATTATATTTAAGAATTTGGTTTTTCTTAGCTTTGAACAAAAGCAGCACCTTATTATAAAACTATCTCAGAGATGTCAAGAGACTGAAGTTGTAGGAAGGACAGAGTGACATATCCATGTCCTACTGCAAGTCTGTAGCTGAGCCAGGACTGAACCACCCCCAGCTCCCCAATTCCCAGACCTGTGTTCTTCCTCTATGCCACACTGGCCCTAAGGGCTAAAATACAGACACTTTAATACACAAAGTCTCACACAGTACATGTGAACCCATCAATTACAAAGGTCATTAACACCAAGTACTGACCTTATTTCCAATGGCTGGGCTTAGTTTACGCCAATGTCATCTCCTCCAAAACAAATTAATATTTAAGGACCAAAGCCACACAGACCATATTACAGTCTGGGAAAATGACCCTTGAGGTTCTTCCAAAAACTAACACTTCTTCCAAACACAGCACTTTTTAAAGAACTTATTCTACCTTAATTCCTATACAACTGGTAAAAGAACAAAATACTAATGCAAGTGAAAACCAGATCATAAGATCCAGTTGGCTTAGAAACTGCATACAGGTCTCCCTTAAATGATATAAATGAAACTCAAAGCTTCCTGTGGTTTGTAGAAGCAAAGATGGATTCACAGAGCCTTTTGTGAATGTGGAACTTGAAGAGAACTACCTGAAGTCAGAGGAAGATAAACCATTCAAAAAGTTTACTTTGGGGCTTAATTGGCTTGTTCCATTTCTTTGAAGCCAAATAAGTAAATAAATCAGTCTTAAATCTATCTCTCAGTCTATAAAAGAGAGAATAAAAACTCAAACTCCGAAACACATCATGGTACTCCGGTGCCTGATCCTGGTTGACAAACTGAGGTGTCCTCTCGGGTGGCCATTATAGAACTCACCACATGCAACTGACATTAAAGTCAAACTCCCACTCTAGAATCAGGTAAGCAGTTACAATACTGTAATGTATTATCTGCTGCTAAACAGCAATTTTCTCCACAGAAATAAAAGTATCTGAGTAGAAAATAAAAATTCAACTTAACAAAAAGAGTCCCCTTTAAGATATAATCAACAACTCTGCCAGTAAGAAGGTATGTTTGGAAACACTTAACAAATTTGTTCCCTAAAGGCATCCATCTACTATTTCTATAGTGAGATGGTCCTATTGTATAATATCACAGCAATCTGGCCACTGAAGTAAAAATCAGATGTTAAAATAAGTCAGTCATGACATCTGAGAGAAAGTAAAGTACAAGGGAATTGGAAGTTTTCCCACTGAGAATTTTCCCAAGGCAAAAACATCGAAATATAATGGGAAACAATACTTTGACAGAAATTCACTCTACTATAACCACTTTCAGAATCACATAGTCCATTATGATGAGATGTACCCGTAATATACATGGCTCAGACTCACAGAGACCCAATGTTCTCAGCAGAGTGGAAACAGCTGTAATGTGACCCAACACCTGCATCCTCACCGGTACCGAGCCCTTATCATTAGAGCTCAGGACTCACCCAAACTTATTTTCCTCTTAGAAGCCAACTAGAAAAGTATGCTTTCCAGGCTCACTTTCTCTCTTCACACCCACCTCCCGACCCCCACTTATCTGCAATCCTGGGATCTCCTGTTAAAGCAAGTACTGAGTTTCATCTACAATATTCAAGAACAGTCAGAAATTCACAAATCTCCTATCTTCTCCCCCGTACTGGAGCGGGCTCCCTGGAAGGATAAAGTCAGGAGACGGGGAAGCCCAGTAAGGTTGAAGGTCACATGTAACAACTTTCAGTAAAGATCCTTTATTTCTACCACTTATTTGCACTGCTAGATTCTATGCTAAACCTAGTCTTGTCCAGACTTGAAACCTGCATTGGTTGGGGGACATTTTCTTAAGGTCTCATCCCATTTACCATTCAAAAAACCAAAAAGTCTCAGTCTTCATGACTTCACAGGAGAAGGAGGAGAAGGAAAACAAAGGAGAAGGAGAAGAAGAGGAAGATTAATTTAAAAATTTCTGCTCGGGGTGCCTGGGTGGCTCAGTCAGTTGAGCACTGGACTCTTGATTTTGGCTCAGGTCATGATCTCAGGGTTGTGTGATCGAGCCCCATGACGGGCTCTACGCTGGGTGTGTAGTTTGCTTGAGAATCTCTCCTCCTCCTCCCTCTGCTCTTCCCCCTGCTTGAACACACGTTCGCTCTCAAATAAAATCTTTTAAAAAAATTTCCGCTCCTTTTAAAAATTGTACTCTTTGAAAAAACTTGTGAAAAGTGGATGATTACTAACCAAATCATAAAATGCCTGTGCCCGCCCATGCTCACAGCATCATTACAATAATCTCTTCATCCAGGGGCCCCTGGGTGCCTCAGCCGTTAAGCGTCTGCCTTCGGGTCAAGTCATGATCCCAGGGTCCTGGGATCGAGCCCCGCATCAGGCTCCCTGCTCGGCGGGAAACCTGCTTCTCCCTCTCACACTCCCCTTGCTTGTGTTCCCTCTCTCGCTGTCTCTGTCAAATAAATAAATAAAATCTTAAAAAAAAAAAAAAAAAACTCTTCATTCAGTGAAGGCACACCCAGAACAGAGTTTACCATTTTGTTTAATGATTCTGTTAGAGAAAAACTGATGTGGTTAGTGAAATGTGTGGAGTAAACCTCCGTTACATCAGAGTATAATGGTCTCCACAATCACAATTCTTAGTGAACTATCAATCCCCAAAGTTAATCTATTATGAAATAAATCGAGATTACCAGAGGGTGTCTAAGAGAACAGAAAAGTCAGATTACTTACCTTGTGCAAAGGGAGCACAAGGAATGCTCCTCCCCCACTCGCTTCTATGATAATGGCAACGAATCTGGGATTGACAGCGCAAAAGGAACTATCCCAGGTCACTCGAGAAACCCGGATGTCATCGTAACACTGGTCATTTTTCACCGCTTGTCCAAATACATGCCGAAACTTGCTCTGTCGTACCACTCGCCTCATTGTGTCTGTGGAAGAGCAAAAAGTACATTAAAATCCAAGCAGGAAAAAAAAAATCAGAATATGGCATTTTGTCTGCTCTCCTAAAAAGTAGCCAAATGGCAAACCCAAATTTCCTTTAGCAGCACATAACCCGAGAAAACAAAATGCGTCAGGGAAAGAATTACAAAGAAATGAAAAATTCCTAATTCAAGATCCAGAAACAGCTCATCAGTTTTAATTTCAGGAGAAAGATCAAGGCAAAGAATGAAGGAAAATTAGCCTCTCAGGGCTGAGTGGGAATTGAAAGATAATTCACTCCAACCTTCTCCTTTCATAGATAAGGAAAATCCAAAGTAAAGTTATCTGGTGAATTTGAAGCTAAAGCAAATCCCCCCAAACGTTATATTACTGTGGCTTTTTCCTCAGTCTGCCAAGGTAATTTTTCAGTTTTTAAGCATTTTCCCCAGACATCGGCTCTTGCTGAGGACTGTGTCTGCTTATGAGTGTTTCCTTAAGACCAGCTACGTGTAGTGGCAAATTCAAGAGACATAAGCAACCATCCTTGTCTTCAAAAGCCTTCCAACATAGGAATAATATCAGAGAAACTTAGAACAAGACTTCTGGTGCTAGGTGCTAACAGGAGTCTGACTAAGGCAGCAGACAGGTCAAAAGCTAGGTCTTAGAAAAGAATAGCAAAGATTTAAATAGAAAGCAATGTGATAAAAGTGTTATTTAGGATGACAAGAGGTCTAACAGTAGTATATTGGACATATCAGATGGGAAGAAGCTATAAGCAAGGTGCTGGCTGAACTGTGGCAGTAAACCAGCCTGAGAAAGTTCCAGAATGATTATAGCAGTAGCAGTCAGACAGAGGAAAGGAAAAACTCAGGGGGGAAATGAAACCAGGATGAGTTTTCATGTCAGAGCTGACCATTCACCACAGCCACTTCCCAAGTGACCAGGGGACCTGGGTAAGGGGAAGTGACACCAAGCCGGTGTTCCTGGGCTTCCTCATGGGTCACTTCAGACTCCAAAGTACTCCAGACTAGGTATCCCAGGGACATGTGCACTGAAAGCTTCATGCTTTGGAATCACCAGGCCTCATCTGATCCAGGTTTCCTACACCGCAGCCAATATAGTTTTCCTGTCTGCTAATATGCAGGACATTCTGTTCATATTGGCTAGGATAGAAGGGGCCTGGAGAAAACAGAATGGGAAATGGAACATGGTCAAACCTGACAACTCAGCTGAAAACCAGTACTCCTGATCACCATGCACAGAGGAAGGTGAACACCTGTCTACTCATGCCAAATGGGACACATGGTGGGCTGCTGCTAATTCCTTCCCTCTGATTCTCTTCCTCATGGCTCTGGGCCCACTGCTAAATGCAGAGGGAGATCATTTATACTTGCCAGAGCCTCCTTCTACACTTCCAAGGCATGTGCAAAAGTGGCCTCTTTCCAAGCCTGGGGCATGTGGCTGGGCTGAGGCAACAAACGCTTGGCAGGCAGCTGAGCACCCGTGTTCCTCAGCCCAGCTGTTGCCAGACCTTTCCAGCTGACTACCAGGACCATATACTTAGAGTATTTGGTAGAGGAGATGGCAAATGATTCGCTTCTACTTGGCCAGAGTCGGTCATTTGTGAAACAGCCTGAGTATTTCTCAAGTATGAATAGATAAGACAGCTTCCGTGGGGTAGTGAAAACCAAAAGAAAATCACATCCATACAAAAGTCAATGTACAGCCAGCTGGTCTCTGGATCCATTTCCCTATACAACCATCTGTACAAGTTAGCAAAACTGGAATCCCCACTGGTATCTTCCAGCAAGTGTTTCTAAGGTAAGTTAACGGAGTAGAAACGAAGGATTGCACCATATGTCAAAGAGTTATTATTGTTCATGTATGAATTTTTTACCGATTCAAAACATAAAAATCCCAATAGAAAGTTATACAAAGGACATGAAGAGGGGCGCCTGGGTGGCACAGCGGTTA
Organism: Ursus americanus; assembly: GCF_024610735.1. Taxonomy (NCBI): domain Eukaryota; kingdom Metazoa; phylum Chordata; class Mammalia; order Carnivora; family Ursidae; genus Ursus; species Ursus americanus. Next base: position 8,549,565 of record NC_142156.1, on the reverse strand, counting down.
AGCGTCTGCCTTCAGCTCAGGGTGTGATCCCAGCGTTATGGGATCGAGCCCCGCATCAGGCTCCTCCACTGCTTCTTCCTCTCCCACTCCCCCTGCTTGTGTTCCCTCTCTCGCTGGCTGTCTCTCTCTCTGTCAAATAAATAAATAAAAGCTTTAAAAAAAAAAAAAAAAGACATGAAGAGGTAATCTACAAAAGAAATACAAATGACATTTATCTCCACTCCTTCCTGAAATCCTAATAAAATGCCAAAAAAGGAATAAAAGTAGATAACACCGAAGCACAAGAGAAAGAACACTGGAAAAAAGCCTACGAAAGAGCAAATGTGGGGATGCCTGGCTGGCTCAGTGGGTGGACAGTGCGACTCTTAATCTTGGGGTTGTAAAAGTTCAAGCCTCACATTGGGTGTACAGATTTCTTTAAAAAAACAAAATCTTAAAAAAAAAAAAGTAAACGTGACAAGAAAATCTGAAAGACAGAAAGCGATCATGCACACATAACTGACGGAAGTGTGAATGTTCTCCACTCAGCTGAGTGCCTCAGGAGGAGAGGCTCAGAAAAGGATGCCTGCCAAGGCCCATCGTGAAACCCCAGAGCACTGAGAAGAAAAGCTGTGTATCTCTAAAGACAGGGATGTGGAAAACAGGCTGCAGAGAAAACTGACTGAAAGCCTAAGTTAAGAGCAGCTAGACACTCAGATACCCTCCTCCAGTGCTGCACGATGAGGGCACTGCCCCACGCCAGCCTCAGCAGAAGCCAGGCTGCAGGCCCTGGATAAGACATCACCAAGCACAGGCGCGCACAGGTATGAGAAGGTACCACTGACAACCTGTTTCTGTACAGTGGAGCCTTGAGCCCTTGTTCTGGGGCTCCCAGAACACTAGCTGCCAAGCCTAGCTACCACCCGCCCCACTGTGCAGGAGATGAGAGCTAACCTCCCTCTGTGAGCTCCACCACTCAACCAGCCCCTCCACCCACACAAGGCATCAGGTCAGCTTTTTGGGCCTCCTTTGAAATGTGAATGAATGTTTGAAGAGGGCCTTTAACTTAAAAAATAGAGACAATTTTCCCTCTTTACTCAAATAGACCAGATACCATCTAATCTCACCAACAATATGAATATGAATATAAACATGTAAAGTGCTTTGAATGTCCTCATTGAAACGCATTATGTAAATCTGCTGGCTGACGTCCATACTAAAATACCTTTAAAAGTCATTTCTATATTACGCATAGTGACAACTTACTTTCATCCTAACCACATGGAGTCAGAATGATATGCAGGTTCTTTTGCTACAACCATGGAGAAGAGTGTTAGCCACATAGCAGAGTAAGTGAGAAAAGACAGTACTTCCAGAGCACTGTGCTGACTGAAGCCAGATATGTCCAAGTGGAACGTGACATATGTGAGCCCATTTACACAAGGTCGAACCTGACCTGGGCTCAGCCGTCCACATGTGGCACAGCTGCTTTTGCTGCACACAATAGAGAAAAGCAATTTAGAGGGCAGGCTCCACAGTCGGACAGCCTTGTGAGTAAGAAGCACAGCTGTATCATTTACTTCCTGGCAAGGTTCAATAGGGCAAGTCAGTATCAGATTCTCTACCTGAAAATGGGTACAATACATATGAAATTGAAGTTATTATTAAATGAGCACTTGGTGTGGGGATTGCGGTTAGAGACACATAACTATGCAGTAAATGTCAGCTATTGTTATCCGAGAACTTAACAGAAGTCATTCGGATTAAGATCCCAGTTTTGCCACTTACTAGCGAATTACTTATTAACCTTTCCGAGCTTCGGTTTCCTCTTCTATAAAATGAATGGACTGATACCTATAATAATTAAAAACATCATCTGACAAAGCCTAAGTCCAGATGGTTTCACCACCGAAGCCTATCAAACATTTAAGGAATTAACACCAATTCTTCACAAAGAACAATTCCTGCAAAGAACAGAAGAGGAGAGAATACCTCCAAACTAATTTTGAGGCCAGTATTATAGAAAGATATCACAAGAAAACTACATCAGTATTTCTTATGAATACAGATGCAAAAATCCTCAACAAAATACTAGCAGACCAAATCTAGCAACCTACAAAAAGAGTGGGACTTGTCAGGAACGCAAGGTAGGGTCAACATCTGAAAATCAAATCATGTAACAAATCAATCAAATAAAAACAAACATCATAAGATCATCTCACACAGATAAAGCATTTGACAAAATCCAAGACTTTCATATGATAAAAACACTCAACAAAGTAGGAATACAAAGGAACTTCCTCAAACTGATTAAAACAACAAAACAAAACAAAAGCCCCACAGCTAACACAATATTCAATGATGAAAGATGCTTTCTCTCCAAGATCCAGAACCAGACAAGGATGTATACTCTTGCCATTTCTATTCAGCAATGTGCTAAAGGTTCTAGCCAGCGCAATCAGACAAGAAAAAGAAATAAAAGGCATTCAGATCGGAAAGGAAGAAGTGAAACCATCTCTGAACATAGATGACATGATCTTACATAGAGAAAATCCTAAGAAATCTACTTAAAAACTATCAGAATAAGTTCAGCAAGGTTGCAGGATAAGAGATCAATACACGAGAATCGACTGTATTTCTATACACTCTAATAATCTGAAAATGAAATTAAGAAAACAACTCCATTCACAGCAGTATCAGAAAGAATAAAATAGGAATAAACCTAACCAAGAAGGTGAAAGATTTGTACACTAAAAATGACAAGACACTGCTAAAAGAAATTAAAGAAGACCACAATTAAATGGAAAGACATCCTGTGTTGATGGATCAGAAGACTTAACATTAAGATAACAATATTCCAGGGAGCCTGGCTGGCTCACTTGGTAGAGCATGGGACACCTGATCTCAAAGTTGTGAGTTCAAGCCCCCACAGTGGGCATGGAGCCTACTTTAAAAAAAAAAAAAAAAAAAAAAAAGCAACACTCCACAAACTGATCTACAGATTTAATGTAATCCCTATCAGAATCTCAGCTGACTTTATAGAAATTAACAGATTCTAAAATTCAGATGGAATTGCAAGGGAACCAAAAATAACCAAAACAACCTTAAAAAAGAACAAATTAGGAAGACCCATACTTTCTGATTGCAAAACTTACTGCAATGAAAATCAAGACAGTGTGGTACAAGAACAAGGACGGACATGTACATCAATGGAACGAAATCCAAAGTCCAGAAATAAATTCATACATCTTTGGTCAAGTGATTTTCAACAAGGATGCCAAAACCATTCAATGGGGAAAGAACAGTCTTCAACAGAAGGTGCTGGGACCACTGGACAGCCACATACAAAAGAAGTTGGATCCTGACCTTCACCATATAAAATAATAAATTCAAAACAGATCAAAGACGTAACTGTAAAAGAATTAAAACTATGAAACGCTTGAAAGAAAACACAGAAGTAAATCTTCATGACCTTCAATCTGACAAAGGATTCTTAAATATGACACCAACAAAAGCACAAGCAACAAAATAAAAGTAGATAAACTCGATTTTATCAAAGTTAAAAACCTCTGTGCTTCAAAAGATACCATCAAGAAAGTGAAGACAATCCACCAGAATGGAAGAAATTTTTTGCAAATCATGTATCTGATAAGGCACCTGTGTCTAGATTATATATGAATTCCTACAATTCAATAATAGACAAATAATCCAATTTAAACGGAATCAAAGAACTTGAATAGATATTTTTCCAAAGAAGATATACAAATGTAGGGGCGCCTGGGTGGCTCAGTCGTTAAGCGTCTGCCTTCGGCTCAGGGCGTGATCCCGGGGTGCGGGGATCGAGCCCCACATCAGGCTCCTCCGCTGGGAGCCTGCTTCTTCCTTTCCTGCTCCCCCTGCTTGTGTTCCCTCTCTCGCTGGCTGTCTCTCTCTCTCTGTGTCAAATAAATAAATAAAATCTTGAAAAATAAATAAATAAATGTCCAATAAGCACATGAAAAGATACTGGACATCATTAGTCATTATGGAAATGTAAATCACAACCACAAAGAAATACCACTTCATGATCACTAAGATGGCTAGAATCAAAAAGTCGGAGAATAACAGGTGTTGATGAGGTCGCAGAGAAATCAGAACCCTCATACACTACTAGCAGAGTATCAAATGGCAGAGCTATTCTGGAAAGCAGTCTCACAGTTTTTTAAGTGATTAAACAGTTACCATATGACCCACAAATCCACTCCCAGAAATACACCCCAAAGAACTGAAAACAGGTATTCAAACAAATATTTGTTATGTGAATGTTCTTGGCAGCATATTCACAATAGCCAAAGGGAAGGAACAACCCATAGGTTGGATACTCATTAAATGAATGGGAAAACAAAATGTGGCATACTCATACAATGAAATATTATTCAGCCATAAAAAGGAATGAAGTAGTAATACACACTACAACTTGGAGGAACCTTGAAAATATTATGGTGAGTAAATCACAAAATTCTACATATTATGATTCCATTCATAGGAAAGTCCAGAACAGGCAAATTGACAGATAAAGTAAATTAGTGATTGTTTGGAGGGGGATGGGGAAGGGAGATGACAACAGGGGAATAAAAGGTTACAGCTAACAAGTACAGGGTTTCTTTCTGAAGTGATGAAAATGTTCTAAAATCAACTGGTGATAGCTGCATGTATTTATCAATATGTATACTAAAAACCATTGAACTGTATGCTTTAAATGGGCAAAAAGTATGGTGTGTGAATTACAGTTGACCCTTGAACAACATGGGTTTCAACTGCATGGGTACACTTGCAGATTTTTTTAAAATAAATATAGTACAGGACTGTAAGTGTATTTCCTCTTCCTTATGATTTTCTTAGTAACACTTTCTTTTCTCTAGCTTACTCTACTGTAAGAATACAGAATATATCATATAACATACAAAATATGTGTTGACTGCTTATGCTATCAGTAAAGCTTCCAGTCAACAGTAGGCTATTAGTAGTTAAGTTTTTGGGAAGTCAGAAGTTATATACAGATTTCTGACTGAGCAAGGGATCAGTGCCCCTAACCTCCATGTTGTTCAAGGATCAACTGTGTATCTCAACAAAGCTGTTTTTTAAAATATCCGCAAAGTACCTAGCATAGACTCTGAAGCATAGTAAGCACTGCTCGATAAATGTTAGCAATCATTATTGAAGAGTCCCATTATAGGTTTCCCTGCCTGAGGGGAAAAGGGCCAATCAATCCCCTACTGATTATGGTCCAAGAGTGTAACTTTCACATAAGAGAACTAGCATCAGTTATCATGGACCCTTTACAAAATTTTATGTTCTCCTACCTTAGTACAGTATTTATTACACTTCAATTTCCCCCCAAAGGAAAAAATAAGATCTATCTCAACTTCTCAACTCCCCTGCATTATCAAATGGCATTAGTGTTTCACTGTTTTTTTAAATGCTAAGCTATGAATTTCCAAATTAAGATGTCATTATCAGCCAATCTTAGTTCTTCTATTAAATAATCTTACCCTAAACTATACAGTTAAAGTATCCCCTAAAACTAAAACACTTTATAAAGAAATCTAATTTTCAATTAAATTAAAAAGAATAAATGAAAAAATCCTAAACTAATACAACAGACAAAGTCCAAGGAGGTACTAAGGATAATTTTAAATTTCTTGCCAGAGTTCAACCTTGAAGAAGTTGCTTGCTCTTTTGGTCTTTCAAGTACAAATTCTTAAAAATGCGTAGGGCCTTTTCTTTGCAGTTGTAGGATCATCAACAGCAGTAGAGCGAGAAGATGCAGCAATAAGTCATTCATTAAGCAAATCAAAGAAAGAAATGTTTACAAATTTCAAAATAAATTGACTTCAGATGTGAGAAAATGCAACACGGTTTTTAATTTCCACAAAATGTAGGAATTACAAACCTTACCTAAGGCCTTTTAGTATGAAACTTCTCATTCTACCCACATTTCTAACAAGACTGGGACTATCCTAAAATGGTTTTCATTGTAATAAAAACTGATGTCTTTGAAAGACATGAGAACATGTTGACAGCAGAGGCTCAACTATGAAATGCTCTCTCTGGGATTTAGTTGAAACACCTACTTTATTTTATTTTTAAAGATTTACTTATTTATTTGAGAGAGAAAGAGCATGAGAGAGAGAGAGAGATCACAAGCAGGGGGGAGGGGTAGACAGATGGAGAAGCAGACTCCCTGCTGAGCAGGGAGCCTGACACAGGACTCGATCCCAGCACCCTGGCATCATGATCTGGGCCAAAGGCAGGTCATGCTAAACCGACTGAGCCACCCAGGCATCCCTGAAACTTCAGCAACATGGGCAGTCACCTGTAATGATGTAAGTCCCCAGGTAATACTGAAAGCCAGGAAAGAGGATTAAGATCAAGGACTTGACTGTCTAGTGACTACCATAATAAATTTATTTTTTTTTAATTTCTTAAATCTTTCCTGTGGTTGCACTTATTTATCTTGTAATTGGAAGTCTGTACATTTTGATCACCTTCACCCATTTCAGCCACCTCCCTTCCCCCAGTTCTGTTCTGTTTCTATGAGTTCTGTTTTGTTGTTGTTGTTTTAAACCACATAAGTGGGGGCATCTGGGTGGCTCAGTCAGTTAGGCATCTGATTCTTGATCTCAGCTCAAGATCTCAGGGTCATGAGATTGAGCCCCACATCAGGCTCTGTGCTCAGTGGAGTCGGCTTGAGATTCTCTCTCTCCCTGTCCCTCTGCTCCTCCCACCTCCATGTGTACACTCTCTCTAAAATAAATAAATCTTTAAAAACATGTAAGTGATATCATACAGTATTTGTCTTTCTCTGTCTCACTCATTTCACTTAGCATAATACCCTTAAGATCCATCCATGTTGTCACAGATGGTGAATTTTTTATGACTGAACAATATTCTCTCATATATATATGTATATATATGTATACACATGCATATTTATATCCATACATACATGTTTTATATATATATGTGTGTATATATATGTATATATATATATTCAACAGATGAATTGATAGAGATGTGGTATGCGTATGTGTGTGTGTATATGTATATACACACACACATACGCATACATACCACATCTTCTTTATCAATTCATCTATTGAAGGACACAGGTTGTTTCCAATTCTTGCTATTATAAATAATGCTTTTTTTTTTTAAGATTTTATTTATTTATTTGACAGAGATAGAGACAGCCAGCGAGAGAGGGAACACAAGCAGGGGGAGTGGGAGCGGAAGAAGCAGGCTCCCACAGAGGAGCCTGATATGGGGCTCGATCCCAGCACCCCGGGATCATGCCCTGAGCCGAAGGCAGACGCTTAACGACTGAGCCACCCAGGCACCCCTATAAATAATGCTATACTGAACATGAGGGTAAATATATCTTTTCAGGATAGTCATTTCATTTCCTTTGGATAAACACCGAGAAGTGGAATTACTGGATCATACGGTAATATCAATTTTTTGAGGAGCCTCCATACTAGTGGCTACGCAAATTTACATTCCATTTTCTTTCCATAATGGCTGCACAAATTTACATTTCCACAAAGATTTCTAATGAGTTGATAATACTTAACAGCACATCTTAGGAAACAAAAAAAAATTTTCTTTACATGTTGGGTGATCATCTTAAACAAGAACAAGCTGTTAAAAATAAGGTCTATCTCTATGGTTTAGGGATTTATTTTTAAAGATTTTATTTTTAAAAGTAATCTCCATACCAAACATGGGGCTTGAACTCACAACCCTGAGATCAAGAGTTGCATGCTGTATCAACTGAGCCAGCCAGGTGCTCCAAACTTATAAGTGTCAGAGGAAAGTTTGCAAAAAGTCATACTCAGAATAAAACTTGCGTCTTACAGTCAGTTAATAATCTTCAACCTCAAGGAGAGTGTCAAGTCTTAAGGTACTGCCAAGTTATACCTAGAAAATTTATTTCATAGGCCATACAAGAAATGTGTTGGGTGTTAGGACGAAAAAATGTAGACAAGACAGGGTGTTTATACTGTAATGGTACCAAATAAAATACACTAAAAACACCTGAGTAAATGTTACTACATTTTCTCTATTCTCTCTACTTCCATCAATCTCATAAAAAATGACCACAATTTTGACATTTTCCTGTTTATTGAGAAGTTATCTGTTTAAAGATTCCAGCAGATGTATTTCTACGGTTCATATGAAAGGAAACACATCCTGCTAGGAACACATACAGGAAAACCCCTACTAGTAGCAAAATCCTGCCCAGCACATTTACGGAGACTATTCCAGAGCATCAATTACCCCAGTGCTCACAGAGTGCTCCCTTGCCAGCAGCAACCGCAGGAAGACTCCAGAATGTCCCAACAGGGAAAGAACGTGTTCCCTCTAAGTTGTTGCCTTAATGGCAGGCACTTTTCAATGTGGGAGAGATCGGATGCATTTTTTAAAAGAAAATGACAAGTAAGATCATGGATGAGGAAACAAACACCCTAAAATCAGCTATTTAGATGGCAATACAGACAGTTAAAATTGCTTTTAAGCTGGAAATGGAATTTGTAAGCCTATGTAGAATACACATTCACAAGAGAGCAGACACCCAAAGCAAATATGGGAGGTGCTCCGATTAAATACAAAAATTCAACATTCATCATTTCTGGATATGAGATGGCTGAGCTGTTATGAATTTTCTTAAAATCTACCAGTGACACTCGAATTCATCTAACAAATCATTTTAACTGCATCCAATTCCTCAATTAACAGATTCATATATGACACATTCCAAGGAAAAAATATGTCTAATTTACCTACTTTAATAGAAGTTGTTTTAAAAAAGAAGAAAAAAGATCACATGCAACGTTTCTTATAAAGCACAACAGACAGACACACAACAGACCTCCTACACAGCAGCAACAGCTAAAAGAGATGCGGTCTCCACTGATGACGCTGAGGTGCTGGGAAAAAAAATGTTTGGTTTTTTTCCCTTGAAAAATGGCTGACCACTTAAGACAACTGACTGCAAGTATGGAACAGCCTTGATGTTGGTTCAATTTATTATGACATCGAGAATGGTAAGAACACAGGGGGGAAAATCACCCTCATTCCTGCCTTCCAAGTAGTCTCATCCCATTACCATTATTCACCCAGGTAACAGGCAAAATGCCAAGGAAGCATCAATTATAAATGTACTTTGTTTCAATTCAATGACCCATTATCATTTTAGCTTTTAAATCTTTTCAGGAATGAAAAAAAAGAAAACACAAGTAAGATCCACCAAGAACCTTTTCCACTCCAGGCTCGATCCTCACAGAAGCCTGGAGTGGAAAAGGTTCCAAAGCTCATCAATCCCAGGCCCTTCATTTTCCGCACAGAAACATTATGGGACTTGCCCAAAGATAAAAGACTTCTAGAGAGACACAATGACCTTGAACCACAAAGTACAGGGCAGTTCCACTTCCCGCCCCCTGAACTTTCATACTTTTTCGATGATAAACTCCCCATCATACATACAATTTGGCTTTCCCACGTCAGCCAACAATGCCACTCAGAGCTCTTCTGTGGGGGTGTTGCCTCCACAGTTCATGGTTCCACTTGGCCTGTTTGTGCCATTTTAAATATGAAATTGCATTTTGCTCACATTTTATAAAACACAGAAACTGGCTGTAAACATTTAAAGACAGAGACAAGCAGCATTAAACATGCCAAAGGAAGCAAACCTTTACTTCTGATTGAAAACCCTTAGGCTTCATGCCAGAGGACTATGCTCTCTCTTGTTTAAGAATAGCACAAAGGACATGCATAAAAAGCTAGAAATGTATATATCAAGGACAATTTCTAAAAGGCGAGGTATAATGAACAGGTTTATACTTTTTAAAGCTTTCCAAAAAAAGAATTCTTACTTTTACCTTTTGCAATTTTGTTGTCATTTTATGAACCTGTTCCAGAGAGAAGCTAGGGACTCCTGATGGTGACAACACTCACTGATGATTTGGAATAGAATGTGAAGCCATGAAAATGACTGCTAAAAATGAAGTCTGATGAGAAATGAAATGAGCTATAGAATGTAAATCAAATCACCACAAGGTACACTTCAAACATCTCACAATTTCATGTCATACTACATCTCAACAAAGCCCAAATTTTAAAAATGAAATCAGCACATAAACAGCAAAATAGCAACATAAAGATCCTAAATGCAAAAAATAAAAATCTTCAAATTAACTCTCACACTTGAATTAAAGAGCAACCCTTTATCAACTAAAAGATGCCCTAATAGGGCCTGTAACTCACTTAAAATATAATAAATAATAATGACATTACAGAAATTTTACAGGTGTTAAAACATGAGATTATAAGTTTTCAGGGGTCATCTCTGGCTCTTCGATGACAGAAATATATTTTTGTTACTGCACTATCAAAATAAGAGCAGATTTTTTTCCTGCGATCATGTGCAAGGATGACGTGTTTGCTATTCCTTGCATTCTCCCAATTTGGTGCTTATCGCCAGCATCTTCATAAACACAACCACCTCTCCCCATCCCTGGAGCTTTGAAGAAGAATTGCGTAAGAAACCTCCAACACAGAGACGGAGAGGCAGGCCCTACCTGCCCGGGGAACACTGGGATCAGATTCAGAGGCTGCACCATCTCCCTCAAACGTACCACAGGAGACTAGTCTCAGAGGCCGAAACTCTTCTCATCAAAGAGCCAAATTAATCCCAAGAGTTCTCATATCAACTGTAGAACTTTTACAGACATGACTGACCCAGCAATCTCACTTAAAAATTAATGATGAATGTGTTTCAAAATACTCTCTCTATACCGATGACCTACTGTCTTATCAACAACCGGTAAAAAGCACACGGTATGAGTGTTCAAACTTGCTAAGTCTGTTTCTACCACTTAATCAGATGGAGTTACTCTTGGAATAAAATTTTAATAATTCTTTGCCAATATACTTGTACCAGGAAATGAAATTACTGGATTCCCAGATCTTTCGGGGGGTTTTTAAAGACATTTTTATGAAGATCTTCATAAGGTAGTCATAGGCAAAACTAGCAATGTCAAAAAAACAAAGTAATCACCTTTCACTGAAGAATTTGTCTTCCCTTTTTAATACCCTATACCCTGGGCAGTGACTAAACCTATGCTCCTGACAATGTTTCAAGGGAACAGTGAGATAGAGTGGGAAAAGTCTGGCTTAGGTGCAAGACACAAGTTTACCCTGACACAGTCACTCAACCACTAAATCATTTTTGTCCTACGGTTGTTGGTTTCTTCATCTACAAAATGGGCAACCACCATGTTATTATTCTAGGGATCCTACTGTAATCTGAAGCCTACAACTTGATACGAAATGCTCATTTCATTGGGATCCAGTCCACAACCCCCTATAAAGACACACAATTCACTGAGAACTCCATTAGTTACTAGCACTCACAGGGTTATAAATACAACACATACACTCAACTATGAATGCTGAGTAGGTCTTTAATCCTTGTCATTCATCATTCATTTATTCAAATATTTACTGAGCTTTGATCATGTGGTTGGCATTATCCAAGACATGGCAGACACAACGCTGAGCAAGGAGACCTGGCCCTAGCTCTCATGCAGCTTACAATCTGCTGGAAGACACACATCATAATCAAATAATCACACTAACATTAATGTGCTGCTGTGACAAATGTTGGGATGCAGAATTGCACACAGAGGGAGTCAATAGCCAGGGCAAAGAACCACCTCTCAGTAGTAGCTTCAAAGAGCCTTCTCTCGGGACATCTGGGTGGCTCAGTCGGTTAAGCATCTGCCTTCGGCTCAGGTCATGATCCCAGGGTCCTGGGATAGAGTCCCACATAGGGCTCCTTGCTCAGCAGGGAGCCTGCTTCTCCCTCTGCCTGCCTCTCCTCCGGCTTATGCTCTCGGTCTCTCTCTGACAAATAAATAAAATCTTAAAAAAAGGGGGGGGGGGCGCGCCTCAGTGGCTCAGTCGTTAAGCGTCTGCCTTCGGCTCAGGGCGTGTGATCCCAGAGTCCTGGGATCGAGCCCCGCATCGGGCTCCCTGCTCCACTGGGAAGGCTGCTTCTTCCTCTCCCACTCTCCCTGCTTGTGTTCCCTCTCTCGCTGGCTGTCTCTTTCTGTCAAATAAATAAATAAAATCTTAAAAAAAAAAAAAGAGGCTTAAAAAAAGGCTTTAAAATTAAGGTACTCTGCCCACAGACATACCCAGAGCTTGAAGGTAAACATATTGAGCAAGTGATTTCAAAACGAAATTAACACTGTTTAAATATAAATCTATGTCTCCAGAATTTTCAGACATCCTATAGAAATAGAAAAGTATACCTCTTAAAATCTTACCGCCTTAGGGCAAATCATTTTGTCTGATCCTTTCTGGTAAAAATACAAACTATTTCCTTATCTGCACACCTCTCTTCAAAAGGAGTAGGGGACAAAAAACCCACAGAATGTCAATATCTACAACAAAGTACAAGAAACAGGAAGAATGTAACTTTACTAAGGAAAATCCAGTTACTACCAAATAAATACTTTCCCACCACCCACTACCTTCCAAAGACCTCGGTTCTTGAGGAAAAAACATCATACATACCATTTCACCAATAAAATGAAAATACCTCCAGGGAAGTGAGACAAACAAATAAAGCCCTCTTTGAGGAGGAAACAGTTGGGCTAAGTATTTTGGGAGTGAATATTCTATTACAAGAAGCAAAATTTTAGTAGCCTTAGCTGGCAAAACTGTAACACAATCCCCCAAATTTATTTTCCTTCCATACTGTATGAAGAATTGCAAAGACAATCAGTCAATTCTTTATGTTAAATTAATTGGACTGCATAATACAACCAAAAGAGAAATACTATATGCCTCAAAAGAAAGTAGGAAGAATCCCCTTTAAAGCATTTTGACTAGAAGACTAACATAAGGATCAGGGGGCTTCCTATCCCTAATACTCTTTTAAAAGACTGCATTTATAACAGACAAGCAAAAAACCTACATTTATAGTTAGTAGTAATCTCTAAAAACTGCCAAGAAATACACACACACATAAATGCAATTATAAAACTTTTTTTTTTTTTAAATGTAGGCTCAATGCCCAATGTGCTGTTGAACTCGTGACTATGAGAACAAGAGTGGATTGCTCCAGATGCCTAGGCGGCTCGATCAGTTGAGTGTCTGACCCAATTTCTGCTCAGGTCAGGATCTCAGGGTTGTGAAACTGAGCCACAGCGGGCTCCATGCTGGGCGTGGAGCCTGCTTAAGATTCTCTCTCTTCCTCTCCCTCCCCACCTCCCTGTGCGGGCGCGCCCTCTCTTGCTCTCCCTTTCTCTATTAAAAAAAAAAAAAAAAGAGAGAGAGAGAGTCACATGCTCTACCAACTGAGCCAGTCAGGTGCCCCTACAGAACAATTCTTATGATCACTTATTACAACTACAAAACAATTCTTTGTGATCACATATCACAATTACAAAACACATTTTTTGTGATCATGCATCACTAATACAATATAAACCAAAGCCTATGGTTTCTCAAATTTTAATAACACACAAATGAACCCCCAAATGATTCAACAGCTGGAATAGTACACAATTTGCCCTATCTTAATTTACCCAGTTCTTGTCAATTTCTCAAGTCAAATGAATTCAAACACATTAAAACCTTGGAACCCAGGAGCCCCTGAATAGGGCTGACAGGTGTCCCATGATACCCCTAGGGCTGGCCTGGAGGCCCCTCAGGATCCACTGGGGACACTTAACAGGCAGTCAATGCATTAAAGGATAAGAAACTTGAGAGGAGAAAGACAGGAAAGGGAAGCTCAATGTTTTCCTCATCTTGATACAAATTATGGTTTTTCTCCTGTCCACTTTAGCAAAAACTCACAAGATGAAAGCATGCTTCCACTGGGATGTTACTTCAATTGCTTCTAAAGTCAAAGCTGCTAACCAAACTACAAAACAAAGACCTAAAAACGCCAAGCTACCAATATTTTCAACTTATTCAAGAAGTCAGTTAAGTAAATTTGCAATGAAGTACCAATATGTAATGTCACCCTGTTTTTCATCAGAATTCATGCTTTAAACAACCAGAGCTCCAAAATGTGCTTTACAAATAAAACATGTTTCAATAACTAAACATGTACACAAACGCACACACTGTTTACAGTATTTATAATAAAAATTATGGGGTTGGATTACTGCTAAATAATTTCATAAGCAAATGTTCACAATTAGTAATCCTTCTACACAGAAAAGTCCCCTTCGTTACTTTCATCTTCTAGTAAAATGGAAAGACTGACCATCTCTATCACAAGTGTATCACATAAAACTGAAGTTCAATTATTCAACTAACATTTATTGGACACCTACTGTGTGCCAGGCAGCATGCTGAGGATAGAGGCACGGAAAATGTACCATATTCTCTGCCTTCAAGGAATGTGAAAGATAGCGGTATTAGTGTTCACTTTCACAAACTGAAAAATAATTCCATACAGATATTTATTTTTAAATTTCTACTCATTTAACCCAAAATATAATTCATATTAGCGGAGAAATCATTAACACTAGTGACACCCACAAATTACATTTTCATCTACCTTTATAACTCCATATCTAAACTATATTTATATTTTACATACATAGAATATATATTCTATTATCATGACTTCCCACAATCTGGGCTATTTCCTCTATCCATCTTACACTCCTCCTCCTCTACTACACCTGTTCCAAATCGGCCAAGTGCTATTTTATACACCCTTAGGGCCTCAACCCCATGTCCCATAGATACTGACTCTCCAACACCTTGTCCTCTCAACTCCCATGGAGCTCAGTCCCCACACAGAATTCAGTATCGAGAATTATACACTTGAGGGGCACCTGGCTGGCTCTGTCAGTAGAGACATGACTCTTGATCTCAGGGTTATACGTTTGAGCCCCACATTAGGCGTAGATATTACTTGAAAAAAATAAAAGGAATTGTACACTTGAAGGCTAGAGGAAGCTTGTAACATATTTTTTATACTATTACACATTTTTTTTAAAGATTTTATTTATTTATTTGACAGAGATAGAGACAGCCAGCGAGATAGGGAACACAAGCAGGGAGAGTGGGAGAGGAAGAAGCAGGTTCCCAGCGGAGGAGCCCGATGTGGGGCTCAATCCCACAACGCCAGGATCACGCCCTGAGCCGAAGGCAGACGCTTAACCACTGTGCCACCCAGGCGCCCCACTATTACACATTGTAAAAGCAAATAAAATACTTTATACATAAAAATGTTTGAATGAGTTCTTGGAAACCAGACAATCCAAACCCTTCAAAGAGGCAACAACAAAAAAGAGAGGTCAATTATTTCTCATTGTTTGAAGGAAGAAGGTGCTTTCTGATATGAGTTTATAAGGGAATAGAAATACAGAGATCAGCGCCTAGCTCTGGCCAGTACAAGCCAACCCAATTTACAGCCATTACTCTGCCCTAATCCACTTCTCAAAGGTCAAAGAAACCAAGTCACTGCTAAAACTTAACACCCTTTCAAGAGTGGTATCCAAAAGGAAAGAGAAAAAAAAGGGATCATGAATATTCGAAAAACTTAGCAGATTAACTGTTTTAGAGGTAACAGGAAGAACCTTTCAAAATCAGGCAAGGCTTCTTCCCTATTCCAGGTATCAGAGCTAGCCTCTTTATATGGGCTCTCCCTGATTCCACACGCCTTAGGTTCAACTTTCCCCTTGAAACCTTGTTGGGCTGACCGAATGCCAAAATTTCAGAGAGATGATCTATTAATAGGAATATTCCTTTTTAAAAGTATTAATATAGGGGTGCCTGGGTGGGTCAGTTGATTAAGCATCTGACTCTTGATTTCAGCTCAGGTCATGATCTCAGGGTCATGAGATCAAGCACCGAGTGTGGCCCTGAGCTCAGTGTGGAACCTGCTTAAGATTCTCTCTCCCTCTCCCCGCTCTGCACTCTCTGTCTCTAAAAAAATAATAATAATAATAATTAACAACAATAAAAATATTAATATTGTACCTCTGAGAGGGTAAAGGGATGTGAGGAAAATAATATAATTAAAGCTCATTGTCATCCTAGCACTGATTAACAGTGACTGTGGCCATCCAGGAACACATTAGCAGAAATGAATTTGAACCATGTGCTTTACTATTTAAAGGAGATCAGCTTAACCAGGGGAGTAGAAGCTTCAAATGAAGAAAGGAGGATGAAGCCCGTTGAGGGCTGCCGGGGCAGGAGGCCACCATACGCCAGCACAGACTGGTGGGGGTAGAACATGGTTCCTTCCCTCTGTTTCACAGGACTCCACTATCACCATTAAAAGGTGAAAAACCTGTGCTGCGAATTAAACAGATTTCTTCAGTCTAGGCTGGGAACTCACCCACTACTTATAATACCAAATCTATACTACAAATGCCATCTGAGTTCCAAATAACCGAGTTCAGCTTTGGAACACAACCCAGTCCCGGGTTGAGGACTCAATGTACACAGTGCCTGCAAAACAGAAACTGTATCTGGGCTCTCAACCATTCAGGCTTCGAAAACCACATGGTTCACAACCATCCTTTGCAGGCGATAGGCATTATTTGTTCCACTTGACAATTTCAGCCCAGTGCAGGCAAGGTATATCTATATGGTCTAAGAACAAAATGAAACTCTCAGGGTACTAAAAGAACCAAAAACGGTTAGAAGTTAGATTAACTTTTCCTATAATAGCACTCTGAAGCAGCAATGGCTCAGATAAGAGAGAAAGCCTAAGATTACTCTATTTCTAAAACAGACAACAGGCATCTTATTAAATACCACCCGAAGAGCTACGGCCGGCACTCAGAGCTACAGCCGGCACTCGTTGGCTGAGACCCCTCCCTTGCTTGCCAAGAAAAACTAGGATGACAATGTTAAGCTAAAGACACTACTAACCACAAAATTAATTCACCACCTAGCTTGTAAACTGAGGGGTCTCCCAATAAATCCTTCTGCTTAAGGGAGAAGATAGCTCAAGTTTACACGTGTTTTTCAGTCACACTCATGCACCATCTGAGTTTTTACATTTGTAAGTCAGCCTCAATTCTTTAAGTTCCTAAGAATGAAAGGAATTAGAATCTTTAACTAGAAAAGAATGCTTGACCATTATGAAAAGGAATTTAAGTATCTTTCATGTGAAGTAAGCAAACAATGGTGATTAAGCATTTGTCCTAAGAAGGAGGTGCTTGTGAATTCTGTCAAGAACCCCTACAATATCAAGAGTGGAAAATACCCCCTCAAAGGCTGCACTCTCCCAACACTTCCTTTCCCACATGTGTTTATGGCCTTTCACAAAACTGAAAAACTACAGCTCTGTTCATTCAGGATGAAGACCTCAGCAGTTCTCAGAAAATGGGAACACACATCTGACCCCACCATGGCACAAAAAAGGCTCTTGCAGCAAACTGCCCTGTGCCCAGGTTCCCAGTCTGTCTTGGTTCCATGGAACCAGAATGACCACACTATGAAGCTGTGATCAACTTCTGCTAATCCTAAAGGGTTTTCACTATGCCTGTTACAATCTGTGTAGTTCCAGTACCCCAGAGCCTTGCTCCTATCAAAATTAGCGTCTCCATATGCATACGGCCTAATGGTGCCGATTATTCTGGCAAGACGCAATGCAAAGCCACCTTTGCAATACTAATTGGTCTTTGAAACTCTTGAGATAAATACCTACAACCACTGTTTACTAATGGTCAGATTATAAGATTGAGGAAATAAAAAATTTTTTACATTGAAACTAAGAAATCGAATCTACCAAAAGCTTATCCAAGAGATTCAGTGTATTTTTAAGTTCATCTAAAAAAACCTGAAAATCTGGACCAAGCTTCATAGTGTAAAATACACGCACAATCTAAAGATGTGAGAAAACGCACAAACATTGGTACAAACTACGGATAGTGGTGATAAACTGAAGAGGCAAACTCTGTGAGATCTGGCAAAAGACCGTGGTGGAAGGTTAAGAGGGAACTGGTGCATGCGGTCAAGGACTAAAAAGAGAAAGTACATCAGGTTCACACTGCAAAAAAAAAAAAATTCAAGACACTACAGATTGACACAACCAACTCTAAAAATGAATTTCACAAGACACATCTAAGGAGGTGGAAGGCAGCTGGGGGAGGGGGGGTGGAACAGTTACGTTGCAGATCTTGGGCAAGTCTCTCATGCTCCTATGACAACAGTCCCTTCAACTGTAAGAGGAGGAATAGACCAACAAGGTACTTTCCACTCTGGCTGTGATTCAGAATCACCAGGGAGCACAAGCCCAAGCAGATGTATTTATAAAGGTCTATAGCTGATCCTCATGGATAGTCAAGAGTGAAGACCTCTGGGGGCACCTAGGTGGCTCAGTCGGTTAAGCAGCTGCCTTCCGCTCAAGTCATGATCCCAAGGTCCTGGGATGGAGCCCACATCGAGCTCTCTGCTCAGCGGAGAGCCTGCTTCTCCCTCTCCCTCTCCCTCTGCCTGCTGCTTCCCCTGCTTCTGCTCTCTTGAGCTCTGACAAATAAATAAATAAAATCTTAAAAAAAAAAAAAAAGAATGAGGACCTCTGGACTTGAGAAATAATCACCCAAACACCCTACAATGATATATTCTTGAAAAGGAGGTGAGATACTGGTGCTATGTATGATCCATTTTCATAATTTTTTAAAAAAATTAATGTAGGCAATTTCATGGCCAAAGGGGGAGGATATGTATTGTGAAATTATTGCCTTCAGTCATACAAAATATAAGCCTCCCTATACCGATCTGTATTCCACTTTCTCTCACTCTGACCTTTGCATTAATTTGACTTAATTTCTCTTTACTGTGGCAAACAGGAGGAACCATTTTTGTTATTAATGTGAAATTCAAATGACAGGCCCAGTTTAACATCCCATGTAGCTACTGAGGCTCTTTCCCAAATGTTAGTTTTCCACAACACTGCCATTCACATTATAACCAGATGAGGGTCTCAGGCACCACAGCGCAATCTCCTTCCAAACGCTAAAAAGATATCCATCTTTTCCAGGAACTAAACATTTTTCCGTCAGATAGACAGACAGACTGAATACAAAGGAGGCCTGAATAAGAGAAGCTTGTCTAAATAGACATTTCTAATTCGGATAGAAGGCAAAAACAAAATAAAACAAAATCCTGCCTCATCTTTAGTATTACCTTCCTAATCTAAAATTAGACATTTTCCCTCTCTTCAGTAATTCAACTTTGATTAGAAGTCTAAAATGCTGAGGTCGGAGTGGGAATCCATATTAATAGCTTAATTTCAGAAATAAAATGTATTAAACTTACCCTATTTGATTCTCCCCAGTTCCATTCATTAACAGACATTAAGAATGATGACAGAGGAAATACAAATTTACTCATGGTCTACTCAGGTAGCCCAGCCAGACACCATTAACATCCCTACAGAAAACAGGCTCAGGGAGGTGGGATAACTGGCAGTCACAGCTATTAAGAAGTGGAGCCAAGAGTGAAACCCAGCTCAGTCTAGCTCTGAAGGCCTGCACCTTTCATTGCCTCAGTTTCTCTAAATATAAGACTCTCTTAGAGCAAGAAACTACAAAAGGTAGGGATGGCTCATTAAGTCTGAAGGGATGAAGAAATTTGAAATTTATTTTTCTTTTCTTTACTACCTAACCATAATCCAACGACTTCAGTGAACACAAAAAGAGAAATGTTCCCAAACAGCCAACCGGTTTCTCCTAATTCTCAAGACGATACTAACCGGGGGCACACCTGGGTGGCTCAGTCAGTTGAGCGTCCGATTCTTGTTTTCAGCTCAGGTCATGATCTTGGGGTCGTGAGGTTGAGCCCCACATCAGGATCTGTGCTCAGCATGGAGTCTGCCTTAGTTTCTCTCTCTCCCTCTCTCCAAAATAAATAAATCTTAAAAAACAAAAAGATACTAAGTGAAGTATTTTCAATGAAACTATTAAGAGTGAACACAGGAGCACAAAACATAACTAAAGACTACTAGAGTCAGATGCTCTGAGAGAAGCAAGAGAGCATGAACCAAAGAATGAAAGGCAAGAAGGCGCGTGCCCTGAAAACCCAGTTTACACCCGTCATCAGGTGTACGGAGGGAGGTTCCAGTACTGACCGACTCAGGACCATCAGGGCTGGCTTGCTGCGTTCACACCAAACTAAAACCGTTCCCTGGCCGTCTGTCCTACTGAGAAGGCTGTGCACCAGTCATCACTGTTCATTAGGGGGAAAGAACCTGGATGAGAAGGTTCTGCCCTCAGGAAAATGTTTCAAATGCTCGGTTTTACATCTGAACAATTTTTGGCAAGAGCTGGACTTAGGTGCCAGAAAGACAGAGGGGGATAACCCTGTACTTCCTGTTACTTTCACACAGGCAACAAAGATGTCAATAATCATCAGAGAAACCCACTGACCTCAAGATCTTTCCAGTTAACTTCGATAACCCTTCATTCAGCAAATAACCCAAAAGGCGCTCGAGACCACGCTGTGTCTGCCTCCCATAGGAACTTCGCTCTCACATTCTGCCTTCTATGGAAGGCCCTTTCAGACAGTAAGCTCAAGTTCGGGTCCAGTTCCCTGTAGCAGACAGTAGTGATGAATGTCTGAGGTGTGAAGACAGGGACCATGTCGGCCTGCAGGGTTGAGGAAGGTTTCATGGAGGATTCCAAAGGACAAGTGGGATTCAGCAGATTGGGGGGGGGGGTAACTAGTAAGTTCATCCTAAGAAGATCTGAAGGCAAGGAAGTTTCAGGAAGTGGCAACAGCGATGAAAACATAGGAAGGAGAGTAGTGAGAGATGAGGCAAGCTGAAATCAGAGACACCTTGATCCACAACCACGTGAAGAAGCCTGAAGTTTAACCACAGACAGGAGGTGGGAAGCCAGCAGAGGATTTAAAAAGGGGAAGGGCATGTTCCTCATGAACCCTTTATGATCTAGAACTAATTTAAATCTTTCCCTAACCCTTTCACGTTTGGTTTTTAATTTATAGAACCAAAATATTGATGAGGATGTGATTTAAGGTCTAAGTAACTTTTTTTTTTTTTTTTAAGGTTTTGTTTATTTATTTGAGAGAGAGACAGCAAGAGCACAAGCAGAAGGAGGGGCACAGGGGAGGGAGAAGCAGGCTCCCAGCTGAGCAGGGAGCCTGAAGGGGCTCAATCCCAGGACCCTAAGATCATGAGCTGAGCCAAAGGCAGATGCTTAACCAACTGAGCCATCCAGACACCCAAGCTCTAAGTAAATTCTAACTCCATTATCAACTGACTCTCATTATGCATAAATTGGACTTCACCAAAATTAAAAACTTTTGTGCTTCAAAGGATACCATCAAGAAAGTGAAAAAGTAACTCACAGAATTGGAGAAAAATTTTGTAAATGATACATCTGATAAGATGCTATATAATCTAGAATATATAAGTAACTCATAACAATAAAAGGATAATCAATTTAAAAAGAAGAAAAGCATCTCAATAGATTTCTTCAGAGAAAATATACAACTGTCTGCTAATTACTTCAGAAAACGCTGGACATCATCTGCCATCAGGGAAATGCAAATCAAAACCACAATGAGATACTGCTTCACACCCACTAGGATGGCCAGAGTCAAAAAGTAAGAGAATAACTGTTGACAAGGATGTGGAGAAACTGAAACCTTTATACTATTCTGGTGGAATTGTAAAATGATGAAGCTGCTTTGGAAAACAGTCTGGCAGTTCCTCTAACAGTTAAACACAGAGTAACCAATTTGACCCAGCAAGTCCCAAGAGAAATGAAAACACGTCCACGCAGAAACTTGTACAGGACACCCAAATGTCCATCAGCTGAAGAATGGATAAACAAAACATGGTATATCCATACAATGGAATATTATTTGACCATTAAAAAAGGATATAGTACTGATGCATGCTACAACATAAATAAACCCTGAAAACACTTATACTTATAAAAGACATGAAAAACCATATACTGAATGATCCCATTTGTATGAAATGTCCAAAATAGGCAAATTCACAGAGACAGAAAATAGATTAGTGGCTGCCTAGAGCAGTGGAGGGTGGAGAATAGGGGGGTTGAAGGACCGCTAACAGGTATGGGGTTTCTTTTTGGACTGATGAAAATGTTCTAAAAATGTGGTGATGACTGCAAAACTCCGTGAATATAATAAAAACCACTAAATTGTATACTTTAGATGGGTGAACTGTATGGTATGTGAATTATATCTCAAAAAGTAGTTATAAAACAAAAAAAAGATTCCATTATGCATTACTGAAATATAAATAAGCTCTCAAAAAGGAGTATAGAACCTTGTTCACTCATTTTAAAGGATCCAAACTAGGGCAAAGAAAACCCAGAGAGATTCTATTACTTAAGATTCTAGGTACTAGGTCATACTGAAATATTCATGAGGATTTCCACGTTTTAATACAGAAAAGACACCTTAAGTTGGAAAAGACAGAGAAGTGTCAAAAAAGAGGTTTTATAACTCAGAAACAGGATAACACAGAGAAGCCACCAAATGGAAAACAAACATGGATTTGTACCCTGCTATGAAAGAGACACCCAAATTTATTACTGTTCCACCTCTGAAAAACTCAAAGGCGAAACAGCCCAGTTAATCATATCTGTTTCTAGGGGCTCCTTGGTGGCTCAGTCCGTTGAGCGTCTGCCTTCGGCTCAGGTCATGATCCCCGCGTTCTGGGATCGAGCCCCAGGTCCAGCTTCCTGCTTAGTGGGGAGCCTGCTTCTCCCTCTGCCTGCTGCTCCCCCTGCTTGTGTGCTCTCTCTCTCTCTCTCCGACAAATAAATAAATACAACCTTAAAAAAAAAATCTGTTTCTAAAGCACCAGTTTGTGACAAATCAAAGTATTAAGAAATAATTTGCCATTCCCAGTTACATAACTGAGAACTGGTAATTTATCCTTTTGAACATTCCATTTCACAGATATTGGAGTGACTCTCCTCATCATGGTTGGGGTGGATCCCAAAAGTGACAGGTGCATTAAACATAAAATGTAAACCAAAAAATCCAACAGTGTTTAAAAAAGTACTGTGTGTCACCCTGAATCTAATCCTGAACTGTGTAAAGTAACAGACATAAATGCTCATTAGCACAATCTGCAAAGTAACAAATGAACATGAAAAATTCAATACTGTATGCAGTGTGATAGCTCACTGCTATGTGTCTATTAAAATTCGTCAGGCTTCGATGTACCTTCCACAAATAATCAAAAACAAATATGGCACATTTGTCAAAAAGGTGTGGACCCGACCTTTATACCAATCTTTGTTCAATCCTCAGTACATATGACTATCACCTACCACAAAACATTGCACTGCACGGAGGCCTAACATTCAAGAGAATGTTTTATTTCACTTCTCTCCCAAGTAGTTATGCAACCTCTCAGACCCAAGGGTTACTACTAGACTTCAGAGCCAAACACTGTGACTCTGAAATGTACCTCCACTCAAAAAAATAAAAACAAAAATAAAAAAATAAAAAATTACTTTCCTTAAGTTTGTTTTCTGAAATATACAAAAATCAAGTCCAAAACAGATTTCTCCCATTTCTTCAGTTTTACAGGGAATGCAGAAAGTGAAGTTATACAAGCAGATATCTATTTGCCTTCACAAATGAACAGACGGTACAAAGCAACTGCTTATACTTCATCATGTTTTTGTCTATTCTACCAGGCCCTGGTGTCAGGAGAGAGTTCTGCCAGATAAGGACAATGAAATGCATTATTATATAGAGTGACTAAGAGCCCTGCAAGTACTGTTTTAGAACGTAATCCCAGGCAGGAAGGCAGCGGGAAAACGGCCTAATATTTTGTGATAACTATTACCAAAAGTAAAGACACTGGCCACCCGGGGCCAATTTAAAAACACGCACTACATTCAATTCTGTTTAAATGTCTTACAGGGAAGAAAGGCCTTTGTATCTTCCTATCCTGGGGGAGACAACTTGCAATTTGCTTCTCACACCGAATCCCACGTTTGCAACATGTAGAGCAAGTACTTCAGACACCACAAAACAAGGGCAGCCTACATTAAGGCCAAATATAGGATGTGATTCTAAACCACGATGCAGTAAAGCCTACGTTTCCTTTTCCAGCGATCAAAACCCTTTGAACACTCCCAAAAAAGGACGGCAGGGCCAGCGCCTCCCTCCAAGAGGAAGCCCCTTTCTTCTCGGCTCTCCCTTGCAGCCTGCCACTTCCCCCAACACATTCAAATCATTTGAGAGACGGCTAGCTGGTGTGTGCGCGCCTGTGTGGACAGGCGGGAGAGCTGGGTTCCTGCATTTCCACCCTCTCCATCTGACCTCATCCCCAGTCATTCAGGCGCAGCGGAGCCCCACCTGCACCTCGCTCCTTTTGACTGCGTCCCTCGCCAGCTGTTCCGCTATTAGGGGAACACGTCTCTGAATCACCCGGTTCACTCCGACGCTCCAAGCCCCCGACCCTCCAGCGTTCCGGCTCCGTTCTTCCTCTCCCAACCCCCCGCCAGTCCCGGCCCTCCGAGCCCGCCGCTCCCACCGCCCCGCTCAGCGCTCTTCCCAAGCTGCCCCCGCCCACATTACTCCAGTTCTAGCCGTGCCCCGCCCTTCCCGACCCCCGAGCTAGATCTTCAGGGCCCGGAGCTGGCTTCGCACCCACAGCCAGCCACCCTCAGGCTGGACCGCCGCCCTCGCCCCTCCCACGCAGGGCCCCAGCTCGCCCTGGCCCCACGTGAGCCCGGCCACTGCCCACCCCCCCAACCCACTCGCTCCCTGGGGCGGCTCAAACCCCGCCCCCAGGCCCGGCGCCCCGCGGCTCAGCGCCCCAGCCCCGAACAGCCCTTCCCCACCCCCGACCCCACCCAGCCAGGAGGGTCCCCAACCCCTAAAACCCTTCCTCCAGCAGCCCCGTCCCCACCCGACCCGCGGCTCTTCACCCTGCCGGGAGGCTTCTAAATCCCCAAAAGCCTCCCCTGGGCAGCTTCCTCCCCACAGGGACCCCGGTTCACCCTCCCCAGGCCAAGCGGTTCCGTCCCGAGCCTCCCGCAGCAGCCCCTGCTCCAACCCGCTGCACACCGGCCGGCGTGGGGGGGGCTCGGCCCAAGGGTCCGCGCCCCGCGCGCCCACCACAGCCCACTCCCCTCCACCGGGCCCTGCTCCACGCCCCGCCGGCTCCTGTCAGCCGGCGCCGGCACATGCTGAGAGGACCGGTCGGCCCGCCGGCTCGCTCCCGAGCGGTCCCGCCAGGCGCGCGCTGCTCACCAGGGCCGAGGTGCCTGAGGCGCCGCCGCCGAAGTCCCCGCTGCAAAACCCGGCGAAGCCTCTAACCGCTGCCGCCTCCCGCCTGGCACTGAGCGCCGCGCGGGGGAGGGGCGCGGGCAGCCGCCGCGGCCGCCGCCGCCGCACGCAGGCCCCGCCCCCGCGCCGCGCCGCGCCCAACCAAAGGGCCCTCGGGCTGCGGCGCGCCACGCCCACTTCCGGGAGGGGAAGCCCACTCCCCACCCCTCGTTCCACGCCCCACTCTCGTTAGCGCCCCCTCTGGTCGCGCCGAAGGATGCCGGTGGGCTGCGGAGGAAGGCGGTACCCAAGCACACGCACCGCCCACTAGTCCACTAGCCGGAGGGCCACGCCCATGGGCGCTCCCGAGCCACGCCCGCTGCTCCTCAGAACCGGGAGCGGCGTTCTTAGAGCTCCGCCCACTGACCCGCTTGGGTCCGCAGGGCCGTATCCCCCGGCTCCTCAAAGATGCTTACAGAGGCCCTCAAAACCGAAACATCAGCTCCTCTGAGCCCGCCCACTGCCCCATCCAAACCCTTACCCGGCCTCCTGGCTCCCTAAGCCCGCCTCCCCTCCCAATGCTTCCGAATTGGCCAAACGGCGCCACAAAACCCTGCCCTGCTGCTAGAAGCCCCACCCACGGACCCCAACCCGATTCTCGGCATCACAAGCCTCGCCCACTGCCTATGTAAACCCGTAAATCTCCAAGCCCCGCCCCGAATTCTCGAACTCCCGCCTCTGCCTTCCGAAGTTCCGCCCCTGGTCCCATCACACCCTCCCACCACTACCTCTGGGGACTGCTGGCGCTCCCGCCCTCCCTCCACTTTCCATTGTCGCATTCCTAGCACAGGGTGGCTACTCTTGGGCTGGGCCACACCACTCCACAAGGAAGTCCCGTCTTGACCCTATTTTACAGGTGAGGAACAGGGTTCTTCCCTTCCTTTTGCTCGCCAAAGTCCCTCACCCGTTTGTTCAATAGCTGGGCCGCCCAGGCCAAAATCAGCGGATTCGAGTTCCAGCTTTGCGGCTGTCAGCCTGTGTGTCCTGGGTCAGCTCCCTTCACCTCTTCGGGCCAGAATTTCCTGATCTTTAACATCAAGTCGTCCTGTTACTAGCCAGAGCCCCTTTTGGAAATACCAAGCTCTGAAATACCAAGATTTGGGGAAATGACCTGAGGAACTGAATGAACAAAGCAGACCTGCGGAGGGGTGGTTACCATCCAAAGCAAGGCATCTTTGCAGTTAAGGCGGGGGGGGGGGGGGGGGGGGGGCTTTTCATGTTAAGCATTAGCCTCGGAAATATGTGTTCTGTAAATTATGGTCCACCGGAACCTAAGGAGCTATAACAGTAGCTTACCTATCCTAAGCCTCAGTTTCTTTATCGGTAAAATAGGGACTGTAGCAGCCACTCCTGGAAGGATTCCAGGAGCTTAGTAATGCACTTAGCAGGGTGACTAACTCGTGATGAGCCCTCAACAAATGGTACCTGATGCTGCTATTGCTGGGCCTCAACAAAGTGGAGGGGTGAGTTTCGTTTTGCCTTCAAGCAGCCACTGACAGGAGGGACTGAGCACCCCTTCTACAGAAAGATTTGGCTACGACGTCATTTAAACAAGATGGAGTTGGTGGGGCACCGAATGCAGCGCCGGGCATCTGGCCATGCACAAAAACCATTGGCTATGATTATGATTCCTATTTTTAGTGAAGCAAGGGCATTGTTAGCAGCGAGCTCTGAGTGGTTTGGGGAAAATGAGGGTTGATGCAAGTGCTTTGAGACGGAACCGGGAACCAAACTGGCTTACTCTTTGGGAACGGATTTTTGCTAACATTTAACACCGCTTATATATATGCCAGGCACTATCTGAGAGATTTGAACACAAAATCTCCCGAAATTCCTCCAACAATCCTATGGCTACAAAAACAATTCTTGTTTCTTAAGACTGTAGTTATTTATATGAGAGAGAGAGAGCGCGAGAGCGCGAGCGCGCAGGAGCGGGGGGGGGGGGCAGAGGGAGAAGCGGACTCCCCCACTGATCAGGTAGATGGATTACGCAGGGCCAGGACCCCTAAATCATGACCTGAGCCAAAGGCAGATGCATCCGACTGAGCCACCAAGGTGCCCCTACAAAAACGATTCTTAATCCCCATCTAAGAAGTTAAATTAATTGCTCAAGGTCACTTGAGCCAGGCAGAGCTAAAGACAGAACCCACATCCCTCTAAAGGCAGAATCTGCACCCTCTGCCAGTTAGTCATTCCATTAAACCGCCTCTAATGGCAGCAAGAAAGAATTGGATCCTGGTGGCCTTGGCCTTACCTTCTAGCTCCTCTACTTACCCACTGTGTGACCTTGGGCAAGTCATTTCCCCCCTCTGGCCTTACTCTCTTTATCTAAACAGTGGGGTTCATCCAAATGCTTACTTAGGGGTGGGGTTTTAACGATTCAGGGATCTGGATCTTAACTCATTGAATTAAGGCACGGCAGAGCACCCGGCACAGAGCCTGTCACACAGCAGATGTTCAAAACTTGATTCACTTACCCCAGTTTTTTCAATGATGAAATTAGAAGTAAAATTTTCCATGACACCGATTTCCCCCAGATGACACCACCACAGAGCAACCATGGAATATACTGAGAAAGAAAGTTCCCAAGGCCTTTGCTTTCCAGGTGCCTGTTTCAATTCCTAGTTGTATTCCTGGGTTGGGAGTGGTGATTCTTGCACAAGAAACAAGGCCACCTCACCACCCCACCCCACCCCATACCTGCCCTAAATGTGGTCGGCTGAGAGCTGCTACTCCCAGAAAACAGCAGGAAGATTGCACAACCCTTTGCTGGGAGGAAACCCTGCATCTCCCTGTTCTTGAATCCACAGCAAAGGCTTCATGAGCCTGAAGGTGATCTTGGCTCCGCCCAAGCTGGCCCTTAAAGGAAGGGACTCCGGTCCAGGTGAGATGCTGGATTGTAAAGTCTTTTGCCAGTGGTTTCTGAAGTGACCTAAGACACGTGCTAGATGAAGAGGAATTGAATGATCAGGAGAAATAAGAGTGATTCCAAATGCTACACGCTACAGGTGCTAGCTCATATATGAAGAAGAAAGGATTATGAAGCCTGCATTTGGAGCTCCTCTGCACATGATGTTTCTGGTTTCTCTTTGCACCAAAATGGGGACATTAGTCTTGGGTTGCCAGGGCAACCTGGAAGCTGAGTGAATTAGCCCTGTGGAAGCATTAACAAATAATAATAATATTAAATACATGAGAGACTGGAAACCCCGAGAGTAATCTCAGCAGGCAAGACCCCTAATTGAGTGACGGAAGAGGACAAACCTCAGAGAATATTAAAATTCATGCTATATCGATAAATCTCGATTCTCCCTGCTTTGAGTGCCTCTTTCTGCAAACTAAGAGCTGGAAATGATTGACTGGCTACAGACGGATTGCCTTTTTAATTTTATTTTACTTTTTAAATTTTTTAAAAAAGATTTTACTTATTTATTTCACAGAGAGAGAGAGCACAAACAGGGAGAGCGGCAGGCAGAGGGAGAGGGAGAAGCAGGCTCCCCACTGAGCAAGGAACCGGGCATGGGGCTCGATCCCAGGACCCTGGGATCATGACCAGAGCTGAAGGCAGACACCCAATGGACCGAACCACCCAGGTGCCCCTGGATTTGCCTTTTCTAAATTTTTTATTTTGAGATAATTGTAGATTCACATGCAAGTGTAAGAAATAATACAAAGAGATCATACGTACCCTTTACCCAGTTTCCCCCAGTGGTAACGTCTTATAAAATGATAGTACAATATAACCCAGATGTTGACATTGATAGTCAAGATACAGAACATTTCCAAAACCACAAAATCACAGGCCCATTTCATAGGTACACCCACTTCCTCCCTGCCCGCCTCCTCCTTAACTCCTGACAACCACTCATCTGTTCTCAGTTTCTCTAATTCTGTCATTTCAAGAATGACAAATGAAATTAGATAGTATGCAACCTTTGGGGATTGTTTCTTTTCACTCGGTATAAATTTCTGGAGATGTACGTAGGTTGTTGCATGTATGAGTAATTCGTTCTTTATTGCTGCTCAGTGCTATTCCATGGTATGGCTATATCCCAGTTTAACCATTTGTCCCTTGAAGGACACCTGGGTTGTTTCCAATTAGGAGCAGATAATTACCAAAAAAGCTGCTATAAACATTATAAACGTTCATGTTCAGGTTTTTGTGTAAACATAAATTTTTATTTCTCTGTGAAAAGAAAATCTGCCGCATAGTTGGCTGGGTCATACGGTAATTGTGTGTTTAGTATTTTAGGAAACTGCCCAACTATTCTCCAGAGTGGCTGTGCCGTTTTATACCCGTATCAAACAAATCCATACGCGATCCAGTTTCTTTCGTCTTCACCAGCATTTGGTGTTGTCATCATTATTTATTTTAGCCATTCTGATAGATATGTAGTGGTATCTCATTGTGTCGGGTTTTTTTTTTTTAAGATTTTATTTATTTATTTGACAGAGAGAGTGAGAGAGAGCACAAGCAGGGGGAGCAGTAGGAGAGGGAGAAGCAGGCTCCCCACCGAGTAGGGAGCCCGATGTGGGGCTCGATCCCAGAACCCTGGGATCATGACTCGAGCCAAAGGCAGACGCTCAACCATCTGAGCCACCCAGGCACCCCTCATTGTGGTTTTAATTTGCATTTCTCCAATGGCTAACGATGTTGAAATCTATTCTTTAAAAAAAAAAAAAAGATTTTATTTATTTATTTTGAGAGAAAAAGAGCAAGCTCAGGGGAAGGGGACAAGGAGCAGAGGGAGAAGAGCATACTCCCTGCTGAGCACGCAGCCAGATGTGGGGTTCAATTTCAGGACCCTGAGATCATGAACTGAGCCAATATGAAGAGTTGGATGCTTAAGTGACTGAGCCGCCCAGGCACCCCTGAAATCCTTTCATATGCTTATTTACCATCTGTTTGTCTCTTCATGCCTTTTGCCCACTTTTTTATTGAAACTTTTGTGTTTTGACTATTGAGTTTGGGAGTTCTTTATATGTTCTCCATACTACTCCTCTTTTGAATATGTAGTTTCCAAAATTTTCTCCCAGTATTTTTTTCATCCCCTTAATGTAGTCTTTCATGAAGAAAATATTTTTAATTTTGATATTCAATTTGTCAATTTTCCCTTTTTGGATCACACTTTTGGTATTAAAATCTAAGAAGTCCATGATCCATGTCGAATTATTATTTAAGTTTACTTTTTTTTTTTAGTAAACTTTATACCCAATGCAGGGCTCAAACTCAACACCCAGAGATCAAAAGTCACATGCTCTTCTGACTGAGCCAGCCAAGTTGGCTTTGTTGAATTAATTTTGGGGTGTTTCTGTTTTTTCTTATTTAATTTTATTTATTTACTTGACAGAAAGAGAGCACAGCAGGGGGAGCAGCAGGCAGAGGAAGAGCGAGAAGCAGGCTCTCTGCTGAGCTGCGAGCCTGATGCGGGGCTCGATCCCAGGACCCTGGGATCATGACTTGAGCCGAAGGTAGACACTTAACTGACTGAGCCACCCAGGCGCCCTTGAATTAATTTCTGTATAAAGTTTGAGACTTAGGTTGAGGTTAATTTTTTTCCCCAGCAGTTGTACAATCATTCCAGTATCATTTGTTGAAAATGCTATCTTCCCTCCGTGGAATTTTTTTTTTTCCTCTATGGAATTTTAATTTCATATTTTTGTCAAAAATCAATTGGGCATATTTATGTGGGTCTATTTACAGATTCTCTACTTTGTTACATTGATCTATTTATCTATCTTCTGCCATTAACACACAATCATGATTACTATAGTTATATAATAAACCTTGAAACTGGGTATACTGTTTCTGCCCACTTCACTCTTTTTAAGAAATGTTTTAGTTATTCTAACTTCACTGCTTTTCCATATGTTTTAGAATAATCTTGTTTATATCTGCAAAAAAAAATCTCTCTTGAGATTTTATAAGAATTGTTAAACCTCTCAGTTTGGGGAGAAGTGACAGCAGCTTTACGATGCTATTTTCCAATCCATAACATCATATGTCTGCTTAGATCTTCAACTTCTTTCATTGTGTTGTGTGGTTTTAGTAAATAAATCCTGTAATGTTTTGTGAGATTTACACCTAAGTTATTTTTTTACGATTATAAATAGCATTGTATTTTTAAACTTCAGTGTCTATGAGTTCCTTGGTAGTGTACTGAAATACAATTGATTTTTTTGTATGTTTAACTTGTATCCTGCCGCCTTTTTGAACTCACTTATTAGTTCCAGGAAGTGTTTTGTAGATTCCTTGGGATTTTCTGTGTAGACAATCATGTCATCCATAAATAGGGATAGTTTTATTTTTCCCTTTCTGATCTGTATGCCTTTATTCCCCTTTCTTGCCTTATTGCACTGGCTAGAACCTCCAGTACTATGTTGACTAGTGAGAGCAAACATCCTTGCCTTCTTCCTGACTTCAGGGGGGAAGCATTCAGTCTTTCATCATTTTTTTTAAAATAATTTTTATTTTGTTATATTAGTCACCATACAGTACATCCTCAGTTTTGATGCAATGTTCAATGATTCATTATTTGCATGTAACACCCAGTGCACCATGCAATATGTGCCCTCCTTAATACCCATCACCGGCCTATCCCAATCCCCCACCCCCCTCCCCTCTGAAGCCCTCAGTTTGTTTCCCAGAGTCCACAGTCTCTCATGGTTCATTCCCCCTTCTGTTTACCCCCCCTTCATTCTTCCCTTCCTTCTCCTACCGATCTCCCTATTTCTTATGTTCCATAAATGAGTGAAACCATATGATAATTGTTTCTCTGCTTGACTTATTTCACTTAGCATAATCTCCTCCAGTCCCGTCCTTGTTGCTGCAAATGTTGTGTAATCGTTCTTTCTGATGGCTGAGTAATATTCCATTGTATATATGGACCACATCTTCTTAATCCACTCATCTGTTGAAGGGTTCCTTCCACGATTTAGCTATTGTGGACAATGCTGCTATGAACATTGGGGTGCATATGGCCTTTCTCTTCACTACATCTATATATTTAGGGTAAATACCCAGTAGTACAATTGCTGGATCATAGGGTAGCTCAATTTTTAACTTTTTAAGGGACCTCCACACTGTTTTCCATATCAGTCTTTCATCATTAACTGTGATATTAGTTATAGATTTTCTTTGTAGATACTCTTTATCAAGTTGTGAAATTTTGCCCTTTATTCTGACTTTTTAAAAGAGCTTTTATCATGAATAGGTATTGAATATTGTCAAATATTTTCTTTTCATCAAATGATATGATCATATGATTTTTCTGTTCTAGCCTATTACTATGGTAGGTTACACCGATTGATTTTTTAATATTGACCTGGCCTTGTATCCCTGGAATAAATTCTACTTGGTCAGGCTGTATAATTCTTTTTACATGCTGCTGAATTCTATTTGCTAATGTGTTTTTAAGCATGTTTGTTTTTAAACTAATGAGGAATAACGGACCCTTTTTTGTACTCTTTGACTGGTTTTGTTAAGGCAGAGTAACATTGCCTTAATAAAATGAGGTGGGACGTGTTTTCTCTTCTGTTTTCTGGAAGAGATGGTGCAGATTGCTGTTAATTCTTTAAATGTTTGGTAGGCTTTTCCAATGAAGCCATATGGATCTAGACTTTTTTTTTTTTTTTGAGGGGGAACTATTAAATGACAAATTCAATTTCCTTAATAGTTATATTGCAATTCAAATGATCTGTTCCTATTGGGTGACTTATGGTGGTTTGTGTTTTTTAAGGTATTGGCCCACTGCACTTAAGTTGTCAAATTTATGCACGTAGAGTTGTTTATGGACTGTTATTATCTTTTGATGTCCGCATGGTCTGTAGTAATAGTTCCTGTTTCATTCCTGATATTTGTAAGTTGTGTCTTCTTTTTTTCTTGTTTTCTTGGTTAGTCTTACAGATTTGTCAATTTTACTGATACTTCCAAAGAACTGCTCATCATTTCATTGATTTTCTCTATTGTTTTTCTATTTTCCATCTCATCGATCTGTGTTCTTTATTATTTCCTTCCTTCTGCTTGCTTTGGGTTTATTTTGCTCTTCTTGCTTAGATTTTTGAAGTAGGAGCTTAGATTATTGATATGAGACTTTAATATATGTATTTAGTACTTCATTTGTAATATATGCTTTTAGTACTGTAGAATTGCTTCTTAGTACTGCTTTAGCTGTGTGCCACACATTTTGATATTTGTAGTCATTTTCACTCAGTTCAATGCATTTTAAATTTCCCTGAAGACTTCCTCTCGGACTCATGAATTATTTATAAGTGTGTTGTTTAGTTTTGAAGTGTTTGGAGATTATCGTGTTATCTTTCTGTTACTGATTTTTTTTTTTAAGATTTATTTATCTATTTGACAGATAGAGAGAGACAGCCAGCGAGAGAGGGAACACAAGCAGGGGGAGTAGGAGAGGAAGAAGCAGGCTCCCAGCAGAGCAGGGAGCCCGATGCGGGACTCCCTAAGCTGAAGGCAGACGCTTAAAGACTGAGCCACCCAGGCGCCCCCTCTGTTACTGATTTCTTTCTTTCTTTTTTTTTTTTTTTTAAAGATTTTATTTATTTATTTATTCAACAGAGATAGAGACAACCAGCGAGAGAGGGAACACAAGCAGGGGGAGTGGGAGAGGAAGAAGCAGGCTCATAGCAGAGGAGCCTGATGTGGGGCTTGATCCTGTAACACCGGGATCACGCCCTGAGCCGAAGGCAGACGCTTAACCACTGTGCCACCCAGGCGCCCCTGTGTTACTGATTTCTAATTTGATCTCATCATGATCAGAGAACACACTGTATGGTTTATTTAATTCTTTAAAATTTGAAGTTTCTTTTTTTTAAAATAATTTTTTAAATTTTAATTAAGTAGGCTTCACACCCCACATGGGGCTTGACTCATGACCCTGACATCAAGAGTCGCATGCTTTTACCAACTGAGCCAGCCAAGTGCCCCAAAGTTTCGTTTTTGGTTTTGCATTTTTATAAAGCTTGATAAAAAAAAGTATTTTAAACTGTACAGTCACCAGAAGTACGTAGTTATTTAAAATGCACACACTTCACTTGCCATCTCCTGAAGTTTCTTTTTTATGGTCCAGGATATATTCTATGTTGGTATGTGTTCTGTGGGTACTTGAAAAGAAAGTGTGTTCTGTTGTGGTTCAGCAGAGTTCTACAAATGCCAATCAGATCCTGTCAGTTGACAGAGTCCTTGCTGATTTTTTTTTTGTTGTTATTAAGTTGTTCTTTCAATTGTTTTTTTTTTTAAAGATTTTATTTATTTATTCGACAGAGATAGAGGCAGCCAGCGAGAGAGGGAACACAAGCAGGGGGAGTGGGAGAGGAAGAAGCAGGCTCATAGCGGAGGAGCCTGATGTGGGGCTCAATCCCATAACGCCGGGATCACGCCCTGAGCCGAAGGCAGACGCTTAACCGCTGTGCCACCCAGGTGCCCCATGTTCTTTCAATTGTTAAGAAAGGAGTGTTGAAATCTTAAACTATAAGGATGGATTTATCTATGTCTCCTTTCAGTTCTATCAGTTTTTGCTTCACATATTCGGCAGTTCTGTTGTTTGGTGTATACACATTTAAGACTGTTAGGTCTTCTTGGTGGATTGCCCTTTTATCATTAGAGTGTTCCTCTCTGCCTGATAGTTTTCTTTGCTCTGAAATATACTTTATCTACTATTAACATGGCCACTCCTGAATTCTTTTGATTAATGTTTCCATAGTGTGTCTTTTCTCTATCCTTTAACTTTCAACCTGCCTACACTGATATATTTGAAGTGAGTTTCTTATAGATTGCATATGTTAGTTCATGTTTTTTAATCTAATCTCCGTCTTTAATTAGTGTATTTAGACCATTTACATTTAAGGTAATCATTGATATATTGAAGTTTAATCTGACATTTTGTTTTGTGCTTTGTGCCTGTTGTACTTTTCGTTTGTCTTATTCTTATTCTCTTTTTCCTGCTTTCTTGTGAGTTACCTGAACATTTTTTTTTTTAGAATTCCATTTTGATTTATCCCTCGTATTTTTGAGTGTATCTCTGTGTATAGCTTTTTTTAGTGGTTGCTCTAAGTATTACATGATAGCTAGGATAAGCCTGTATCTATGTATCCGTATCTATAGATATGGTCACAGTCTACTGGTGTCATTGTACCAATTCAAGTAAAGTATAGCAAACTTATTTCCCTTTATGTCCCCTTTGTTTGTAATATAATTGTCTTAAAGATTTTCTCTACATACATTTGGGACTATATCAGATGGTGGCAAAAGTCCTGCCTCTCTATTAAGCCTCTTCTGATGCCACCCTAGAGGAGAGAGACAAGCACATCATTTCAACAGGTAGGGGTGGAAATCCAGACTCCTCCTGTGGTCTCCACTGATGCCAATGGGGTGACAGCCTCATGACCACCCAGTGGGGATGAATGTCCCCACTCCCTACTCAGCCTCCT
This sequence comes from Ursus americanus, assembly GCF_024610735.1. Taxonomy (NCBI): domain Eukaryota; kingdom Metazoa; phylum Chordata; class Mammalia; order Carnivora; family Ursidae; genus Ursus; species Ursus americanus. The sequence goes on along the minus strand of NC_142156.1, from coordinate 8,513,760 downwards.
CTGACACCACCTCATGATGTGGGTATAGCACAGTTGGCTCAGGGCCCAGCCCATGCTAGGGGCTGAGTCCGTGCATGAAGGCCATGATGAATTGCGCTGATGGTAGAAGCCCCGGTGTAAAGACTGGCCCTGCTACCAGTCCTCCTCACCTTGTGATCTTGGGTGAATCACATCACCTCTTGGGGCCTCAGTTTCCTTATCTTGTCACTGGGAAAAAAAATGATGCTAATTTGAGATTATGTTTGTGAGAGCACCTGCCACAGATCCTTAATACAAATAAATATTATAATGGAACTGGTACTTATTAAACACTTACTACTGCTCACCAGGCCCAGCGTTACCAACTTGCCAGGCACCAGCTCAAGGAATATTCATCCTAAGCTGATGAACACTAATATGGTTTTTTTAAATCTCCATTTTACAGGGGAAACTGAGGTTTGTTGCACAATAAGAGCTGACACAAACTCAAAAGACGTCAGTAGGGCTATCCTACTTAGGCTCAGTAACTCCATTCTCAGAAATTTATCCTTAGGCCATAATCATGGTTGCATGCAAAGATACAGTCAATGCTCATTATTTACTGTTGTAATACCCTATAATAAAGTCACCACAAACACTTCATTAGTGAACACTGAATCCTTGCACCTAGGGGAAATACTAGGGCTAGGTTCCTGCAGGCTGCTGGTCACGGCATTTTCCTCAACCAATCAATACATAACCTTGTTTTATGTGTGTTTCTGTTTGAAGGCACCTTATTTAATATATACATGGTTCATTAATGTATATTTATATAGTTGATTCATTAACATTGAACTCACAGCCAATAGCCCTATAACTCATGTCTGAACAAAGCTTGTCTAACACAAGCATTTTCTCCCTAAGGCACATCGCAGCCTCCTTGCCACTTAGGAACCCAGACCGCACTTGAGCTCTACACTTGGGGGCCTTTCAATAGCAGCTCATGCCCTAAATGCACACAAATGCTAAGTATACCATGAAAGGACGCTTGTTTACATTATGAGAGCCGAAACAAGAAGGCAGAACGTTGCCTCGTTCGACCTCAGCCGGCACTGTGCGTGCCGGATGACTAACCTTTTCTCCACTCTGCGTACGCGCGGGCCACGAATGACGAAAAAGCACTACAAGTGTGGCTTCTGGGGTTGTAAATACATTTTAATAGTTGAATTTGCAAATATGGAGTCCGCAGATAACGAGGATTGACTGTATAAGTGTAAGGACGTTTACTGCTGTTTGCTCTGGAAACAAACCTTGATGGAAACAAGAGCAGATAGGTAAATACATTCCAGTGCAGTAATTGGACGGAACGCAGTAAATGAGGGATATGACCAGAAAGGCAGGCTGAGGTCAGGCACTGGGAAGAATGAACAGCAGACAAAAATGTCTGTACCTCATCCTAGAGGCAAATGTGACTTCCCAGAATCCAACCTCTGCCTTCCTCCTGCATGAGGTCTGTGGTCCCTGGCCCCCACATGCCCAGGTAACATCTGTGGAAGGACTGGTCTGCCACAAACCATGGAACAGGGCCTCAACCTTTTCCCCTTGTGAAGCCTGACTATTCCTAAGTCCACTGAGATCCATAGGTTGTTAAGTAGGAGATAGAAAAGAAATTCGTGGAAGACAATTGTTCGCTTAGTGATATGTAAGGCTGTCCCATCTGTGCTGTTAAGTGAAAAAGGCAGGTCAGAAAGTAGTTATGTCCCATCTCTATACACACACACACACACACACACACACACACACACAGTAATAGAAATTATCTCTGAGTGACAGGATTCAAGTTATGAGTGAGTTTCCTTTTTCTCTTTCCTGTTCTGTATTTTCTCATGTTTCTGCAAAGGGCATTCAATGGTTTGAAATTTTAAAATGTTACCTTTTTGAAAAGGGTGAACAAATTCTGTATATTCAAGGTGTTCTGTCAAGACCTGCAAGCTCCTTGAAGATTTTTCAAAATTCAAATATGAATCTTGGTACAAAAAAACCTTTCGCTCTGCCAAGTAAATCCTGTTGTTGCAATAAACCTTACAATGCCTGTGTCCTCTACAGCCGCAGAGCTACACCTTCCAAAGTCTAACTTGGCCCCGGGGATTACTGTTAATTAACAATGATAAATTCTCAAATGGGGGCCTTTACACTCCCCACCTCTGCCCCCAGGGCACACCAGACAATGTGTGGAGACATTTTTGGATGTCACAACTATGAGAGTGCTCCTGGCATCTAGGGAGTAGAGGCCAGAAATGCTACTAAATATAATGCAATGTACAGGACAGCCTCCATCCCACCCCACAATGGAGAAGTATTAGGCCCCGGATGCCAACAGTAGTGAGGTTGAGTAACCCTGGCTCAGACATGGGGAGCTTGACTAAGTCTTACCGGGCTCGGGGTTTTACAGGAAAAATCTCATGTGATCCTCATGGCAATCCTAGGAGATAGGGCCTATACTCATGCCTGTTTTACAGAAAAGGAAACTGAGGCTTTAGGAGGGGGAAGGAACTTCCGATTAGACAGCTCTATCTTGCGTGTTTCTGACTTCAGGGCCTGCCTTCATCTCCCCTCCGCAGCCTCTGCTTCCAGATTGCTGAGTTATTGCTGTTTTTTGTTTTTGTTTTTTGAATCATGGAAACTTTCAGATAGAAACAAAAGCAAAGAAACCAGTGGAGCAAGCCCACGTGTTCCCACTCTCCAGCCTCAGGGCTACACTTGGGACCTCCAGCACGGGATGCTCTCCTGCAGAGTCGAGAATCCCCCGGACACACCAGGGTACATCACACCAGGCCTGGAGCCCTCGGGGGGCACAGGAGCTCCTCTCTCAGGTGGTTTGGAACATGTGCCCTTTTCCTTTACAGGTTTTGATCATAGCCCCCGTCAACTGCTGCCTTTCCCAGCAGAAGAGCTAGGTAGAAGATCATCCGTTTTCTCCCCAAGGGAAGTGCCACCTCCTTTTCTGAGAGGTGAGAAAATGGTTTCTCCTCAAAGGAAAGCTGAAAAGAGGGAAGAGCCCTCTGAAACAGAGAGACTCCTGCCACCAGAATCGTCAGTAGCAGGAAGGCATTATTTGCCCCGTGGGAGCCAAAGCAGCTCTCACTCCGTGTCTGCATGCATACACCAGTTCTTATGGGAAGAGGCGGCAATATCTTTGATTCAAACAAATGTTCTCTGGTTTCTTTGTGCCAGGCTCAGCTGCACTCTAGTTTTGGACTACAGACAGCAATCAGGAGTCAGCTGGCTTCTTTCAAATGAGGCCAGAGCTTCATGGTCGGACAGGAGAAACCGGGTTTGTAACCCAGACAGAGGCTCCTCTTAGTTCCTATTAATGTTTGAACTGAATTACATGTGCTGGGGAAAACAGCAGCAGGGATGGCTATGACCGTGAGCTTTGGAATCAGACAGCCCTGGGGTCTGAGTCCAGTTGTTTCAAAGATTAGCTGTGTGACCCTTGTTGTTAAATGATCAACTTCTGTGAACAACAGTTCCCTCACCTGGAAAGTGAGGATTATTTATTCAACATGTTTTGAGCCCCTACTACATGCCCATAAGTGATTTCTGTTAACTTAGTTACTGCTGAGAACCGTATCCTTTTTCATTTGTCCTTCCCAATATCCCTGCCAGGGACACTGAGGTAAGATTGCAAAAATGGCTACGAATTATTCTCTTCCATCTAGCCACGCCCTGTGCAGTTGCTCTCCACTCTGACTCAGGCCTTGACCATGGGACTGGCTTTGGCCAATGGGATATGAGCAAACATGACACATGCAAAGACTTGCAAACTGTTTGCGTGTGGAGCTTACCCTCTCTTACTGTAGTTGGATCCCAGCCACCATGTGAAAAAGCCCAGGAAGAAGAAGCTAGCCTGCTGGATGATGACAGTCCTATGACCCAGACACATCCTGTCACCCCCAGCCAGCCGCCACCGAATATCAGATATTTGAGTGAGGACACCCTGGACCATCCAGCCACGATCAACCTTCCAGCTGACCACAGATGCAAGAGCAAACCTACAACCAAGCTAAATAATATATGTTGCTTTAAGCCACTAACACTTTGGGGTGGTTTGTTACACAGCAATAGTTAACTAATACATAGCTCTTATCCTTCCACTTTACAGACAAGGAAATGGAAGCTTGGAGAAGCTTGCCCAAGGCCATGAAGCCAGGGCTCAGTCTCTTCCTCCTACACCATGCAATGAGGCCCCCTCTGCCATCTCTAGCCCCTAAAGCAGGGACAATTATTAATAAGACAGCTGATGATGTGAGGGCTGTATTCACTGCCTTTGCTCAGTGGCCTGCTTGGAGACCGTGGCCATGCCCTTGGCCTCATTACGTTGGTGGACATATTATCGACTGCTCGGAAGCTCTGTGGATATACGTCCAGCCTGGTGCATGGTGGGACCCACAGAACAAGCTAGAGGATGTGGGCTCTTTGAGAACTCCACAGTTCACTGGGTGGGGGAGCCCTCAAATGTTCACTCATCCTCTCTGGGTCCTGCTCTGCATATCCGATGGCCAGCAAGGGAAGGGGGTATGCATGACCTTTCTAAAATATGTAGGAATGAGAAAACACCTCCCTTGGACAAGACAGACCTGCAAAAAATGGCCAAAAACGCCAGGAGCTCCCTTTCCAGGGTACACCACATATACATTGTAGACTCTGGGCTTAGCACTTTACACGCACGTCATCTGATTTTATCCTCTCCCAAACCACATCATGTGGATATAAAGCTGCAGAGTTAAAAAAGTTCAGAGCACTGGCCAAGGACCGCGATTACCTGGGTTTAAAACCAGTCTTGGCCACTTACTAGTAAGTGACTTAACTTCCCTGTGCCACACCTTGCCCATCTGTAAAATGGGGATATGATAATAGCACCTACTTCATGGGGCTGTCGTGAAGACTCAGTGCGGTAATGGGTGTAAAGTACTTAAAACAAGGTCCAACACAGCTGGCGCTCAGAGCATCCCACCGCCATCACTGACAGCATTTTACAGATGAACACTGAGGTGCACATGGGTTAACTGCATTGACTAATTTCACTTGGCTGAGTCCATGGTGGAGCTGAATTTTGGACCTTGGTCTGACGGACTTTTTGTTTTTTAATTATTTATTTGAGAGAGTGCAAGTGAGGTGAGCGGCAGAGGGAGAGAAGACTCTCAGCAGGTGCTGAGCCTGACGCAGGGCTCGACGTGGGGCTTGATCTCATCCGAGATCATGACCTGAGTGCAAAGCAAGAGTCGGATGCTTAACCGACTGTACCACCCAGGCTCCCCTGGTCTGACAGACTCTTTTTTCTTTTTCTTTTTATTTATTAGAGTGAGAGAGAGAGAGAGAGCCGGGGGTGGGGAGGGGCAGAGGGAGAGAGAGAAGCAGACTGCCCCCTGAGCAGGAAGCCCATCAAGAGGCTCGGTCCCAGGACCCCAAGATCATGACTGGAGCCAAAGCAGACACCCAGCTGACTGAGCCACCCAGGCACCCCGATCTGACAGACTCTTTTTTTTTTTTTTTAAGATTTTATTTATTTATTCGACAGAGATAGAGACAGCCAGCGAGAGAGGGAACACAAGCAGGGGGAGTGGGAGAGGAAGAAGCAGGCTTATAGCAGAGGAGCCCGATGTGGGGCTTGATCCCGGAACGCCGGGATCACGCCTGAGCCGAAGGCAGACGCTTAACCGCTGTGCCACCCAGGCGCCCCTCGATCTGACAGACTCTTAATAACAACCCCATTGCTCCTGGGGGTTCCAGGATCACCTGCTCACCACACAGGGTCCTTCCCCTGCACCCAAAGTTCCTGCCCCAAAGTCAAAGAAGGACTTGCCCTTTATGGTCCTATTACACAAACAGATTGCAGGCTGGTTCCTCAGACACCCACACCCATGCCTCAAAACCCACGTAAAGGCCTTTTCGATAGCATTTATCACACTGTATTGCATGATTTGCTTTTCTGGTCATCTCCCCCCGCTAAAAGAAATGGCTGCCATATATTGTGGGTCTCCTGTGTGCCCGACATCTAGATGCAAGCATTGCCTCACTTAACCTGCACAACAACCCGGCAAGTGCGTTGATCAGACTTTTGTATAGATCAAGAAACCAAGGCTCAGAGCGGTGAAGGCATCTGATCCATGGTACACGCTCGGGATGCAAATACCCGTCTCTCTTGTTTGTTTGTTTTTTAAGATTTATTTATTTGAGAGAGAGAGAGAGCAAGCGCATGTGGAGGGAGAGAGAGAGAATCTCAAGTAGACTCCCTGCTGGGTGTGGAGCCCAACGCGGGGCTCCATCTCAGTTGAGATCATGACCTGAGCCAAGATCAAAAGTCGGACGCTTAACCATCTGAGCCACCCAGGTGCCCCAGGGTCTGTCTTATTTGCGATGTGGGCTCATCTGTGGCGCTGTGGGACCTTTGACTACTAACAATTACGCACTCCGCAGGGGTTAAACCCATGCCATGCTCTAGGGCCCATACTAATCGTTTCACATGCATATCTTCTTTAATCCTCAAAACATTGCAAATAGATACTGTTATTATCTTCTCCTTTTAGAAGAGGAAACGGAGGCTCAGAGAGGTACAGAAACCTGTCCAGGGTCACACAGCTTACAGATGGTATAGCTAGGACTTGAACCTAGTAGAAACAACATCTATGGACCATTCGCTGCCTCTGTGAACAACTTCAGACACAAAGACCATGACTTACATGCTTTTGAATGTTCTCAACATAGTGTTGCTGAGTGTCCGGGATGCTAAATGAATATTTACCAAACATACTAGTGATTAAATGAATGGAACCCTCAATGTCTCTCCAAGTACCCATGCAGGTTCCCTGGGTCTGTGCATCGCATGGGAGAGCTTTCGAGCATGTCAGCCAGAGAAATGGAAGCTGACTTCCTCACCATAAAACCTCGTTCCAGTTGCATGGGTCTGATGAAATATTCTTTCTTGAGCCAGATGGTTTTGCTGACACTCCTTAAAAAGTTTGTGAGAATCCAGAGAAAGAAAGGGGCCATTAACTGACAACAGGCCGGGCTTTCTCTGCTGCCGGTCTTGGGCTATTCGATGTATCAGCTGGGCACAGAAACGAGCTGTGAACATCTCTCCCTGGAAATGCTTGCGGCCACAAATCAAAAATCAGTCTTTATGGGGGAAGAGCGTGGAGACGGCTGTTGGTCACGTACGGGGCTTTCCAAATATACTCCACATCCCCAGAGCTGATAGGAACTCGTATGGGGAGGTCACTGTAGATCATCAGACCAGTTCCATGTCAGAGTCAGAACTGATAATCTGGCCGCACGAAGAGGAAAGAAGAAATGGTGTTCTCCGTCATGAGTCTTAAAAGTGCTCTGGTCTTTGGCTATTAGTCTGTTACCTCTGGCTGCAGAACAAATCACCCCAAGCGCATTGGCTTTATCATCTCTTGCAGGTTGAGAATTTGGGAGCCATCTCGCTGAGCAGTTCTGGGTCAGGGCTTCTTAGAAGGTTGGAGGCAGGGGCGCCTGGGTGGCTCAGTCGGTTAAGCATCCGACTCTGGGTTTTGGCTCAGGTCATGATCTCAGGGTCATGAGATGGAGCCCTGCGATGGGCTCTGTGCTCAACGGGGAGTCTTTCTGAGATTCTCTCCCTCTGCCCCTGCCCCTGTCCACTCTCTTTCTCAAATAAATAAATAAATATTAAAAAAAAAAAAAAGGAGGAGGAGGAGAAGGAAGGAGAAGAAGAAGAAGAAGTTTGCAGTCTGGTGAAAGTGGGACTGCAGTCTGTGGAAGGCTTGACTGGGACGTGACTTCCCTTCCGAGTTGCTTCACCCACACGGCTAGCAAGCTGGTGTGGCCGCTGGTGGGAGGCCTCAGTTTCCCGTCAGGTGGGCATCTCCTCTGGCTGTTGGAGCATCCTCATGACATGGCAGCTGACTTCCCCAGACGGTGAGATTCAAGAGCTCAAGGCAAGGCTGCAATGCCATTTATGACTCAGCTTTGAAAGTCACACGCTGTCATTTTTGTCCACTCAGGCCAGCCCCAATTCCACAGGTGCCACAGATGCGTTAGGTGTTCACTGCAGCGTTGTTTTGAATAGTAAGAAGCTGGAAACAACCTATGTATGCGTCCTTCTGTATGAGAACCCACACAGTTGAATAATGATTATCTACGTGCCTATGCCCCGGGAAAGAACCGGGAAGCTGTCGTCGCGACATCATCATGCTTAGCGCTCTGGTTCTTCCTGTGGGTGGGCTGAGTACTATAGGTAGCAAATTGAGGCTCGGGGCACCCAAATGTGGGACCAATGAGGGAAGGAAGCTGGCTCTTCATGTCTGAATTCAGCCGGCTGGGCTGCTCTCTCCTTGACACTCCCAGAAAACTGGAGCTGAGCATTTTGGTTTCTGGAACACCCCTTTAACCAGGCTGGCTTCTAATCAGAGCTTTAGCAGCCGCCTCTAGGGTTTGATTCCAAGTAGCAGATGGTCCTGCGAGGTGTCAGGGATTGCTTCTCATTCCCCTCCCCAATCCTCTCTGTCCCTTACACCGATTAGGACACTGAGAGTCTTCTGGAACACCCAGGCCAAGCAAGGGCCACAGAGATATTACCTCGTCCTGTTAATTAGAAACAGACATTTGTCCCCTGCTCCCTCGCCCCTGCACCAGTTCAGTGAGAAGTGACCAGTCATTTTTCTTGACCCTCAACACATTAATTATCCAGGGATTGCAAAGAAAAGGAGACCATTTCTGGAAGAAATCTATGGCCCCATCTGTCCCTATTTCCCTGAGGCTCCCAGGACTCAAACAGCTTTTAAAGGATGCAGATACAGTTACCTTGTAGCCAGCTTGCTTCGGCCTCCCTGCAGCTGAAACCAAGGCCTTTCCCAGGGCCTGGGACAGTGACATCCCTCAGGGGGAAGAGGCTGATGGGGTGAGAGAATTGGATGCTAACTCTTCCTCTGCCTCGGTCAGTAAGCCAGAGGTGACAGAGAAAAAGAGCAAGACTTTCTGCTATCATTTTAGCACCACTGGAGCAGTTTGGCAAATGAGCAGACCCCGTTTTGATTTCATCTCTGCCAAAGACATGCTGTGTGGCCTTGGGCAAGTCACTCTGCCTCTCTGTGCCTCCATTTCCTCACCTTTGAAAGGAGAGACTAGGGTTGCCTGGGTGGCTCAGTCGGTTGTGTCTGCCTTCGGCTCAGTCATGATCCCAGGGTCCTGGGATGGAGTCCTGCATCGGGCTCCCCATTCAGAGGGGAGTCTGCTCCTCCCTCTCCCTCTCCCTCTGCCCCTCACCCCATTCGTGCTCTCTGTTTCTCAAATAAATAAATCTTTAAAAACAAAACAAACCAAAACATAAAATAAAAGGAGAGACTAATGGGGCCTCTCATGGTTGCCATGAGGTTTAACGGGATCACATTTATTTTTTATTTTTTTAAGATTTTATTTATTTATTCGACAGAGATAGAGACAGCCAGTGAGAGAGGGAACACAAGCAGGGGGAGTGGGAGAGGAAGAAGCAGGCTCATAGCGGAAGAGCCTGATGTGGGGCTCGATCCCAGAACGCCAGGATCACGCCCTGAGCCGAAGGCAGACACTTAACCGCTGTGCCACCCAGGCGCCCCTAACGGGATCACATTTAAATGCTTAGTCAAGTCAGGGCACCTGGGTGGCTCAGTTGGCTAAGCAACTGCCTATGGCTCAGGTCATGATCCCAGGGTCCTGGGATCGAGCTCCGCATCGGGCTCCCTGCTCAGTGGGGAACCTGCTTCTTCTTCTCCCTCTGCCACTCCCCCTGCTTGTGCTTTCCTGCTCTCTATCAAATAAATAAATAAAATCTTAAAAAAAATGCTTAGCCAAGTGTAGGGCACACAGTCATGGTCGTCAGGCTCATACTATTGCAGATTCATAAGGCTGGCTGCAAGAGCAGATGCCCGCTGGCCTAGACGGAGCCTTTGTGAAATTAAGGAAGCTGAACCACTAGGACCTCAGATTTCTCATCTCTCAAGTGGGGACACACAAGACATACCCTTGCCGCTGGGATGTTGAGATCAGCTGGTGGATCTGGTGTAGACTGTCGAGCGGGTTTCAAACCCTGCCTATTGGACCTGATTGTATTAAGTGCACCTGCTCTTTGCCTTGGCCTTCAGCCATGCCCCCCAACCCTGCCCGAGATGGTGTGCCTGAAGGCTGGTGGGCATGCAGGACCTGAATCTGGGACCCTTGCACTGGAGGCCAGAGGGCTCAGGAGGTGTGGGCCATGCCCGCTCTCCTCCAGACTGTGTACCATGGGCCTGGTAGGAGGAGGAAGGGCGTGGTCCCTGGGGTCCCCACCAGGAGGTCAGCGGTCCTGTGAGGAGGTGGAGACGGCGGGCAGGGGAACACACTGTGGGCGGGCAGGTAGAAGGCAGTGCTGCCCAGAGTCCACCTATCTGGCCCAGAGTGACCCTTCCCTGCCCCCTGGGGCTGCAGAAGCCATCCTGACACTCTCGTGCCACCCCGAGAGGCTTTTGTTCCCACAGGGGGAGGTGGGGGTATGGGTGATAGGGGCGCTTCTCACCTGCCCTTTGTGAGCTTCTAATAACATGCCAAGCTGCTGACCTTGTGTTTCCCCTCATTGCCCTTTCCCGGGTATGGGAGGCCGATTGAGCTCCTGAAATCACACAACGCACGGTGTGTTCCTGGACTGGCCACTGTCACTTCCTTCATTCAGCAAACAGATCTGGGGCTGGAGTCAAGAGCTTCCCTTTTTCACTGTATTGCTGGGCAAAGGACAGTCGCCTCTCTGAGCCTCTGTTTCCACATCTGTGAAATGGGGATGACAATAGTGCTGCCCTAGAGTTTTTAGGATTTAATGAGAAAACAAGGCCCTAGGTAAAAGGGGCTGTTAAATTCTCTCCTCCACCACCCCCTCCCAACCCCCCCTCTGCTCTAGGGAGACCCCTCCTGGTCTACCCAGAAGCCCAGCCCTGCTGGTTGTTATGCGGCTGAGCAGGGAGAATGGCTCAGGCCACAGCTGGAACCAGCAAGATACAGACTCTGTGACCTTGGACAAGTCACTGGCCCTCTCTGGGCCTCAGTCTCCCCTTCTGTGGAAGTCAGGAGCTATACAGTAAAAGCTGAGACAGCAGTGCCTGGTACATTTATGGAACACTTACTGTATGCTCCACCCTTCACCTGCTTCTCAACAATTCTAGGGGGCACCCGTGTCATCGACAGCCCATCGTCCAGCAAGCGAGGCTCAGAGAGGTGGGGGCACATGTCCACAGGCACACAGCCAGGAGTAGTGGTGCTCAGCTTGTATCCCACTCTCCTGTACGAGTAGCTTCCTCTCTTGGGGTGTGAGGCTAATCTGGAGGGGCTTCCATTCCCGCTCCAACCCTCCCCCCTCTCTTCCAGCCTCTGTGGGGGGGTGCTCTCTTGGAGGGGCAGCTGCCGTCCCAGCTCCACTGAACTCAGCACAAAGCAGTGACAGGGCCGAAGTCCCGTCTCTACCGAGTCAGGAGGTCTGATGGAAAAACACCCAGAGCCGGCCCCGGGTGGGGGAGGGTGCTCTGGGAGCTGCTTTGGTTCTCTGGGCCCAGAGCCAAACAGCCACAAAAATGAGATTCGGGCCCTTCCGCAATCTGAGCACCTAACATGTGCCTGGCATGGAGCAAGGCCCTGGGGTCAGGTAGAAGAAGTGGGAGAACTCACCCCAAATCACAGAAGCCCGTGTTTATGGGGGACTTACAAGGTGGACTCTCATTTAATCCTCACCACCTTGAGTGATCAGTGCTCTTATTATCCCCAAGTGACAGATCCGGAAAATGAGGTCCAGAGAAGGAAAGTGATTTGTCTGAGGTCACACAGCTAGTCCGTGTAGGAGCTCAGATTGGGAACACTCGCAGCCTGACTCCGGGCCTGAATTATCTCTCTACAGTACTGTTTCCTGAACACCTACTATGTACAGTCATTGTAAGTCATCTCCACCCCTCCCCACAGACTGTAACCCTATTTTACAGAAAGAGAAGTGGAGGCTCAGAGAGGTTAGGTAACTGGGCCAAGGTCACACAGCCAGGAAGTGGCAGAGGAAGATTCAACCAGGTTTGCCTGACTCCCCCAAACCTCTCATGGCCCAAAAGGGGAAAAGTGATCAGCTCCACCATTCATCATTTTATTTATTTAACCATTCACTGAACAAATACTCATCGAGTGCCTCTTACGTCAGGCACAGGGTGGGCCGCAATAAACCTGACCCAGCCCCCAACGTAAGAGGCTCCCAGTCTTGTACACGCCCATGGGGTGCTCAGACTAAATAGCCCTCTCTTTTAGACTCGGGGGCATGCTATTAGGGATGGCTTTCTGGAAGAGGTGGGTCTGGAATTCTGTCTCCTTTCTGGCTGGGCGACCTGGGTAAGGCATTTAACTTCTGAGTCTCTTCATCTGAACAATGGTGAAAACAAAGCCGGCTTGTCTGGTATGGCTCAAGAGGTGTCACCTGTTATACCAACATCAGGATCCCAACCGAGGCTCCACGGCCAGGCAGAGAAAGTGGGTGGAGGGAAGAGGTGTGATGTCACTGGGGTCTAGGCTCTGGCAGGCAACAGGCAGAGAGTGCCGAAGCCCTTGGAAGGCAGGAACACAGGCAAATGGGTGAGGACAGCGCAAAGGCCCCAGACAGGGTGTGGCCTCCTTGAGTCTAGGGCCAGAACTGTGACCTCAGCTGGACCCCCCGAGGCTTCCAGCAGGAATGAGGCCACGGCTGGGGGCGTGTGCCCTGAAGAGGAGGGGACCTGGTGAGGTGTTCAAGGACTAAGAGAAGCAGCAAAAGGGGTTGTCGGTGGTGGAAGGTTCTGGGCTTAAAGCTCTAGTGTTGGTGTCCCCTGGATTCAAAACCAGGTCAGACACCCCTTAGTGACCTTAGGCAGGTGATGTCACTTATCTGAGCCTCCTGTTTCTTCACACTTGCGTTCCCAGCTCGATGTATGAAATCAGATATTAACAATTATTTTATCTGACAAATGCATGTAGAGCACATATCTGGGCCTGGGGCCATTCTAGGCCCTTTATGCACGCATATTTTTTAACGAGAGGTGTGTGGCACAGCGAGCGGCTGGCTCATACACCACGAGGGCAGCTACTGTCACTACAGACATCATGTGATTTTGATACAATGACTGTGTTTTACTTTCCAATCAGGAAAAACAACAACAACAACCAGGAAAGCAAATTCCATTTTGGGAGCAAGATGGGGCCGTCTAGGGCATCTCTGGGAGCCCAGCTATGAGCTAGAACCAGGATGAGAATTCGGGGTGGGGGACAGTCCTGCTAGGGCCGTGCACTTGGGCTCTTCTCCCGGGACCTCCAGGAAGAACACTGGGAATTAAGAACCGCTCCCTATGGGAAATGCACCGGTCCCGGAAGCCTTCCAGACACAGTGTGTGCTGCGTGCCTGCGTTCGTCTCCGTGCCTGTGCACGGGCATGGACATGTGTCCTGCGGGGGTGGCTGGGGGCGGTTTCGAGGAGGTTTCCCAGGTCACCGTCCAGCTCCGGTCTTGCTCTGTCTTGCGTCCTCTCCACCCCGGCCTCCCGTGCCCATCCACGGCCCCACTGCCAGCCGCCAGCCACGGCCGTCTGTTGTGGCAGATGTTTGGCTGTGCCATGGCAACCCCAGAACAGGATGTGCCTCTGGATCGCGGCAGGGACAAGCCCACGCTCACAGGCCGCCCACGCCGTTCCCTTCCCCAAAGGCTTATGGCAAAGAACCACTCGGGGCCGGGTCGGGGACGGGCGGTGTTTGTGTCCGGAGAGAGGCAGAGCCAGCATCCTCCGTCATCCAAGGGTTCCGTGGCAAGGGATGGGGAGGATGTGTGTGCACATCCCAGGGGAGTGCCCCTCCTCCTGCTGCAGGGGCCTTGGGTTTGCTTCCCTCTGCCCTTCAGAGCGATGCTAAGGAAGCAGGGTGGGGAGGAGAGGTTCCCATCAGCAGGGTCTGATCTGTGCGTGTCCAACCACCATCTTCCCCACTGTTACAGAAATGGCTCACGGAAGGACTACTTTGTGTCACGACCTGTGCTAAGTACTTTATATAGCAAATAATACTAAAATTCAGGTGGGTGTACTTGGTGCTAACTACCCAGAGCTAATCTTTAGCACAATATTTTAAGGTTATTTTTGTTAACTTGGGAAACTGAGTCACAGGGAGGTTAAGTCACTTGCTCCAGGGCACAGAGTAGCTAAGTCAGAGAGCTGGGACTGGAACCCAGGCCTATCTTGCCCCAAAGCCCTTGACTGGACGGGTGACACTGCCAGGGCCGGCTACATAATTTGCGGGACCCAGTTGCAAAATGAAAAGGCCTGGTCTTTGTTAAGGAATTATTAGGGATTTCAGGGTGCCTGGGTGGCTCAGTCGGTTAAGCGTCTGTCTTTGGCTCAGGTCATAATCCCAGGGTCCTGGGATGGAGTCCTGCATCAGGCTCCCTCTCCCTCTCCCCCTCCCCCCTGTTTATGCTCTCTGGTTGGTGCAGAGTCCTGTGCAGTAGCCGCCCGTGAAGCCAACCCTGGATGCTACCTCACCACCCCCCAGATGCTCCCGGGGGGGCCTGAGCAGCCCGGAGAAGCTCACAGAGCAGGAAAGTGAGCCACGGCAGCCTGGGAGTGCTCTGTCTGTTCCAGGGGCCGGGACAGCTCGCCAGAGGGGAGCAAAGACCTCCTGCAAAACGCTGTGCTGAGTCTCCCAGAGCCACGAGCCTGGGAGCTTACACGGCAAAGTTTAGCTCAATACAAAAGCATCCTTTTATTAAATCTTTACACTTCTCTTTCTCATTATAAAAGTGACAGAACTCTGTTGCAGAGATGCTGGAAGATAGGTAAAAGGAGGAAATAATATAAACCTTGAATCCTACCTGTCTGACTCCATTTCTGTTAGCAGGTGGTCTATTTTCTTCCTGTCGTTTACAGAAGGGCTTTGTGTCAGGACCCTCAGGGATGAAACAGATGGCTTCCTCTTTGTCCCCAGCACCTGGCACATGGCAGGGGAGCCACGAAGGGGGGGAGGGGGAGAATGCCGGAATGGATGGATGTTATAAAGGGACCTGGCTTGGGTGACCTTTCAGACGCTTCTGGACTCCGAAACACTCAGGAATTCTTAGACTCATCGCTAATGCCCGGTGCTGACCTAAGGTTTGGTCCAATGAGCCAAGCTCTTGTTGGGGTCCAGAAGGTGGCAGGCTCCACCCCTGCCCCAGAGGGACTTGGTTTAGGCAATCACAGGTGTCCCCAAACTTTCCAGGCCTCGGTGAATGAAACTAGGACACCCTTTCAGAGCATATTTCATTCATTCACTCACTCATTCACAACCGTCAAATATTACTGAGCAGCTACTATGTGCTCAGAATCGCACTAAGTACACTACGGGCTATTTTCTTTGGGGAGGGGATGGTGGGGTAGAAAGTATATGAATTTGGAGTCAGGCACCCTGGGCTTTTGTCCTTTTCTGGCTGAGTGGCTCCGACCCTCATTCCCTAACCTGAGCTTCCAGCTGTTTACAAAACGGGGTCAAACCTGTTGTGAGGACCAACTCGGTCATACATGCGAAACACTTGCAAGGAGTCGATGCTCAGTGTAGGCTCCTTCCTTCCTGCCTCCATCCCCTCCAACCCTCCCACCAGGACCAGAAGAACAGCCCCCATGATGCAGCATGGATGGTGGACCAGGCAAAAGGGGGTTGCGTACGTTAGCAGCTCATTCTCAAATCCTTGCTCCACGAGGTAGGTAGCATTGTTCTTAACCTATTTTGATATCCGACTTCCAAACTAGAGAGAGCTCACCACCTCCAACATACCCAGGAGAATCTGTCTCTTAGCATCAGGGCCCTAGGCACCCTTTCCTATGCTGGGAGGCTATACCTGCCAACACCAACATTTTATTTGCTGGAACAGTTTACAAAAAGAGGACTTCTGAGCTGAAATGGGACCCTTTACAACTATACTTCAGGATGCACAAGCAGTTTCCCTTTAAGGGCAAAAAATGGTGGACAGGATTTGGGAGAGACACACACACACCTTGTCTCGTCCAAACAGCCTTTGGAGCACGACGTGGGTCAGATTTTCCGGGGGCTGTAGGCTTCATTCCTGACTCCTGTGTTTTCTTGCTGATACCTATAGGGAGACCAAGAGGCGTCTTCAGGTTGCTTTTTCTACTTCTGGGGTGGGGACAGCTCTGGGAAAGGTTTCAGGTGGGAAGGAGGCAGTACCTCCCGGCTTCATCACTTCCCAGATGTAACCGCGGGCAGACCACTTGCCCTCTGCAGGCCTGTCTCTTCATGTGCGAGCTGCGGATCACATCAACAGGGCTGTTTGGAGGACTCTGGGATTCCTTACCTAAAGTGCCGGGTACACAGAAGGGCCGGTAGGATCTGCTCCCTTGTGCTAGGGTACAGGATGTGTACGTGGTGTCTTCTGGGTGGGGTTCACTTTGGAAGCTGTTGGCAGGTACCTAGAGAAAGGGCTTCCCAACAGACCATGGAGTGAATCCTGAAATGCCGGTCATTCTCCAAGCCCCGCCTTCCGGAGCCTCCTCCAAGCATCTCACCTAAAGGGGCTTCTCCAGACGTCAACACAAGCAGGGAGGGTCCTCCTCTACGAAACTACCCCCACTGGAGGCGTGACCTGGGATCACACTCAACCTCAGGATCCTTAACTCCGAGGATGAAATCTGGGTAAAAATCAGCCAACTATGGGAACGTTCTCCTAGGGCGCTGGGTAAATGGAGTATCCGACAAGTTTTGGGAACACCCGTGTTCTGTTAGGGGGATGTGGGTGTTGTCTCTGGGAAGCACGTGTGGAACGGGATTGTAGCTAGCAAAGTGGAAGCCTGGCCCATTGCATCACACTATTTTGATGGGTTTTGTGCTTGGCCATTAGAATTCCCAAGGAATCCATCGGGAACAGAGTGCTAGGCCAGTTCCCCAGGCTCTGATTCATGTTTGGAGCCTGAAGAGAATTTAGGAGGTGTGCCCAGCCATGCCAACGACAAAGACTGTCCTGAACCATGACCCTCCGTGGTTTGGTTTCAAAAACATCTTACAGAAAGGACTGCTCGGCAGCGTGCTGGCACTAACCACGGGATCACCCCCCCCACACGCCCCTTAACCTTACGCTTTGATTTCATACCCCATCAATAATCCCTAACCATAATTTGGCTTCAAATGTAGATGTGTCTAGAGGACTCCATGTGCTAATTGGCAAGTCAGAGTACTCAGACCTGCTAGACAGCTGTAATTCTTGCTCTCAAGTCATCAGCTTGCATTCTGGTTTATCCATCAGTCTCCCGTGAGTCCAGGTGACAGACACAGCAAGCCGGGGTGACGACACAAAGTGTTTCTTGGAGCCACAGGCACTGGAATTGAGTGGTCATGCCAAGGTACCTGTGGCCGCCAGTAGCGCCCACCAAGCATGTGTGTACGTCACAGCTCCCAGCGGTCCCGGCAGTCGGGGGTGGGGCCATGCAACTGGGTCTTGCCCGCTACAACATAAACATAGATATATCCTATCTAAAGGCAGCGACGAGTGAATGTGAGTCCCCGTGCTCTTTAACCTGAGGCACAACCAGAGCAAAGAACACCAAGGTAACAGGGTTCAAAACGCAAGGAGCTCAGTTTTGTGAGTGGCCAAGGGAGGAGGGCCACCCCAAGGGTCCTGACCTGCAGTGGACTGGGACCTGGGCATGAGATAAGCCTTTGTCGTGTGTGGCAACTGAGGTTCCCTGGGCTTCCTGCCTTGGCCACCAGCAATAATTAGCCTCCACAGTCTCCTCTCCCATGATGTGTGGCTGGACTAGCTTACGTAGTGGTGTCGAACACACTCTAGCTTTCTGCTTTCATGCAACAAGACACACCACCCAGAGTCCAAGTCCCTCACTGGCAGGGAGAGTTTTTGGGGGGATACAACCCACAAGTGGGCCTGTTCTTCCTTACTAATAAAATCAGGGGGTGGAAAAACAAGACAATTCCTAGAGGAGCTAACATTTGTCCCCTTGGTTCTTTTTTCCGTCGAATGTGTCCGGGTTTTTACAGCACAGGGCTCAGCCCAGGGTAGGTGCTCAGTAAAGACTGGCTGTCAGGACGATGCAGACACGCTGACTGACTTGGCAAGGACTGAGGGAGCGGCTTCCTTTTGCACGAGTTCACAGGTCATCAAACGTTTATAAAGAAAAAGTTTATTTTCATCACAATAAGCACACAGACTATTACAGGACACACCAACAGAAGTAAAAAAAAAAAAAGTGCATTATGCATCTTCTACTGCAAATTCACAGTACAAAAGATACTGCCTTTTAAATATATAATATAAAAAAAACACGAAGAAAACAATAGAATAAAAAAATCATTGATATCTTAACGCAACACGCTGGAACCCACTGGCAGCTTCTGAAAACCAAAGAACTTATCTTAGAGAGCTCCTGATTTTGCAGGGGGCTGGTGTCTGTCCCCACATTTGGCTGCAGCGAGCGCAGGACACCAAGAGGAGAAAACGGGGAGGCCTAGGTGGTAACACATCTCTATTAAACAAGAGTACAATTGTGTGATGGGGGGAAGGGAGGAGGTGCCACCCCCAGCTGGCTAGCAAACCAGATTCTGTGCTTTCCTTGCTCCTGTGGGACACACTGTGAGCCAGTGCCTGCCTCGCTTGCGGGACCACCAACGCTCCTCGGACAGTTGCGGGGGGCACCGCCCACCCCCGCATACGACTGCACAGATGAGTACAAGTACGGGGAAGGGCAGGCTCCAGCCCTCACGCCAACCACCACTGACAAGGCAAAGGTCCGATCACAGAAGGTGAGAGCTTACCAGTTTCCCATAAATACACAGTATTTGTAAACTATTATTAAGGCACTCAATTGTAAAACAATAATTACAGTGTCGGAAAAGGGGGAGGAAGCAGCCACCTTCTTGTGTGGCACGGCCAACACAAAGGACAGCAGAGGGGCTGGAGGGCTGGCTGGAAAGACTCCTGTTGAAGAGACTGCCTGAAGCCAGGGCCGGGGCACCTACCGCTAGACAAAAAGGGGGGGGGTGTCAACGTCCAGGGTCTACCCCGAGTGGCGCTGCACACGGCCCCACTCATCGGTCAAGGTGATACACTTCGTACTTGCATGTGTGCGGATGGGAGAGCAGTGGCGTCAGATGATCGGATTCAAGTGGCGTAACGTATGTGCATATGTACGTCTGTGTGCAGAGTGCGCGCACACACAAAGGTATTCAGTTGCAGGGTACACAATAAAAAGACCAAGTAGCTGAGCATGGCGGGGGGGGGGTCCATCAACTACCCCTGTTTGGCATGCGGCATTGGCAAGACCCTGTGGGATGCGAGCGGAGTGGGCGAACCCTCACTGTGCTAAGTGTCACCGATCCTTAGCCTGCCCGGCTCTCCTGCCAGAGGTCATGTGGTTGCCCTCCCTGGGTCTGGGGAAAGCTCTGCTAGGTGGCCAGCCAGACGAGGGTTGCGTGGAATGTATTCTGGAACAAAGCATTTCTGGTCACCAGAGAGCACATCTTTCTTCAGACACCTTGGGTAAAGGTCACTTATATGACCTTGCCTAAATGATGCATCATTTCTTCTCACTGGGGAGAAACAGCCCCAGGGGAGCAGGGGGTCATGAACGTTCTGGGAGCTGGCCAGTATGGAGAGACAAGAGTGCCGAAGCAGAGGGCTGTCCTGAAGCTGCTAATTCTATTGCACCTTTGGCCCTACCCTGTGGCATCCTCTGGGCTCATCCAAGAAGGAAAAGCTTTTAGAACGGGCTGGAATGGTTTTTGGCTAGAGGGGTGGCGTAGAACAGAAGGGAAGGTTGGACAGTGCGGCCACGTGTGAGCAGCTGGTGAGGGATCTCACTGCATGGCGGACAGGGTGTCACTACCCAGGAGCGTGCTGTTCGGCACCCAGAGGTTGGCATGGGTCTCCAAGAAGAGATCAAAGAAACAGGGAATGCCAAGAATAAGAAGCCCTGTGCTGAAGTTCTTCTGCAGCGACCATTGCTCCAACACCCTAACGTAGCCCCAAGGCAAAGAAAGTAAAATCAGCATTATCGAATCATGGTAAGAGGGCAGCGTGGTCTCTCCTCTCTCTGGAACCAGTTTCCCCCTCATACTTAACAAAGCTTGACAAGAAGACCCCCACGCCACCCTGGATCAATGCAAAATGAAGATCTAGGGAAGTTCAGTCTAGCTTGCAGCATGCCACATGAATTACAGCGAGAGAGAGAGAGAGAGAGAGAGAGAGAGAGAGAGAGAGGTGGTCATGACACGCAGTTCAAGACTCAGGGAGATTATCCAGCGGATCTAGAAAACTCCCGTTCTCTATTTCAACAAGGGCATTCCCTGCAGATGGTGGTCACCAGGATCAATGACCTTCACAGCAGAAACCCCCGCCTCTCACTCGTGCCCCCCCAATTCGGCACGTTCGCCATCAGCGAAGATTCCAGATGGAGCACTGGCCAAGATGCGGCATTATCTTATGGCACGGACTTTCTTTTCAGAGGCCAGTGTGAGTCTGTCTTTGCCAGGGTGCCCCCAAGCCTGGCAGAATGCTCTTGCCGATGGAGGTCTTGGCGAAAAATTTGTATCCTTTCCTCCAGGCCAGAGTGTTATCCATCCAATCAAGAACGCTCCCATTTCACTTTGATGATGGGGACCTGGGCCCTGGTCTGTGTAGATGCTGATACACAAGCCGTGCTCGTGCAAACGAAAGGGTCACCAAAAGCCGAGGACTCACTCAAATTTGTAATCCTCCTCCTACGCTTTCCAAGTTAAAGTTTGCAAGAACGTACTGGTCTCACACACCAGACACGGTTAAAAGAGCAACAGAAGCCTGTCAGCATCAAATCTAAAGGACCATCTGACACAAAAATGCAGCCACCACGTGAAATTTAATTTGGCAAAACATACCGAACTCGGTATGTTTTTTGGGAATGATGTTTTTTTGGCTGGGGGTAGGGGGGAGCCCAACAGAGTTTCCTAAGAAAGAAGCAGATAATCACCTTTCAAGATGATTTCAACGGACAGGGGTGGGAAAACAAATTCCTATAAAATAACATTATGTTAAAAAAAAAAATAGCACTGGGGAGGAAAAGTTTCTGGAGAGACGGTTTCTGCACCAACTCTACCCACTAGTTGAAATGTGCACCACCCTTGTCCGCCCTTGCTCCTGAAGACCCTGCCTGGGGTGCTGTCTGGCTGCTCTGGGGGACCCAGGTCTGACCACTGTTAAGATACAGGACGACAGATCCTTCAGCCACTTTCCGAGCTTGGCTGGCACCAGAAGGCTTCTAGTCTCACTGAGTAAGTCTGGCTGACAGCTGAGTGCAAGCTGTACTTGGAGAAAGCTTCGGCCAGCAGCGCCCCGCACCTACACAGCTACCCCCACCCCGCAGGAGAGCCACGCGGGGCTGGGCGGGCAAGGTCTGGGTCGGGAGGAGGCAAGGGCTGGGCCTGAGGTGTCCAAGAGGCAGGGGAGGCCTTTGACTTTGCCAGTTTCTTCTTGGAGGGCCCCGGGCAGCCGTGCGTTGTCAAATAAAACCAAGGGTCGGCAAACCTTTTCTATAAAGGGCTCGATTGTTATCTTAGGCTTTGCAGGCTACGTGGTCCCGGCTGCACATTAGGTGGTTGTTTTTAATAACCCCTTAAAAATATAAAAGCCATTCTCAGCTCATGGGTCTGTATACCAGAGTTTGCGTACTCCTTAGACGAAACCTTTCTGCCTCACTACCAAGCCTCTTTTCTCTCTCTCTCTTCGAAATACTTTTAACAGCCCATCTTGCTGACCAGCACCCGCGGACTCCCTCCACCCATGCCTCGAGCCCGTGGCAGCGAGACGGGCACAGCTCACCTGATTCTGAAAGCCCCCCCCTCAAGCCCAGGCCAGGACTACAGACCCCTCCTCTACTCTGTCCTCACCACTAGGAAGAACCAGAGAGAGACAGGGGGCAGTATCCTCATTGAAGGAAGGGGCGACCGTAAACATCAGCGAAGCTTTTCAATGGTCTCGTTTCTCTGAGAAGCTGCTGCAGGGCTGTCCCTGGAGAGGGACTGGCAGAGCTGCTCACGACGGATTAAAGCTCCCTGTCCCCCCCAAACATGCTCCTGTGACCTAATGAGCCCAAGGGCCTGGGCTCCTGGCAGGACAAGCCACGTCTCGGAACCACCACCCCCATGAGACGCTTGAGCACTCTCAAAGCCTCAACCCCACGCCATCGGGTTCAGCAGCAGATGTGACACAGTGAAGCTTCGTGGGTCCTTCTCCCCAGACTGGGGGCAACTTACACATCACCATTAGCCATGACTGAGGACGTCACACGTGCCCAGCCCCGTCCTCACCCCAGTGCTGGCCAGACACACATCACTCCGCCGTGACAAGACACCAGGACAAGGAATTCAACTGCACAGATGATCTCCACACACCACGCAGCCGGTACAACAACAGCATTCGACAGCTTTGTCTAACTTCACCTAGCGGTGCTGGGTGCAGCCGACTTAAAAGTCTTAACACTTTTTGGGGTCCCCACCAAAAAATAAAAAAAATTAAAAAAAAAAAATTCTCTTTTGGAAAAATCTTTTCTGACACAGCATTATTCCCTGGAAGGAGCCTTGGTCACTACTGTATTTTAAAAATAAAAAGCACAGCAAGAACAGAGGTAGGACTTATATTGCCATCCAAGGGCTTCCCCGCGAGGGCCTGAATGAGCTAGGAACATGCACCGTGGTGACGGAGCCATCACTGCGACCACTCTTCCGCACGGTGCAAATGGAGTATTCAGGATGTGTGTGCATATCTGTGTATGCTCTTTCGAAAACAGGATTCTTCCTGAAAACACGGGACTTGGGGATCGGAGTTTTGTATCTCCTGGCCGACGGCTTCTGGCTCTCCCGGGACACCCGACTGGCATCGCCCCCTTTCTTCTTGTGCTGGGTTATTCTTGTTCCCTCTCCTCCTCTCGGCAGCAAGAGTGGGGAGTGTTCGAATGTCAATCACTTAGGAGACATCACCGCCAAGACCCACAGTGAAACGAAGGGAGGGACCACGTGAAAACACACGTCCAAATACAGCAAGAGGCGGGTCAGCTTTTGCTCATCCACGAGGGGCTTCTCGAGTGTTCTGAAGCAGATTTCCCTGACGGTTGAGAGGTGGTGGCTGGGTTCCTTGGGGTTGCCTGGGGCTCACGCGAGAAGGCAGACTCGCTCGACTTGGCATCCCGGGAGTTGGTGAGGGTAGATGTATCCGCCTCGCTGGACAGGTCCTCAGTCGAGAAGTTGAGACTTCCAAGCTTGGCCAGAGAGTGTGAGCGTTTCAGCGGGGACGAGACGGTGAGGCCTGCCAGCCGGAGCCGGGTCTCGATCTCCTGCGTCCGCTGCTTCACCAGCCCGGGCTTGCCCCGGACGCTGTGGATGCTGTCACTGCTGGAGCTCCGCGTCAGGTTGGAGCTCATGGAGGAGGAGGTGGGGGTGTAGCAGATGGTCTTGAGGAAGTCTTTTGAGAAATGACTAGTGTGATCCATGCGGCCGAGGAAGGGAGTGGGGCTCTTGAGTGGGGTGCCTTCGAAAGGAGGGGGGATGGCCTCTGACTTCTCATCGCTCCCAGCGAGGCTGGGCAGAGCCGGGGGCCCTGGCAGAGGGATGGGGGCCAGATCAGGGTTCTCTTCGGGGATGCTGGCCTCCAGCCTGCTGGTGGTGCCATCCCTACAGGTGGACGCCGGGTCTGCGGGCGTGCCCTTCAGCCTCTCCAGTTCTTTGGTGTGCTTTCGGACCAAGCCCGCCTTTTGCAGCTGAATGATGGATTCCTGGTGCTGCATCAGGTAGCTGTTTGTTGCCGGCTTCTCGGCTTCTTTGCTGAACAGAAGCCGCAGGTCCTTGGCCGGTTTCAGATCTTTCTTGGGTGGCAATTCCTCCTTCGCTACTTCCATGCTCAGAGGGTTCTTATCACAGTGAGAATTCTTCAAAAGGAGGGACTTTGGCAGGACTTTTTGGGTTTCTCTGGAAGGTTCCAAAAGGCTAGCTGGTAGTTCTGGGACAGCTGCAGCCCCGGAGCCACCGACGTCTGACCTTCTCGAGCCTGCTGGTGGTAGGAACGGGGGACTTTCGCTTGGGCCAGAGGCCAGTTTCTCTAAAGCTCGGGACCTGCTGGACGTGTGGGCCACGGGGCAAGATGTGAGGTGGGGCAGGAAGGTTGGCTGGGTACAGATGGCGGGAGCTCCAGGGTTCTCGCCCCGCTCCCTGAAGGCCTCAGGAGCCCCACCGGCTAGAGGGTACACACAGTCGGCACAGGATTTGTAGGAAGGCTTCACCTTGTTAAGGATCCCGAATATAGCATCGTGCTGGAAGGGGACAAGAACATGGTGAGTAGACAACAGGGAGCCAGAGGCCACAAAACACGAGGGGGGCGTGCAGTGCGGCCGGGCAGGCACCGGACAGGCAGCGCCCCCCTTCAGTGAGTGCAGGAACACAGGCCTCTCGGAACCCACTCGGCCACGAACGGTGGTGGTTAGGGATGCTCAGCCCAACTTTCCAGAAGCTATGTGACTACGATCCTGGGCAAATCTCCAGCCACACGGCCAGCACCGGCAGGTGCAGAACCTGCTCAACCCCACCTGTGCCATCTCACGTGTCTCTCCCTTCCTTTCCCTTTCCCTACTGTGCTCGGGTAGTATGCAGCCTGAAAATGGGGCTCTTCCCTTCTAGCGCGAACAGCGTGGCTCCAAAGAACTACCAGCTAGCCACTGGCTGTGGTCTTCACAGTGAGCTGGTCAAAGGCAAAAATGGCTTTGGAAAGACTCCAGTATAGACCCAAACACGGGCACTCACAGTCCCGGATGAGGGAGTCAGGCTGAGGTGGGTTTTATATACCAATGGGGAACATGTTTGCCTTGTTTTCTGAGGAAAGCCACCTGCCTCTTGGCAAATGTGACCTGCGCCTCCACGTCGTGCCCTTCCGACAGGCAGGGCAACAGCTCACTTCCCTCACACGCCCATCGACAGACAACAGGGCTGCTCCTATGCGCTGAGGTGGGGAGCCGACCCTCTCCCCTCGGACAGTGGTTTAGCTGTGAGATTCCCAAGCTGGCTAAAACAAAGGCTTCTTGGCAAAGAGCAGCTGGTCCATGTTTCTCCCTGCCCCCTGCCCATGGCCCTGACCATCACGGCCTAATTCCATCCTGCATCACAGACGTAGGTCCCCCAAGAGAAGAAGTCATAGGGTGGTCCAATACTGGAGGAATTGCAAGGAAACCCAGCCATGATTCCTACAGGCTGCAGGGAGCATATGGAGAGTATGTGGTGGGGGAGGCGGGAAGCCAGATCTCCTATAAAATCCTAATGTAGTCAGGATTCCTGGGGCCAGCTTCCAGGTCAACCAGTGAGACCTGAACACCCCCAAACTCTTCACCCAGAAATTTTTCTGAAACTCTAAGTTTTCTCCTAAAACCTTTAGAACCTAACATTCTAAAATGTGGGAGAACATCCCCCGGTAGGAGATTTAAGACTGACTACCTTTCAGAGCCCAAGGAGCGATAGGGTGGGAGCAAATTCACTCACCCAACTCATATTCAGGGAGTGCCTGTCACATGTCAGGACCTGCGTCAGGCACAGGGGCTGCAAACAAGACATGGTCCCTGCCTTCAGAGGATCTAGCATGGACCAGAACACTGAGTGACAAGCGTCAGGATGGAGAGGGGTGAGCTCAAAGTCTTCTGCAGAGGAAAGGCTTCCCTGAGGAGCTGAACCTCCGCTGAGACCTTTAGGACAAGCAGGTGCTGAACAGGCAGAGGGGAGAGAAGGCACAGTCACCCTGCTGCTGAACCCCTCAGCAACCTGGCACCGTAGTTAGCAAACAAGTGTGGAACAAGTGAAATGAGTGCTTGTCTCTTGGTCCTATTGCCTAGAGAACCTCACCCATTCAATCCAATCCAGCCAGGAAAGGCAGGCTGTCCTCATGTACCTTCTTACCCACGCTTCTCCATGTTCTTCATTTCCATGACCCACCCGGTGCCATTTCAGACTGATGGACGCACTGCTGTCCCAGACAGATGTTTTGTATCATCTGTCTTTATGGGTATTTGCTCTTTGAGGGAAGGGTGAGTGGTGGGAGAAATTCATGAGTAATTAACATCTGGTCTGGAGGTCGCAGATCTCACTTCCCATTTCGTTTGTATTAGAACATGGGAAAGACAAAACCCTCTGGATATGGGAATGCATTTCTGAGTGCTCTCACTTGTGAATCACGACTGTCTCGGAAGGTGGGCGCGGAGGCCAGGGGAAGTGAAGCTCCTTGGCCTCAAGCCATGGCAAGAGCTGGTACAGAGAGAGGGTGGGACTTGGGAGCGGGCGGCACAGCACACCCCTCACAACACCATCCTCGGCTCCCGGGCCACTCGGAGGAAAGCCTGGCGGAATTAACGACTTTCCGAGCAAGGGCCAGCTTGCCAAGACCTTGTTGCGGAAACCCACCAAGTAGGAGAGCCACGCGGGACTCCTACGCGGGGTCAAGCGTTAGAGTACGAGTTGGAAGACCAGGTATTTGATGATACCGAGTAATTATTACCAATTCTTAAAGGTGGTATCGTGGTTATGTTATAGACTGGAGCATCTGTGCACGAAGCGACCCAGCTGGGGTTTGGTTCGAGATGATTCAGAGTGTGGGAAAGTAAAGGGGGGCGGGGATGAAATGGGAAGAGCCTTGTGTTGATAAATGTGGAAGCTGGGTGGTAAGTTTTGTTTTACATTTTATGTAAGTAACAAAGAGATCGAGTTGGAAGCTCTGCCTGAGCCGTGAATGAGGCGCATGGGGGAGGGGGGAGAAGGCCTGCAGGGATGAGAGCCAGGCACCTGCACTCCCAGACCCCTGCAGCCATGCTCCGGTCATGCCCACTGCCCCTGCGCCGGCCGCCCTTGCCTACCTCGAAGTCATCCGGACAGCTCCTCTTGCTGTTGTTGTTGTTAAGGTTCTCCCGGTTGAGCCCGCCTTTATCAAGCTGGGGAAGAGGCCGCCCCCACTGCCCTGCTCCCGGAGCCTCCTCCCCTTCCATCTCCTCCACCTGTGGCGAGGAGCCGCTCCGGGCCTTAGGGCTCCCGAACTCCAGTTTCTTCTTCACTTCCTTCTCGCAGAGTCCGGAAGCTTCCTGGGGATGTCTGGGTGGCGTGTGTGCCTCGGTCAGCTCAGCCACTTCCTCCAACACAGCATCCCTCTCCAGATCCTCCAGGTGGACCACACTGCCGGTTTCATCGTTGGGGGAATGCAGGAGGGGGTCTGAGAGCCGGCGGAAGCAGCAGGGGAGAGTGGGTCCCCCTGGGGCCCCGCTGTCTGGGAACCCAGGCTGGGAAGCATCGTCCAAGCAGGGCAGCCGGGCCTCCGGTGTGCCATCCAGGGTCTCTGGCAAGAAGTCCCCAGACCCTGCAGGGTCATCCACAGGCTGCTGGAGGCAGGTCTTGCTCTGCTGACGCCACAGCTTGTTGTGCCGTTGTTTGCTGCGGGGGACGAAGGGCAGAGGAAAGTCATCGGGGGCCAGTGCCCAGAAGGTCCCCGGAGGAGAGGGGCGGGGGTGAGCCAGCAAGAGACGACAGCCCAGGGCCTGTGGCTCCCGGCAAAAGCGTTCAGTGACTCTGTCGTGCACTGACAATGTGGCGGACACGTGAAGGCGGTCTAGACCTCGGGTATCATCACGGTGTTGGTGGCCCGCCTCATTCTGTGAACTCAGCCACGCCACCGCTCATCCCATCTCTAAGGGTCTCCATCTGTCAACAGAATAATAACCTTCCCTTCCCTCTACTGTAGGGAGATGGTGGGGACCGAAGCAGACAGCACATACAGATTTATCTGTAAACGCATAACACACATCAAGTTGAGACGATCAGAGAAAACCACAGGGTTTTTGTTTTTTTTTAGGTCAGAAAGCTGACAGGTTACTTTTAAAAATAGGTCTTATGATACCGTGGTAGTGTAGTTAGAACACATTTTTAATGTAAGCATCAAAAAAAAAAAAAAAAAAAAAAGGAGAGAAAATTTTAATGTGAAATCAGGTGCCTCCGTGACCCTTGGGGCACTTGTACCAACATCCTGCAGGTGTGCGGGCTACGGTGCGAGTAGATGTGAAAGGATGGTGTGAACTAAGGACCTGCTGTGTTTTGCAACACATGGGAGCAACATGACCACTCGTGACTGCTCCGCGTGCACATTCCAGGCAAGGCCGAGAGGGCCCCCAGATGTGGCTGCAAGTCAAGGTCACACTGCCTTGTGGCTGTGACCACAGCCCGAAGACCCCTGGTGAGGCTGTGGAGGCAGCAAACCCCTGACGGCAGCAAGTGTCTGAAGAGCTAAAGGAAAGGAGGGCAGGATGCAGCCACTTCTTCCCCCTCCTCATCGTCCCAGGGCCCTGCCTGGGCATCTGTCCAGCTGCTCCCCGGGTGACAGTAAAGGGACTCCAGAGATGTCCAGAGTGGTTCACAGACCCCGTTCTGCCCTGCCAGGGCATCCCTGCTTGCTCACACTTGGCCAAGAAGCCTGTGGACTGAGCCTGTGGCCTCCTCATAATACCAGTCAGAAATAATCCAGGGAGAAAGGGAGTCCCAGCGTCCACTGGGGATCTGCCTCCATGGGCTTCCCTGCACCGGAGCCTTGGGGGCCAGCAGACCTGGGTGTGCTCTCTCTCGACTGCGTGATGTGGGACACGCTAACTCCCAGCATCGGTTCCTCATTCCCTCGTACGCCGGGGAGAACCTGTCCTTGGCAGACCTTTTCTGGGTGGCAGTTAGAGATTTCGAAAGCTACGTTTTATTCACCACAAGCCAGGTCTAGCACAGCACCTGCAGAGGTAAACCTGCGCAGTCCTCGGCAAATCCCACAACAGCCCCACCAGGTGGGCTTGGACTGCAAACTCAGAAGGGGAAACCAGGGCTGGGGCAGATGGGCGAGCCTGCGCTACGCGGCCTGGCTCGTCGGTGCCGAGAGCCGGTTCGCCCTGCGGTGCCTGGAACTGGCCTGTGGAGAAGCCTGGCCCGGGGGATGCTCAGGAAATGGGGACAGCCACGTGCCTGCGCCGCACATGACGTCAAGCCTTGGATCAGAAGCCACGCACCGTTCCCTCCGGCAGCAAAACAGCTTTCTGTGTGTGCCAACAAAATCAAACAGATCCCTCCTGGAAACCACTAATCAAACCCCAAACAATAGTTGTTTTTCTCAGCCCGGCTCCCCCCGAGAGGCGGGATTTTAGCTGCAGAGGCCGCTGCCAGGCCGGACGGGAGCCCACTCGGTTCTGCCAGCCCTTCCCCGCAGACGCTCACCCACCTTGCATCCAAGATGCCTTCATACTCAGACAGCTGCCTCATGAAGCCCGCGTTGGGCCGTGTAATGCTGCGTTTCTGCTTCACGTAGTTGTACGCTTTTTCCAGAGGCCAGCCAAATTCCTTCATCGCATAGGCTATGACCGTAGAAGCGGATCGACTGACACCCATTTTGCAATGTACCAGGCACTTGGAATGGTTCCTCCTGCAGAGCCGGGGAGAGAGTCCAAAAACTTCCACAGTTTCATTCTCTCAGGTTTTACCCAGTGGATTTTTTTTTCTTTAAACCCTGAAGTTATCTCAGTGCCCAGACCACAGCCCCCCCGCCATGTCCTGATATTTATGCAGCAGATGGCCACACACCCTCGAAAGGAAATAACTTCACTGCAAAATCAATTAGCACACAATGGGAAATCGAGATAAATCTGTCCTTGCCTTGCCAAGTCTCGCAGGGAGAGCTCCCAGATCTGGCCGCCCTCAGGGACAAAGTGGGATCGCTGGGCTGGGCCAGGAGACCAGAAACTCTTTTGCAGGAAGCAAAGGGGCAGCGAAAGGGGCATCTGCAAAAGCTACAGTGTTGTCACAGCAGAGGGAGATGGGGACCGGGGGGGCTACAGAGAAACCGGGTCAGCGAACTGGAGGTTGTGAGGCCCTCGGGAGGGCAAGATGCTGGCCAGACAGGGAGGGTCGAGGAGCCAGAGCGAGGATAGCAGTGCCCTGGACTTGGACGAGGGCAAGAAGGCAGGCAGATTGGTCGTTTGTAAGGAGGCAGTACTGGCCCTGGAGGGGCTGACTGCACAGAAACGGCAAGGCCATGTGTCTCGACACCTCGCTGGCTTAAGAATGGAAGGGTACACGATGCTGGAAGGGGCTGCACCTGGGAAGCTTTATTTGTACAGGAGGTAGACCCACCAGCCTGCCTGTTTACACTGGAAGCAGCTAGCCCGTCAGGTGGGTCTGGGCTCCTTTCCTAGACCCCAGACTTCAAATTCATCCCCATTTGTCAATGCGTTGTTTTTTTTGTTAGACTGCTGGTCTGGACTCTATCCCCCAGGAATGCAAACAAACTAAGATTCGGTAAGGACATGTTACAGAAGCTTTGACCTCAAGGGGTATGAAGCCGAAGACAGGGTTTCTTTCGATAGCATCGCGAGGGTTCTCTCTCTCTCTCTTCTGGACTTCAGTACAGCAGAGTTGTTCCACAGGAGAATAAGGGGAGGACAAAAGATGGGGTGATGCCAGTAACAGGTCAGGGCACCGGGGACCTCTGACGGTCTGCCCCATTCTATGCACTAACTCAGGTGTAGAAGGGGGGGGCCACACCTCGCGGCCTCTGCCTGAGCAGCTTTCTCTGGGGAAGCAACCCAAAGGGGTTCAAAGTCCACACACGACCTGGCCCACCCGCCTCCCTCCTTTGGCTCAGCGACTCCCTGTAGACAGAGCTCCCAAGAAATGTCCATTAGTCAAAAGTGGGGTCCAGTGTCACCATCGATGATGAGGGTAACAGGCTCATTGGGGCCCCCACCTTGAGAAGATCGATGACTGTGCCGTTTTGGTGCTATAGCGGTCCTGTGGTCTAAAACCAGAGGTCCACCAGAGAGCAAAGGCTCCACAAACCAGAGATGTCTGTGGCTGGGATGTCTGTGCCATTAATTTCTGCCCACCCAGTATCTGCCGGTTACTTCCTCGGACCAGCTTCTTTGGCTTCTCCACCCACTTACTTGGCTTTGTTTATGAAATGGTACGCTTCGTTCCAGTGGGCAAGAAGGTCTGTTGTCTCTTCATCATAGACCCGGATGTTATGATATGCAAATAAGCCAGGGAAAAAATTATCTATTTCTCTGGTGACATTTAAAATGTAGTCAACACTGTAATGAGAAAAAAATAAAGAACAAATTTGGAGAATCAGAATGAGGAACTACAAAAAACCAAAGTAACAGAAAACTGAGCGAAGAAAAAGTTAAATACGTACTCATGAAGCTCATGTTTATGGTGGGACTTTTGTTTTTCCTTAAACAGTACTTTTTTTTTTTTTTTAATTTCCCAAATGCCCTCTATAAGACGAGACTGTATCGTATTTATGATAAAGAGGAAATTTCTTTGTAAAAAAACTTACAAAAGAAAGTTCAAAAGCATTGCTAAGCAATGTGAATTCTGGAAAGCAGACGTATGTATTACTTAACTACATTTTCAGACATTCTCAAAGTTTCGATCTTCGTAACTGTTATGAATATATAGAGAGGCTTTAAAAAAAAACAAAGTCTCCACTTTTACATAGCTAAAAGAGTAGGATATATCCACCCATTATTCATGTCCTTGAAAACTGCTTTAAACCCTCTTGAAACAAGGCAGACTACGAATAAACACACAGTGGGGAGGGCCTTCGAACGCAGATTCTCTAAACTTGATCCTTACATCCCCGGAAGACCAAAATAATTTACCTCAAATAGGCTTTGTAAGAGAATACTTATAAATGCTTGACAAAACACCTTCACACATCATTGATTTATTTCCAGCCAGAGAAAGCACAGATCTAGGTATCGCTCTACATTTTAAGAAAACTTTTTGAAAGAACACATCTTAACCAGTAGTTCTAAAGATATATTTTAAGATTTGTTTAGTCTTGATTTTTAAATGCAGTAATTCAAGAATGCCATCATGTCAGACCCACAGAATGGTGATTTTGTGGCTGTGTTGTTTAAAAAAAAATGTCCAGACATCTGTTCTTGAAGGTCTAGATTTAAACATTTTTTTTTTCTTATTCCTGCTGGTGGACATTTCTCAGACTGAGACAGGCATATGTTTCTGACCAATACGGAGTATTTAGCTGCCAGAGTCCCACCAGGCCCCAAAGCATAACCTCAGGGAGAACTGGGAGCGGTCCTGGGACCAGAGGTGCCGACTGGCCTCACAGGTAGGTGTGTGTGTCCACACTAGGACCGCCAGCACCTGTGCCTGGCAGTGGGGCCCAGAAGGGGGCTCGTGGTCCTATCAGCATGCACGCTGTCCTCTGCCACTGGAGTGACTGCGGATCGTTCCTGGTGACACACACCATCACACAAAACCCCGTGAAGATCTAGAACCCGTGACTTATTGGGGAGGTGGCATTTTGAAGCACATCTGCTTAGCTCTGCAAATCAGCCCAACCCCTGGAGATGGGAGACAGGGTGCAGGCAGTTTTAAGGGCTCAACCTCGGGGGGGTTTCTTAGCTGCCTGGAAGGACAAGGGGAGACGAGGGGAGCAGACTCACCCTGAGCCCTGCAGTTCCTCCAGATTGGATGCATTCCATTCAGATCCCTGGGAGACAGATCACACAAACCCCCGTGAGTGTCACATGTCAGCCTCAGAGCTGCTTAGGGGATGCATGGGGTGGGCTAGCCCTGGGTGGGGGAGGGTTATTTCATGGGCCCTTGGCCTTAGACGACGGACAGAATAGAAAGAGGCCACTAGCAAAGCTGGTTCCCGAGGCATTCCCGGCGTCGTCAGCCCACGTGGAAGGCCCTGGCTGCCCCCGGCCTTCAGGTAACGGCAAAACCTGTACCCCCCTCACGTCCTTTCCTAAGGCTCCAGCAGGGTCCTGTCACCAGAGGCAGTGACCTCCGGCTTCCCGCTCAGAAGAAGGCACTTTCACACACAATTAGTTTAAAGCAGGACTCCGTCTACCTTTCCGGGAAGTATTTTTAAAAGTTCCCACCCTCTGAACCAGTGGTTCCACATATAAACAGCGGCCCTGAGGACACACCCAGAATTCACACCTAGATTTACACACAAGGATATTTTTGGTTATTTGCAAACACAAACAATGGGAGCAACTTAGAGGTCCGACAAGAAGAAATCAGGAAAATAAATGATGATGAAGCCACATGATGAGGCAATTAAAAATAAATTGTACTTTGGAATGACACAGGGAAACGCCACATACGGAAAACAATTTAAAAAAAGAAAACAGGATACAAAACTATATAAACAATATGATTCTTCCCTTTCCTTTTTTTTTTTTTCCAAGACGCTATATAGATATAAAAAGAAAAAACCAGAAGATGGGAAAATAAATATTCTAAAACGTTAACGGTGACTACGTCTAGATTTGCGAAATTGGGAATGTTTTTTATTCTTCTTTGGAATTACTGAGCGTTTCTGAACCTTCCATAACATATTTTAATTTAATGCCTTGTAAAGCATGTTATAAAACGAACCTTCCATTTCTGAGCTTACCAGGAACACAGAAGGGGAAAAGCAAAGAAAAAGCTATCACTTCGCTCTTAGGCAATGCAAATGACATAAAGTCGGGAAGAGCAAAAGAGCCCCCCTCCCCCCCCCCCAAGTCTCCCTAGGGACTTTCCCAGGAGGGCAGACCCCTCAGGACGCAGGGGCTGCAGGGGGCCCAGCGGAGCTGGCAAGTGCGGGTGCTAGCTGGATTTTCATGCTGGAGGGAGAGGCTCCAATATAAAAATTCCTTTAGTATCTCTCATGGAAAAAGTGACACAAAGCACCAAACCACACTGAAAAAAATATCGAAAGCTCACGACATCTGTGAGCTTCCTCTTGTTGTGATCACCACCTAGTGGAGAGACGGCCTGGCTTCTGTTGTTGCCACCAGGAAAAACCAGCAACTTCCCAGGGAGAAGACTGGAGCCCAGAGCGGCCTGACAGCTTTGGAGACACAGGCTTCAAATCCACACATTCACATATGCTTTAATATAAACACTACATATAAATATATATATATGAATTGATATACACAAATACATTAAATCTATATATCTATATATAAATATATAGATATATAAAATATATATATTTAACACACTGAGC
Source organism: Ursus americanus (assembly GCF_024610735.1). Taxonomy (NCBI): domain Eukaryota; kingdom Metazoa; phylum Chordata; class Mammalia; order Carnivora; family Ursidae; genus Ursus; species Ursus americanus. The sequence continues at coordinate 8,479,665 of NC_142156.1, read as the reverse complement.
ATCTATCACAACACATGCATCGGGAGAACTACTAATTAGCTCTCGTGGGCAGCAAATACACTTCCTCCACTTTCCCAGGAAGTGACTTTTGCTGTAAAAATGGTTGCCATTTATCAGTGCCTACAGAAACTGCACTCGGTACTTTAAGTGTCTTTTACTTAATCCTCATAATCATCCCACATGGTACAGAATGAAGGAGAAAAGGCAGAGAGGCTCGCTCCCAGTCCCACAGCCGCCATCGGCCGGGGAGTGGGCACTTGGCCTGGTGGGTCTCACCTTCCTCACACTGTACCTGCTTCCCTAATTTTAGTAACACTCTCTCCTCTATAGTCTCTCTGAGGAACTCTGAGAACTTGCCAGTTGCCTTCTATGGAGATTTACAGCATTAAGAGCATCTGGGCACAAGACGGAGGTGGGCAAAACCCGCACAACCCGCCCCTGGTGGTGCTCCCGGGGCCTGTCCCTTGGGTGGGCCTGGGAGCAGGGCACAGAGTAGCTACCCGGACAGAGAGACTGGAAGAAGTTGTGTTTCAGGCGTTCGGTCTGTTTTGCCTACTGTTTCTCACACCTCAGTGATGCCTGGGCGTAATTCTGGGGTTTGGCGCGCATGCGCCCTTTAGTTACTGGGGGTTCTGAGCCCGCAAACCGCTTGGAGGTAACTGGATGGGGCCTCGGTGTTAGTGACTGAAAACCAAAGATGGAGAGATTCTGAAAACGGCTGCCAGTGGACTAGCCAGAGAGCCTTCCAACAACTCCCCACAGCCCAGCTGGGAGCCCCATCTCAGACATCTGGCTCAAGGGCAAGCTAGGGCAGGCCAGAGGAAGGGCGTCGAAGACTGGAGTTCCCAGAACAGCCAGAACTGAGGTTCCAAACAACCAAGGTCTGTAGACGGATGTTCCCCAAACCAGACCCCGCCGTGCGCTGTGCTTCTTACGAGATAAAGGTGGTCGAAGATAAGGGAGGGCTTGTCCATCTGTCCCAAGATAAGGAGCATCTCGTTGTCTATGAATTCCTTGAATTCTTTCAAGTTACAGTTCATCTGCGTCTCTAATTCATTACGGATCTGTGGGAGTGGAAAACGGCAGGAGAAGTGATTCACTACAGAACGAGAGCTGTCCACCTCCAAAGAAGTCAAGTCACCACTGAAACTGTGGTTGTTTTCAAAAAGGGCGGTTTGTTGTTTTGGCGGTTTTTTGGGATTTACCCCAGAGGAAGCACACGTGCATCGAGACGCACACAGCACGTAACGTCACAGTCAGTCTGACCGGGAAAAGTTTACTATTTTAGACGAAGAAGCTGATTCGCACAGGATCTCTTCTATTGAGTTTAACGCACTTCTGCTTTTACAATTAAATATCAAATATTTCACAGTGAACATATAAAGTCAGTTTCATCTTTCTCTGAAAAGCATCACGATAGGACAGGCTTATTATTTTTTTTTTGGTGGGCAGCAAGTTTATTGAGGTATAGCACAAAGCTCCCAAAGAGGGAGGGGACCCAAGAGGGTTGCCCCATAGTATGACTTTTTATGTGTATTAGATAAAAAGGGTGACATATGGCTTTTTAAAAATGTCCCTTTCAAGCCCTTTTATCTACCCAGTTCAAGCTATTACTATAATTCATTGCATTCTTTGAACAAAAAGCAACGGAAACAAGAAAAAAGTGATCCAGAAAAAAATTTGAAGGCACGGAGAAGGCAGTCCAGGGTTACTAACTTGCTAGTAAGTGATAATCCAGAAATAAGAAATAAGAGTTTGCTGGATCTCAGTAACACACAAGGCAGAGGAGAGGGCGCTAATAGGCAAATGTGTCTCGGTGCAATGCGTGGGTCTCGTGGAATTACCACCAAAGGTCTTACAGGTTCAGAGAGATCAGGAAATGTGCTCAAGGCCCCACGGCTGGTATGCAGCATGGCTGGCTCCGAGCTAGAGTGGGATTCTAAGGCTGGCGCTCTCTCTGCTAAGCCCTGCAGGGAAAAGGGCCTCCGAGAGTCCGGAAGCTGCCCGATAAGGGAGGCCAAGTGGCAGACCTGCCCCCGCTGTGCCTTGAGCAGCAGGACACATGAACACCTGTGACCTCTGGCCTGCAAAGGGAGGAGCTCTCTTACTTCTTTCGAGGTCACATTTTCGAGATCCTGGCTCATCATGATGCTCCGGAGCTTGGCTTTGATGAGGCGCTCAGTCCTTTCCCCTTCGGTTGGCCTGGAAGAGAAGGGACATTCAGTAGGCCGCAGAAGGACACGGAGCCTGAGGTCAGCGTGAACAGAAATACCAGATGCTCTCGGGCTAAACAGAACGTGGCCTGCACTCAGAGAGCTCCGTTCCTGGTGTGCATGTTTCTGGGAGGAGGGGAAAGGGACACAGAAGTCCGGCTCTGTGGTTAGAACTCCCGTGGGAGTCCACAGAGTGGTGGGCGGGTGGAGAGCACAAACAATGGCTGGAAAGCATATTCCTCGTTCGGGTCTGCTGAGAGTCAGGCTCTCAGGACGAGACGCTGGAAGCACCCGCGGAACGTCCACTCGCCACCAACCAGACCCTTCTGTCTCTGCCTGAACACGTTTGGGTATGAGGCCATCACTGGGTCCGGCTCCCCTCATCTCCTTTTTTTTTTTTTTTTTTTTTAAGATTTTATTTATTGATTTGACAGAGAGAGACAGCCAGCGAGAGGGGGAACACAAGCAGGGGGAGTGGGAGAGGAAGAAGCAGGCTCATAGCAGAGGAGCCCGATGTGGGGCTCGATCCCGTAACGCCAGGATCACGCCTTGAGCCGAAGGCAGACGCCCAACCGCTGTGCCACCCAGGCGCCCCCCCTCATCTCCTTCTTACATGGAGAATCTGTGTGTTTCCCCGTAACATCTACCCATCAGACCTGCTTCTACATGGACCAGGGTAGTTCTTCCACAGGACGCCCTTTCTACATTCAAAGGCAACTGTGATTCTCCCCAACCCTCTCATCACTTGGGGCCTCATAGAACGTGGCTTCCGGTCCTCTCCTCATTCAGGCTGACCTCTGTGTCCATGGCCCTCGTAATGCAGTCCCAGAGGGACACACGATTCTGGGGGAGGAGGGTCCTAACCAAGACAGAAGCAGGGGAGCCATTTCCTTCTCCTGGACCCAGACTTTCACTGAGTGCAGCCTCAGGCCACGTGAGCTCTGCTGGTGGCCCACGTGACACGGGCCGCCTGATTCACTGTCGTGGCCTCTAAGGCAGGCTGCCGCCAGCCAGTGTCGATGCAGCTGTGTTTTGGGATCCCGGGACGATGGATATATAATACTCCTCAGAACAGAGGGAAAGGCTGTGGGAATTAAGTCTCTGGTCACCTGGAGAGGAAAGGCCAGACCGCAGAACACAGCCCAAGAGCAGGGGAAGCACATGGGCTGCAGTTTCCTTTGAGAAGCTGACGGAAGTTCTAGAGCTGTTCCCCAGAAACGCATTCACACCCAAATCCATCTCTAATTTCAGAAATGGGGCGGTGGTCACAGAGCCTTCCCTAAGCCACAGACTACCCGCGGGCAGCAGGTGAGGGACCCCTGCTTGGAATGCCGGTCCTGGGAGAGGTGGCCCCCAATCCCAGGACTACTGGGGCGGTGTGCCCTCGTGCAGACTCAGGGTCTGGCCGGCGTGGGCGAGGCAGCGCCGCACTTACTTGTCCACAAACAGGGCCGGGGAGTCGGGCCGCGTGGACTCCAGGTCCTGCATGGCGTTCCACTCGTTGATGCAGCTCTGATCCGAGCTGATGCAGCTCTCATAGTAGGTGGCCCAGATGAGCGCCACGCCCCCGGGGAAGTAGTTGTGTCTTCGTGCCACTTCGCAGGCCTTGTGAAGGACCTGCAGGGCAGACCTGGGGTGAGGAGGGGGGACAGGGTCAGGCCTGGGGAGGCACAAGGCATGCTGGGCTTTTCCTTCCACACGTGGGTTGAGAATGGGGCGGGGCAGGGCGATCCCTCGAGGACTCGCTCGGAGCATCACCATAGGTAAAAGGTTACATGAGGGATGCGAGGCAGCCCGAAACTTCCAGGCTGCCAGGTAACAGCGCTTGTCTACAGCGCTTGTCTCCGTGACACGCGCCTAAAACCAAGCGCGGGTGAGACATCCTTCACCATCCCCAACAAGGAAACAGCATAAACTTCGTAACTCTCCCACCCAGGCTGGCTCACGGGTCATCTCCCACTCTGTCAATTAATGCCCAAAAATTCAGATTTATCTCCGAAGCTGTGGGAACCACCGCAAAGCCCCTCAGGTGGAAGAAAGAGTCTTTAATGTGCAGCTGACACATTTTACTGCGTTCTGAATAATTTATCTTTCAACCTTTGCCATCGTTGCTGTAACAGCTTGGATGCTTAGATCTCTTAGGGAAATGAGTGCTAGAAACTCACAGTAATACAGAAACGAAATGAAGAAGAGGTTCGGGAAGGAGAGTGGGGCAGAAGGAACAACATGGAAAATGTGTCTGGTAACGCTCAGCTTAGTCATGCCTTTTTTTTTTTTTTTTTTTAAACAAAAATTGAGGCTGAAACTTTCTCAGTGAAGGAGGTGAACCAGGCATTGAGGAAGGGTGGGAGTGGGAAGCCCCGGAGGGAGCGAGAGTCCTCGGGGACGGGCTCACCGCCGCCATCTGCTGCACGCATCCCACTCGGGCATGTCTGTCCTATCTCTAGGCTGCTACAGGGAATAGGCTTGAGCTGTGTATTTACTAAATTTAGTTTTGCTCCTGAAGTTTTGGAAAAACATATGGGCCTATTTTTCACTTGCCTGTAGAGAAAGAGGTAAGAAATGATCCAGGGAACCGGGGATGTACTGTATGGTGACTAACATAATATAATAAAAAATCATTATTAAAAAAAAAAAAAAAGAAATGATCCAGGGACGCAAGAAACATTTGGGACATCAAGGGAATTACGATTTCGTGCTTTTCCCCAGAAGGAGCCTGAATTGAGGGCAGTGTAGGGTAACAGACGAGGTAAAAAGGAAGCACCATATTGACTGGCGGCCCACAGGAGAATCCGGCCTAAGTCTCGCCGTCCCAGAGAACAAAGTAATGATGAAACACTGGGCGCAACCCTTCTCATCAGGCATCACCAGCTTTCTCCAGAGCCTTTTCCAGATTGCAGGGGAGAGAGCGTCATGTCGAGTTCGCTGCAGGGGTGGTTTGTGCGAGCCTTCAAGGATGAGGGAGGCTCTCAGGTGCGTGTGCCGGGTTTGGAGAAGCACCAGACCTGACCTCTTCCACCCTGTGCAGCCTTCGCCCACGGCTACCTCATCCCCAAAGCAGAGTGTGCAGGAGGCCCTCCCCCCGACGCGGGCCCTGCACCCCGCATCCTGTAGCAGGGTGCCCTGTGAGAGCATGCTCCCTGCGCTCCCCGGTACAACACGTGAGTATGCGCGGCTTGCGGCCACCTCCCCTCCATAGACCTGAAACCCCATGAGGACAGGAATTATGTCCATCGCATGCCTTCCCAGATGCCCAGTGCCTTCAGGGCACAAACTAAGCGTGTGCCAGGTATAAAGAATATGTAAATTTACACTGGAATGGCGTTTGGACAGCAGGAACTGTAGATACGTAAGAATAACGCAACTCTGACAACAAAAACAACAGCCCAATAGAAAAACTGGCTGAAGGACCCGAATAGACTTTTCTCCAAAAAAGATGTACAGATGGCCAATAAACACAGAAACAGATATGCTCAGTATTCATCAAGTGGGGAAATAGAAATCAACACCATAACAAGATACCACTTCGCACCCATTCAGAGGGCGACGATGAAAACTCACTAACTAACTAGCAGGTGCTGGCGAGGACGTGGAGAAATCGGAACCCTTGTGTCCAGCTGGTGGGAACACAGAACCCTTGTGCCTGGCTGGTGGGAGCACGAAACCCTTGTGTCCAGCTGGTGGGAGCACGGAACCCTTGTGACCGGCTGGTGGGAGCACAGAACCCTTGGGCACGGCTGGTGGGAGCACGGAACCCTTGGGCACGGCTGGTAGGAGCACGGAACCCTTGGGCATGGCTGGTGGGAGTGTGAAATGGGGTTAAGAGTCTGGTTTGTGGAAAACAGTTTTGGTTCCCCGGGGAATGAAACACAGAGTTAACCGCATGCTCTAAAAATTTCACTTCTAGGTACATCCTCAAAAGAACTGAAAGCAGGGACTCCAACAGACACTTTGTCCTCCCGTGTTCACAGCAGCTCCAAGCACCACAGCCAGAGGGTGGAAATAACCCAAATGTCCAGTGACAGATGATAGGACTGCACAAAAAATAGTCTATAACGACATACTGGGGTAACGTTCAGCCTTAGAAAGGATTCTGACATGTGCCGTAAGATAGACAAACCTCGAAAACATCGCAATACGTGACAGAAGCCAGACGCAAAGGGACAAACCGTGGATGATTCCCCCCATCTGAGGGACCTGGAGTAGGCAAACTCGTAGAGACAGAATGTGGAACAGAGGTTAACCAGGGCCTGGGCCAGGGAGAGGGACTTAGTGTTTAATGGGACGACGAGAAAGTTCTAGAAATGGATAGTGATGTCTGCACATCATGGAGGTCCAATGAATTGCACACTTAAACAATGGTTAACATGGTACACTTCGTGTTACGTGCCTTTTGCCACACACACACACACACACACACACACACACACACACACAAATGCACTTAAATGAGCTTTAAACTCGAAGGGGGGTTTTCTATTCATGCTGGCAGCTAAAACAAGATTTCTGAGGTGACAAAAGTCCCTAAAAGCATACTCACCACATGGCCTGGACCGATACGGGCTTAAAGACGTGCATCCGTCCCGCTGTGCTGACGCTGAATCCCCTGAGGACGAAAAACAACAAGAGAAAGGAAACGCAGTGAGAAATCAGACCCTGCAGCCACACCACCATGAGATGACCAGGCAGGCCCGCCGCGGACACCCCGAGGACAAGGGTGGCTCACGCTTTCTGAGCAGGGAACGCAGGCCCATTGGACTGAACAAGCGTAAGAGCAGGAAAAAAGTGAAAAAAAAAAAAAAAGTGTTCTCAAATCCGGAAGACCTGCTTTTAACCCAGCTTTCGAGGTCTATCAAACACACAAACCCCAGCAAGGGCGACACTGTCATCTGACACCACCTCGTTCATGTTCCTGCCACTGTCCCAGCCTCCTGCTACTTCCTGTCCCGCACATCCCACCCACTGTTCTTGTAATTGCATGGAAAATATATTCACGGACAGCAAAATCTGAAGAAGGAAAAAAAAAATATAACTGCAATCCTGCCTCTTCCAAAAAAAAAAAAAATCACATTTCAATTTTTCTTCCCCAATTCCATCTATGAGGCAACGTAACTTTTACCGTTGGAATCTCAGTGGAGGGACAACTTGTATTCAGCTCCTTCCCCCCCTTACAGCAGAACCCGCCTATTTCCCCGGGAAGCAAGTGTACGTGGAACCCGGGCAGCTCCTCGTCTCTTGTCTACCTGCCCAGGCCAAACAGAAGGGTTCCACCTCTGCAGGCCCCGGAGAGGCACCTGACACGTGGCGGTACCTGCCAGCTGGTGTCTCTCCCTGCAGCCCCACCACTGTGAGCTCCCACTGTGTCCCTTCCCACCGTGAACTTACAGCGACCAGCTCCGCGTGGAGGGCACATCAAGGTGAATGCTGCGTGATGCTCTGAACGTCACACAGCAGCCCACACCCTGTAAACACTCTTCTGTTTGAGACCTCACGACCCAAACTCCCTTACAGAATGTCCCAAACATCCCTGTCTTTGTGTGGCTCACTGGAGGGCATGTTGCTTCTCCTGCTGTAATAAGCCTCTGCTCCTAATGACCACCCAAGGATGCCCAAGCCAACCCGGGTTTCAAAGTCTACAGTGGAAGAATCTTTCAGTATTTTTAAAAATATTTTATTTATTTGAGAAAGAGAGAGACAGCATGCATGAGAGGGGGACGATCAGAGGGAGAAGCAGACTCTGCTGAGCAGGGAGCCCGATGTGGGGCTTGATCCCAGGACCCTGGGATCAGAGATCTGAGCTAAAGGCAGATGCTTAACCGACTGAGCCACCCAGGCGCCCCCGGAAGAATCTTTTAAAGAGATCTCCTTACCCGTCTCCATCAAGGTGGATTTTCGTGTCGCTCCACAGCCGGAGAACCATCCCGATGGTGCAGCTTTTACTGCTCAGGAGGAAAGAGATGCCCAGAGTCAGAGTCCACCCGCTGGTGCACCGTCTTCCCTGGCTTCACCCAGCCTGTCCAGCTCGCAGAAGGGAACTACCACCTGACCTGGGCCTGGCTGCTGGGTGTGTATCTGGGAGAAGCTCTCAGGCTGTCTGCGTAGGGACCACCTGCCACTGAATTCTAGAAGACACGAGCCTGGGATGGCCCCACCAGAGGGGGTCCCCAGTGACCTCTACTTGGAGACGGTCACAGGGGACTGTGTGCCCACCGGACTGAGGATGGAGCTCCAGAAACGCTAGGTCTCGGCTGTGGCTCTCAGGGTGCAGGGAGCAAGCGGCTGACCACACGCCCATGCTGCAGCAGGGGTGAGGCCGCTGATGGCTGGCGCACTCCTGGCACAAGGCCATACGCACTCCAGGGGACACAGGCGAGCGGTGGCAGCCAACCGGGCCTCTTGGCCTAGGGTGGCGGGGGTGGGGAGAGTGCCAACACCGGGGCTGGAGTTCATTTCAGGGCCTCTGTTGCTGTACCTTTCGTACAGCGGCAGTTTCAAAACTAGCTTGATTTGCTTTTGGTTTGCTCACCCTAACGGTGAAACAATACTTAAATGACTCCGCAGACAGGCGCCCCTGAGAAACAGAGAGGGACAGAAAGGACTTTATCAGAGGGTTACTTCAGATTATTATGAAAATTCTTCAGGCATTTAAGAGAGTCTGCTCAGGAGAGACCACGGTAATGGCCAAGCGCGGCTCCGACAGCCTCCGGGGCTCTTGACTGTGCACGTCTACTGACCCTTAGCAACAGCCCGGGAAGCAACGTGACGCCTATGACTGCAGACTGGGAGCTCTGAGCTCACAGACCCCCCTCTTCCTCTGGAGCGCGGGCCACCAAGCGGGACTCTTCCACCCTCTGCTTCTGTCTGTGGGGAAGGTAGCTGCGAGCCCTTCAGGTCAAATCAGACTAAGCCTTTTGTGTTAGGCAAATTCTCTGGTCTCCACCCCTGCACTCCTACACATTCTTGATGGGCTAATTCTACTTCCTTTGTAGAGCTGCAAGATAAAATTTATGCTGAGACCTGTGGAGCTCCGGAGCTGCTTGGCTGTGTCACTGCTTGGGAGGGCGAGCAGGGGCCCCCCTTGGAGCCCAAAACTCACATGCTGAGAGCCCAGGGCAGAGGGCACCTGGGAACACAAGGCCAGGGCTGGAAGACTCACCCTTTCTCAGAGCTGAGGACCCACTCCAGGGGCTGGTAATGAGGAAAGACAGAGCAGAGAGCTACAAGGAGTACTGGACTGGGGGTAGCAAAGGCCCGGGCCGAGGCCCAAGGCAGGAGGGGGCCTTCCAGGGCAGGCTTGAGATGAAACTGCCCATATGAAACAAGGATAGTAGCTAAACCGGCCTCCCCTACCTGCCGAGATGGGGAAGAGCCTAGAGAGAGCCCTGCGCGCAGGGGGTTAGTCCACAGAGGACTCCCACTCACGGTCTCAACCTGCAGTCAAGAGCACAAGCAGGGACCATGACATGGCTGTAAAACTCTGCAAATTCCCTAACGGCCCCTTGTCTGCTGTTCTGTGAGTTTCCAGCAGTCCTGTAGTGACTGACAGTAAAATGTCTACAGGGAAGGAAGGCCTGCGAGCTGGCACACAGGGGGAGCAGGGGTACCCGGTCAGGGACATGGGTCCTCTAGAGGAGGAATGACCTCAAAGGACAAAGTGGGTGCGGCAGCCCTGGGAGAAGAAAGCTTCAGAGGGACAGAGGAGCCAGCGTGGCCGGCGTGGGGACTCGAGGGCTAAGAGGGAGCCGGCCTGGCACGAGGTGTGCCGTGGAAGCCCTTCGCCGACCGCACGGTGCCAGCAAGCACGGGACAGCCATGCGTGGTCACGGCACTCACAGTGCTCTCGCCTCCCAGACAAAGAGGAATGCAAGATGGAAGCCGGGGTGGCCGCTCCGGTCTCCTGAGGACACAGGCGCAGATGGTGGGGGGGGCTCTGAAAGAGAACCTGTGAGCCCACGGGGCCGTCATTGCCCCCGCGTCCTCCCTTCTGACAGGGCACCCGCATATCCTCCGGGAACACGGAACCCCTGCAGGTGCCCGCTGTGGGCAACACTCATCTCTCCCTCCTTTTTTTGGGGGGGGGGGAATAAAGAAGCAAAATCTCATGTCAGGAATTGAGAAAAACAAGGAAATCATGCTTTCAGCAGGACAAAAGCTTCTGTAAGGACCAGGGCTTTGTATCCAACCCAGACATGAGTAAGAGTGCCTGGTGCTCCCCAGTGTGGGACCGCAGAAGAGCGTGCAGGGCCCAGGCCCCCGCCTCCATATGCCTGCGCGTGCTGGGCCGCCACTCAGGCCCGACAACAGGAAGGCCCACTTAGTTCCCGTTCCCTCTGACCACCTGCTCACCCTCTGTAGCTCCTTGACCCACTCCCACAACCACAAGATGCCCGCACCGGCCTCAGGGTTGGCCTGTCTACCCCAGCTGTGAAGGACGACTTGGGAGTGCATGCATACACGTCTAATGCTACGGTCACGGCCTCCAGGCTCTGCGGTCGGAGAGCAGAGGCCGGGCACACGGAAAGTGCTAACAAGTACAGACGGTCGAGGATGAATGAACTCATGAACAACGGGGTGCAGAGGAGAGCTACAGCGTATTGACGCGTGGGGTCTACACTGCAGGGCTGCCATAAAAGCCTGGCTTCTGATGCCTGGCTCTGCTCGTAGGATGGCCTTGGGGTACCCTCCCCGACCTCTCGAGCTGCATTCCTCATCTCTAACACATGAATCAGGGCTACCTGCTCCACGGGGCAGTTCAAGGGTCCAATGAGACGCTGAGGACACGTTGTGGCAACCGCCCTGTGTTCTCCCCCACGGAAGCAACAGATGGCTGGCAGGAGGGGCCGACCTCCACGGTGGGCACATCCCACAGGGAGGCAGGGTCCCGTTCCGGGCCAGAGGGTGTTACAGAAATGGACTACACGTGGCGAGGAAAGCTCTGCCCCGGAAGGAACTCCGAAAGGCTGGCTGATCATCAAAGAGCAAACGTAACTGCATCGCTGTTTCATACTAAATACCTCTGGGCCGCACCGCCGCGCCGACAGTGGCCCAGAACCCTGAGCTCTGCCCGTGTCCCAGAGCGCCGGCCTGGGGGTACCCTGACACGAGGTGCCAGGCCCTCTCGCCTTCCAGGGCGCTCTTCACAGCTCACCTCCTAAGACCCATCAGGCTCCACAGTCTTCCACATCCAGACTTCCCAACCAGCCCAAGGCCACAGATGCCGGCTCACATGTCTCTCCCTATGTGTGCCGCACAAAACTTTCTTAGGATGCTATTCTGTACTGGGAAGAAGGTCACAAAAGAAACGTCTTCCCTCTTTCTTCATGGACTTGTTAACTGGGAACGAAGCCTTGGTCCCTTGTAACAGCCGCTCTCTCATGGGAACGAGACCACACAGCCGTCACACCATTCACCGCATCTGTGGCTTTTTCTGTCCTGCCATCGATGCTGTCCGTGATGCCTTCAAATGCACCCCCGCCACCCCGTTCCCTGCTGCCCACTTGCCCTTTAAGACACAGTGAGCTACCACAGGCTGCAGGAGCCTCCTCTCCCGTGCTTCCACGACCCCCCCGAGCATCCCTCCATCGCTGAGCCCGTCACCCCGCCATTGGGTCATGGCTCCTTCCTCGCTAAGCTTGTAGGCTCTCAGAGGTGGATGACTGCCTCGGCTGCTTCTTTGTGTACCTGGCCCCTTGCCTCATACGCAGGAGGACGCAGGAGGACGCACACACTTGCCTTAGTGGATGAGTAGATGAAAGATCACAGATACAGGGAGCCTAACTTAATCCGGTTTTCACAAACCCAGGGTCGGCAATGATCTCACGCACATTCATTTATCCTAGGTGTAAGAAGAGCTGCACGCCCTCATTTCACACACATAACAGGGTCTATGATGTAACTAACTTGGCCTCCGGTTATTGGAAAATTCCAAGCCTCTCTTCAAGCTTCTGATCAAGGACCTGTCAACAAATACTGGGGAATCCATCTGGGATGGTAGTAATACAGGGTAAGCCTATCAATCACATACTTCTACATGGGCCCGTCCGTGCTTCACGTGGCTGGCTCCTGCTTGTCCTTGGGTGTTTACCACAGCTGTCACCTCCTTCAGGAAGCCCTCCTGGCTAAGATGCTCTCTTCTACGGCACCCCCAACAGCAACCCAGTGGTAAACCTCTAAGCTCAGTGTACCTTTTCTATCCTCTCAGACCCTGAGCTGAGAGCAGAGACTGAATCTAGCACAGCACCAGGCATGCATGAGCTGTAAGGGTGTGTTCTACTGTTCTGCATGCCTGGTCATCCCTGTCACTGACCATCACACATCCCACCACCATCTCCCACGGATACGGGACCATGGAAACCTGCTCCAGTGGCAACCCATGTCTCTAGTGCAAAAGGGAAGCGCCGCCCCACCACACTCACCTTTCCTTACTGGAAAAGTCGACTCCCAGCAAGATACTCTCCTCCGTGTCCTGGCGCCCGCTGCTGTCCACCACCACCATGTACCGGACCCGCTCTGCCCAGGCGCTCTCCAAGCGCACGGCCTAGATGGGCAAAGACGCTCTCACTGGCCTGCCTTTCGAGGTGGTGGCCCCTTCCATCACCAAATCAACATCAAGGACTTCTGTTTTCTACCTTTCCCCCTGTGAGCTCAGGAATTAAGATGAGATTCTGAAGAGCAGGAACCACGTCTGGTTTACATCCCTGCACGAGGGATAGTGCTCGGCTCTGGGAAGATCCCCCAAAGTGGGCCAAATGGCTGAACAGGTTAAGATCCAGAGAATGAAGACCTCAACCCTCAGACTAACAGGGACACCTAACACATCCTTTCTCTGGACCTTGTGGGTGGTGAAGAGCACACCTGGCTCTGGCTTTTGTGAACAATTTGGGAGAATTTGCTGTAACACAGGAACTCCCCACCTCCCGCTGCTTGTGAGTAATTCCCTACCAAAGTGCACCATTAAAAATGAAAACTTGCCACTCTCGTCTCTTCTTACCAGCCTGATCCGATCCTCACAACGCAAAAGGTTGATCATCACTTGAAGATGTTGGGGCAAGTCACCTGTTGGACCAACGAAGAAAGTTTTAGAAAAGGCCCCCACCCCCCTTCTAGGCAGAAACCTGCAAGAGGCTGAGGTTAAGGGTCTGGATGAAGACCGCGAAGCCAAAATCCCCCCACCTCCACCCCAAGAGAAGCATCAAAAGACTGGGAGGCTCAATTTCTCTTACTCCACTCCTGAATGTTGCCTGATGAGGACGGGGAGATCTAGCTGACGGCCACGCTTTCAGAAGCTGCCTATATATTCTGAAATGTGGGGCGCCTGGGTGGCTCAGTCGGTTGAGCGTCAGACTCTTGATTTCGGCTCTGGTCATGATCTCAGGGTCGTGTGGTTGAGCCCCATGTGGGGTTCCATGCTCAGCATGGAGTCTGCTTGAGATTCTCTCCTCTCCTGCTGCCCCATACCCCCCTCGTGCGCCCTAGAGCGTGGCCCCCACGACGACCACCATGGTCAACGGCCACAGCGAGACCTCCATGCCTGACCACACCGCCTGGTCCCTATGCTGCTGGAGCTTTGTGGCATTCGCCTACCCCATGGAGTCTTGGGACTGGAGGGTGGCAGGTGAGGTGACTGGGGCCCAGGCCTACGCCTCTACCACCAAGTGCTTGCACATCTGGGCCCCAGTCTCGGGCCTCCTTCTGATCATTACGCTCATCATTATTTTCGCCCACTGGCTCACTGATGATTATCCAAGCAATTTCAGAGGTCGTAAAGTGTTATGAAGGCTACTAGCAGCTGTCCACGGCCTGAGGCTCACACCCCTTTTCATGGTGGTTTATATACACATCAGTCTACGATTGAATTCAATAAAGCATTCTAAAGCATGATTACTTTATAAAGGCAGTAACTCAGAGCTTCCAGCTTCTCTGAGCAATCCCAGAGCCCGGGAGGTGCCTCCGGGCTGGGGTGCACGGAGCAGAGTTTCTCAGAGCTGGGGAGTCTGCACAGACACGGAGGATCGACACAGCTGAAAACAGGCTGTGTGTTCCAGGCCGAGGGGCCCCTACCCGAGGTTTGTAACCAGTGAGTAGCAAGTGGGATTCTAACACCACTTTTTCCCCCACCTTATACATTTCATGGTTTCTTTCTGAAAGAAAGATTCATCTGCAAAGATCCTGGTCTATAAGGAAGGAGGAGGAATAACTCCTAGAAGATCTATATTAATGCTGATTTGCACCACGCCAAGGAGGAACAGAATTATCTTTAAAAAGACATTATCCTACAGCTCACAACCAGAATCCCAGAAGGATCAATACCCTGGATTCGTTCCTTTTGCAAAGGCATCTTTTGAATTTTAGGGCAGGCTGACAGATGACGTCCAAATCGTCCTTCTTGCCTCAGAGAGGACTCGGGTCGTTGGAAGCTGGCCCCTCTTGTCTGTTCTCTCCGCGACAGGATAGCACGGCGTAAGACACCCACACTGGCACTGCTTTCCATAAGGAATGATTGGCAGGTAACGGCTCACATTTAAGAGGACGTGGAGCTCCTCATCCCCCCTTCTCTATCCAACAGCACCCGCACCTGTCCTGACCCTACTGCCCCAGTGGCACACACCCGCCTTGGCTGGTCCTGGGCTCGCCTGCACGCCACCACCGTCCACCCCAAGCCTCAGAAGCACGCAGATGAAAGCCAAAACAAGCCCCTTTGTCTGGTGAGTGCCTAAATGAAAGGGACATTTTCCACACAGATAGGCTCCTTTCAGTGGGACTGCTTGTGGAGACGTGGAATTGCTGACCGACAGAACTCCCAACCGCAGCCTGGCATGCACACGCTGCCTCGATGTGCTGCAGTGTACGCTCAGCACTTGCGGCAAGATCAGAGACTGTACGCCTAAAGTAGAGGCCGCCGCCAGAGTCTCGGACTGCGGACTGGCTGCAATGACCTGAATGACTTTTGCACAGACAGAATCCAGCCTCACTCGTTCTCAGCTCTGCATGATTGCTGACGGGACTGGGGGCCATCCAGGCCACCTGACAGTGATTCTAGAAAAACAGGAATTGAGGGAAAGTCCAGACTGCGCCTGCCCCAGGGTCATTTCCTGAGAGTCCTGGGACAGTCACCATCCCTCTTGCTTTTCTGAGCTCATTGGCCATTCCAGCCAGACCTCGGGGGCAGAAGAGCCGCCAAGCCTGTAGCTTTCTTCTTACTGTCCTGTCCATTCCAGAGATGCATGAACCAGCCCGACTTTTGGTTTTTACATGGTTTTGCACTTGCACCCCCAAGCTCCACACAGTATGAAAACACTACATCAGAGGATGGAGACACTGTATACTATGGGTAAACAAAGCTGGAGCATTCGCTTTGCTGTCTGTGGTAAGACATGAACAACGGTTAAATTCCTAACAGGGCAGAACCATTAGCGGATTCAAGAAAGAAGGTTCTGCTTGTAGTATTACGGTACTCGAAGTCACTGTAGTAATAATCAGAGCTACCATACACACAGAACCCATGAGGGGAGAAATATGTTACATGCATACATTTTTTTAAAGTAGGCTCCACGCTGAAAAGGCTTAAACTCATGACCCTGAGATCAAGACCTGAGCCGAGATCAAGAGTCAGACACTTAACCGACTGAGCCGCCCAGGCGCCCCTACATGCATACATTTTAAATTCCACCCTGTCTGAGGTACTGGTATTTGATGCCCATTGTAAAGATGGGGTAACTGAGGCTCAGAAGTCGACCGTGACTGTTCAGTGAGTTGTAGGGACTGGGATCAGAAGCCAGGTCTGTCTGGCTCCAAAACACACATTCTTGCCCCAAACTACGCCGCCTCCTTGTGCTAGACAACTGTTTTCTGAGCTTCGAACAGAGCTCAATCTTGATTCCAAGTATCAGTATGTGAAAATACCAACTGACCCATGGTGTTCTTTATAAAGTGTAAGACACGAAATTCTAACCTAGGCACTCAGATCCAAAATGAGGCGAGATGACTTGAGGTGAGAGACAAAATGATCACAGTGACAAGAAAACTGGCCCCAACTGCTGGCTGCTTTCGCCTGCTCTTGTTGCGAGGGTCAGAGGGCTTGGCAGGTCGCACTGAGAATGCACTGTCTGTCCCAGAAGGGCCCGCAGAGGCTACGGGCCCATTACAAAGACGCACTTGTA
This sequence comes from Ursus americanus, assembly GCF_024610735.1. Taxonomy (NCBI): domain Eukaryota; kingdom Metazoa; phylum Chordata; class Mammalia; order Carnivora; family Ursidae; genus Ursus; species Ursus americanus. Next base: position 8,463,293 of record NC_142156.1, on the reverse strand, counting down.
TGTAATGTTTTCTGGTTCCTCTTTTCAAACTGCTTTCGGTGTCAGAGTTCAGTCACCTCAGAAAACCAGTCTCTCCTACTACGTGGGCATTTCCTACCTGTGTGCTATTGGACCTAAACGAATACTGGGTATGATCCCCACCTTATCACTTCTGTCTACTTTCAAAAACCAAATCCACTGTTAAATCCTGAAGGCTTCCCACCCCAATGCCTGCCAAAGACTCGTAAAGAAACTCCCCAGATGAGAGCTTCCCAGAAGCTCAGAGAAATGACCAGAGTCCTCAGAGAAGGTACACGGCATCCCAAGGTGGTTATATTCAAGGCGACAACGTCTGGCTATCACATGTTCTGGTGCACTTGTTAAGAAAACTCATACTGTAACTTAAAATCTGCAGTTAACTGATAAACCGTGGGTGGGAAATCGTTACACCCGAACAGAGCGCTGCCGACTGCCTTACTTCTCGCATCAACACACACGGACCGCGGGGCACTAGCTCACGGTGCTACCTGGAAGACGTGCACGGCTTACCTGCTCAAGCAAAGAGCTGCTGCTTTGCCCCGGGCGTGACAAGCCTGTGTTCCACTATTCCTCTGGCCTTGAAAACCAGCCACTTGCTCACCCCCGGGAACGGAAGCTCCCCCCATCGCACAGAAAATAAATTCCAAGGTAAGAACCTCAATTTACCTGCATGCTTGTGGGGATGCTGGAGACTTCGCTGGCTTTGAGGGCTGTTTCCCTGCTGTAAGAAGAGGGCTGCTCCTTTCACCATGAAAAAGCTCTCACTTAAGCTGGGAAGAATAAAACCAGAGAGCACAGTCAGGCTGGAATTCGGAGAGGAAAAGGAGCAAAGACATGCAGCAGAGGAAAAGCTTTCGTGCGGACCAACGGCACATGCGATGCACGCGGGACAAAACGGCTTTTATGATCATTCTGCACTGCATTCTTCCCACACCTTCACTACGAGCTTGCTGCTGGAGAGTCTGCGTGATGGACTCAGGCTTTGGCCCAAACGCCCCAGGTTGTTGTGGCTCTTGCAAGGCCGAGAGCCCCCTCTTGTAGGATTACTCTAAAAGATCTCACTACGGAATCTTTGTGACTCCCTGACTTATGACAACTTCAGGGATCTCAGTGCCTTCCCTTGATGGAACAGAGAGAAGAGGAAGCTATACTTTCACCACTGGTTTGCATCTTAACAACAGCCGGTGGTTCCTGAAGGGCGACTGAACTTAGTCAAGGATACGGTGTCACTGCTGTGGTAGAAAACCCCCAACGGACAAAAGGAATTTCTCAGGAGAAGGAACCTTTGGTTTTTTCGTTATTTTAAAACAGCAATAACATTTACAGTCGACATACAACTTGAGAAGTTACCATTTAAATTTTAAACATTTCATGATTTGGCTCTCCAAAAAAATCTTTGGCTCACGCAGAAATTTAGACTATAACAGACTGTATCACCTACTAGTTATTACCAATTATTCGAAAATACTGCTGATGCTGAAAATTACCCATAAAATGCACTAACGTTATTAACAGTGGTTGTGTTGTTTTGTTTTGTTTTGTTTTGTTTTGTTTTGTTTAGGGGGGCTGGACCACCTACGATCATCTTCTTTCTCTTTTTGGCTTCTTCCAAATCTTCTATACTGAGCAAACATTCACTTTTTAAAATGATTATTTTTTATTTGATTTTCAGAATAAGGGAAGACGTACTACACGTTATAATGGAAACGCATTTTATTTCTATTAACTTCATGAAAGATACAGTTCACAACGAAGGGAACTCTAAAAATCATTAAATCTCTCCTGAGCATATCTCAGCTGACATATACGTGATTTGAAGGGAAAATCTCCAAGAAAAGGCAGCACTTTTTTGTGTGTGTTTGTTTTAACAGAAAACAAATCGATTCCTGACAGAAATACAGGGACATTTTCTGTAAATATGAAAAAAGCAAGATCACCTTCTCTTCAGACGTCTTATCGTTAGTAGTTAAAAGTTCTAAACCCTGGAATAGAAACGTCAGCTAAGTCTAATATACAACTCTAAGTCACTAAGGTGCTAAGAACACTCACCACATTGAACTCAGTGGCTCCTGCAATCAGAAAAACAGTGACCTTGTCTAATATGAAGTCCACAATAGAATCGATGGCTTCTCCTGCTTGACTTCTCACGCCAAAAACAGTGACTCTGCTCAAATATCCAACGATAAGGCTGAGGGCTGCCTCTCTTATTCGGGCCTTTGAGTTATTGGTGGTTTTGTAGATTTCATTTACCAATAGTTTACATCTGTACGGCTTTTCGCTTTTCTTCATTTAGTACCCCCAATGTGCTGCCACCCCATCCTTTCCACTCTGTCAGCTGTATGTTTGTGTAGCCAGTTTCAAGAGCTGGGGAACCCAGGATTATAAAGACTGAAAGAGGGGGCGCCTGGCTGTCTGAGCCGACCTGTGACTCTTGATCTCAGGGTTGTGAGTTCAAACCCCACACCGGGCGTAGAGATTCCTTAAAAATAAAATCGTAAAAAAAAAAAAAAAAAATACCGAGGGGCACCTGGGTGGCTCAGTCGGTTAAGTGTCTGACTCTTGATTTCAGCTTAGGTCATGATCTCAGGGTTATGAGATTGAACCCTAGGTTAGCTCCAGTAATGGACATGGAGCCTGCTTCTGATTCTCTCTCTCCCTCTCTCCCTGCCCCCACAAAAAAAGAAAGAAAGAAAGAAAGAAAGAAAGAAAGAAAGAAAAAGAAAAGGAAAAAAAAAATCCATACAGACCAGAAGCCTGAAAGCTCTGGAAACAGCCAGCCATTAATGGTGACCTTTGCCTTGGAAATCATGGGCAAAAATTCCCCTTGGTTTCCCTTACATTTCCTTCGGGGGGGGGGGGGGAAGGGAACAATGCAAAAGAATAGGCTGGTTTTATCCCGTGATCGCTTACAGGGCCAGTTGTGTGTTCCTGTGACTGATAAAGAATCAGAGGCCCCCATCTACGTATAAAGTCAGGGGCCCGTGTGGATGGGGGCCCTGGAACACTGCCTCTGCCCTCCCCTCGCAGCCACGAGGCACAAGCGTTTACGGTAATGAGTGAGATGTAAAGCTGCGGGGAAGCCCACAAAGTGAGACTGCCCTGAGTCTGGGGAGACAGCAAGCAGATACGACATGAGGGTGACCGCACACGATGACTCTTGCGGCCAAGAAGCTGGAGAGCATGGGCAGTCACAGCATTTACGAAAACAAAATGCAGACACTCTCTGTGACCCTGTTTCCTGTCTTCTGCTCTGAGCTCACTCCAGGCCCTGAGCCTCAGGCACCCTCTGGGTGCCCGGTGAGAACACCCTTTCCCGCAACCAGGGCTCCATGGGGTTCTCTGTGACAGGCTTCTAATACAGGGAAGCATGGTACCCCGATTTGCAAGTCCCGGGGCACCAAGCTGGGGGTGTCCTTTAAGAAATCCATTTTGGGGGGATGCCCGGGTGGCTCAGTCAGTGAAGTGTCTGCCTTCAGCTCAGGTCACGATCCCGGAGTCCTGGGATCCAGCCCCGCTGAGGGCTCCCTGGTCAGCAGGGAGTCTGCTTCTCCCTCTTCCCCCCCACCCGCCCCACCCTGCTCATTCTCTGTCTCTCTCAAATAAATATAATCTTTAAAACAAAAAAAAAGAAAAAGGAGAAAGAATCCCTTTTGGGGATGGCACACCCATTTTACTAGGTTCTTGGGGCAAGAAAGTACAGACCCATAAACTACCCAACCCAGCTACAGAAAAATCAGCCTTCTCCCCCAAAATGCTCGTGTCCTAAAAAGTGTGTGACTGAAGTTCCAGAAAGGTCAGACCCCGACCAATAAAAGTGAACTGTTTTCCTCCATGGCTTTAAGAAAAACCCTGGTAGGAGAGTAAAAACGAGTTCAGCCCCGGCCCTCCCTGCCTGCACCCTCACCGAGGGCTTTTATCTCCGCAGCACAAATATGCTCAGACACTGGTGACCGCCCGCTTCAGGAGACGACACAGCATTAAGAGTTTTCTACGAGGCAGTAAGGACAGATGAAAAACCCCAGCCCTCACAGCATAAACGGCCAGTGTCCTCCAGAAACCAATACGTGGTAGGAACAGAGAGATGGGGTAGTGATACGTACTAATTCGGGCTGGAAACCTCAGAAGAGCGGAAGCTGTGAGCTGGCTGAAGGGAGACGCAGAAGTCAGGGAAATAAACCCCGTTCATGACAGCCGGCTTCCCATCTTTAACTGCCCCCGAGCGCCCGCCTTGCACTGCCTCCGGAGAAAGACGCAAGGGAAGGAAGGGGCCGGAGTCCTTCCTTCGGCAGGAGTCCCCGTCCCGATGATGTTCCCACCCAGAGCGTGAATGGCTCTTGTGGGACTCTTGTCTTCCCCTGATATTTGGGTTTAAAAAGGCCCTTGTCCCTGCATATCCAGATGAAAGAGGGCCATTCAGAGGGGCAAAACAGCTGAAGTTCCTCTAATCACTTTACTCCTACGGTTTTTGTAGGCCTTAGGAACAAGCACCAGGGGGTGTATTACATCGTGGGGGAAACAGCTGGCCGCCAAGGAACAGCTCCAGAGCAATGAGGACCCCATTCTGGTTGAAATCGACAGCCTGAAGGACTCCTATTTCTGTCAAATTGCCACCCATTCACCCAGCGGTGACCGTGGGCAGCTGCCGCAGTTAGCCCGTGTTGTCAAAGCATTCTGAAAATTCTTCAGTCATGCTAATCGCTGCCTGAGGAGGCGAAGGGGGCTGAGCGGGGAGAAGCCAGGTAGAGGGAGCCGCATATGCACACATAGGAGGAGCTCAGAGAACCGCAGGCACGGTGGGCAGGGCAGGCTGCAAAGGGAAAGCAGGCCCAGGTCCCCAAGGGCCAGGTTGGAGACCCTGAAACCCGCCCTGCAGGAGCCAGCAGGTGCTGTTTTTGGCGCTTCCTGGGGCGGGCGAAGTAAATCAAGGACTCAGGAGTAGCCACCCTGCAGGGCAGACTGGGATAAGCACCCAAAGAAAGGAGCCCTGCTCGTGTTCTGAAGAGGGAAGAGGGGAGCATGTAACTGGCGGATTTTGGAACGCTTCCTGAAGGACGGAGCACCGGGCAGAGACTCCTGGGGAGGCCTTGTCTGCAAGCTTCACCCCCCACCCAAGCTTCCGAAGGATAGATTAATCCTCACAAGAGGATTAAGTGGGGGCACATACTACAATGATTCTGCAGTGGAGGAAACTACAGCTTGCCCAGGAACATAATAACATCTTTACAAGTTGGGACGAGACCCAAATCTCTCCGCCCCACGCCCATCTTCATAAGCCTGGGAGTGCCCCGCGTCCCTACCAGCCCAGAGCGAGACTCAGAGCCGTTATCCTGACGTCACCTCTGCCCCTGCCTGCCCTGGCGGCTACGTGCAGGGTAACTAACTGCAGGCCGCTCTGGCTACGCTGTAGCACGTCACTGCCAGGCAGCCCTTCCTCCCAGCAGGGGAAAGCATCGCGCGGAGTTAAGGGAGAGCAGCCATGGTCCAGGGAAACAGGACTCCAGCACGAGAAGACTGGCTGTCCCACCAGCCCTGGGGGCAAGCAGGAGGCCTGGGGGACCACCGCCACTACCCTGCCCACGGGCTCCACGACAGTTCTGGGGCTGGACACGGCGTCTGGTCCCTGTGGACTGAATGGGAATCCAGAGGCGGAGTTCTGTAGGCAGCACGGCCACGACACTGGTCGAGAAGCCGCCTTCAGGACAGGCTTCTTACCAACAGCACTGTCATTTACTGAGTGCCTGCTGCGTGGCAGACACTGTGGCCTGGTGGTGCGAGGCTGCTCCGTGGCGTCCAGCTCCCACAGCTCGGCAGGCCAGGCAGCGTTTTCTCCAAACGACACATGAAGAAAGCTGTCAAGTCCTACAGCACAACGTCTAGGGACCACCTCGTTTTTAACCAACTCCCTTGGTGGCTATGGGGCACACTGGGCTTCAAGAAAATAAAATGCAGTGGTCTGGGAATCCATACTTCTGGGCTCTAATTTATGTTTCACTCTACGTTTGTTGTGATAATCACTCACAGGGTGCTGTTTATTCACTCCAACAGCCAAACACCTGCAGACGGGGGAGCTCAACGGGAAGCCAAGCCTGCCCAAGTGTCAATAAAGGTACAAACAATAATCCTCTCTAAGGAACGGGTCTCTGTTCGGGTGGTTTGGGTGTGTGCTGTTCCTTGAAACAGCAACACAATTCCTGGAAAAAAGGAAAGACGAGGTGTAGAAACACCACACGACGGAAGTATTATGCTCCCGCCCCGATTTCCAACACTGGCTATACATCTGAAGAACGCGCAGAACTTCTAGAACTGGGTCGTGCCCAGGTCCAGCCTCAGCCGATTCTAACTGGAAACGTCTGCGGTTAAGTCCAGGCATCTGCGTTTTAAGAAGTTCCGGAAGCGCTCCTGATGCAGAGTGAGAACCTCCCAATGTCACAGGAACAGAAGACACAGAGACAACCGGCGTCCGCCGTGGGTTTCACACACTAGGTACATGATCGATGTTTCCCGCTGGTGAAAAAGAGCACCAAAAAAAGGAGAGCAGACACGATTCGGTGCAATGAGGGGAGGTCATGCTAGGTCAAAAACCAAAAGAATACCCTCCTTGGATTAGCGTATAAATGCACCTGCCCCTCTTCTACCAAACACTTTCAGAGTCCTGGCCTTTGAAAGGCAGCCCCGCCTTTGTTAGGACAGTAACAAAACGGACACATCGGCCCTGGGATGGGCTCTGCCGTGGAGAGCATTCTGGCTAACGTCGGGCCCTTGGTCTTTACGACACTCTTCCCTGCAGGCCAAGCCAGGGGTTATTATACTCATCTTAAAGATGAGGAAACAGAAAGTTTAGACTAACTGGTATGATTTTAGTATTTCCGATGCTACATCTCACAGAAAATCAGAGAATCGGAGCCCAAAGCAGAAGCTCTGAAAAGAATCCCAAACTGACGGGACTGGCTGAAACACTGAACTGTTTCTATGTGGAGATCAAGCCTCGATTCCCTCGGCTCTGCACGGGTGATGGCTGAGGGCACTGTGATTTGTCTAGCGGGTGTGATGACAATTCTAGGGGAAAAAAAGGAATGAATGTAAAGTTAAAGTTGTCACCACAGAAAAGGTGGGTGCCAGTGGGGGCTCCCGAGAGGAGTTTCTGTTAAGTGTGTTTCGATGAACAAATATTTGCTGTGCGTGGTCAGTGCTAAGTGCTGGGAATGCAGAAATAAACCAGACGCGGCTCCTGCCTTGGGGCGACGCTACATTCCAGGGGTCAGACGGATGCCGACGGTAACTGCAGCGGGACAGGGCAGGTTCCACCTAGAGGCATCTACAGGGTGCTACAGGTGCACGCACATATGCACACGTGCACAGACACGGGAGGGGCGCCCAGCACAGCCTGGGGGTCCAAGATCTCCCTGGAAGAAACGACACCAGGCTGGGCCTCAGAGGACCCATGAACACAGAAGAGGGGGGTGGGGAGCAGGACAGCAGGAAGATTATGTTAGACATACCCCATGACAAACAGAGGAAGACCTGGGCTCTGCCGTAAAAGGCCCCACTGTGAATGCCTAAATGCCTATTCTGGTTTACAAGTCAGTGCCTTGTAAGTTTGGTTAGCATAAGTTGGTTTCTCAGAACTTGATCATCCCCTGGTGTGCTAATAAACTCAAGTTTCAGAACGTGCAAAGGTAAGAACCAAACCTTGGGCCTCAAGTTGAGCCATCAACCTGTCAATGTAAGTTCTCAGCACCCGGATGCTTAGTACACCGATGGCTCTCAATGGGAGCGGTTTTAAATAAATACATGTTAATGATACCTTCTGCCTGAACGGTGCCCTACAGTTTTTGGAGAGCTTGCCCTTCCCTTTTTTCACTTAATTCTTACAATTTCATGCTTCTGACGAAGGGGTCAAGACAGAGAAGAGGAATGACCTGTCTGTGGTCACATGTCTACGGAGCGGCAGAACTGCGCTGAGAAGCTCCCTGTTCGGCGCCCTCGCGGCAGGACGCCTGGGTCAGAGGGCACGATGGCCTGCCTGCCCCGTGGCTCTGGAAGCAGCAGGCAAAGCCGGATGGATACGGATCTGCCTCAAAACCCCTACTGGCGATGGTCTGGATGGATTCAGACCCCATTCCTGGCAAAATGAAGTTTGTGAAGACGGAGAGATCAAAGACTGACTATTTGCTCTCCCTTGGGTCCTTCCCTCACTTTGAACTCATGGTCAAGAGTCATTAAGAACCCAGAGTCGTGCCAAGGCCCTGTTCCTTTTCACTTTGTGCTTCACAAAGCAGCTCGGCAGGGCCTCGTCCCAAACACCATTCTTCAGAGCGTAAGAAAACAAGTAACTCACCTGATACACCTCCCAGCAAGAGCTCCCCAATGGCTCCCCTACACACAGAATGCTGAGGAGAGGGAAATTCCAGCTCTGCAGGGCATTCTACTTAGGGAACCGGGTCACAGGCAAGAAATGCTGGCAGGGCTCAGTACAAATGTCTCTGCTGCTGGGGCATGTATTGTTTGGCTAGAAGGCGTAGGCTTTTCTCAGAGAGAAGGAATGTCCAGAAGTATTTCAGACAGTAAGAGACATTCTCTGAAGCCAGCTACACAGCTCTCCTTCATATCAACGGGTAGGAGCAAGCAGCTCCTACCAAGAATATGCCAGCAAGCTCGCAGCAGCAGGATTTTCCCCCACCCCACCGAAGAAAGACTGCAAATGATGTGCCCGGAGTTGGCTCTCCAAACCTTTGGATGGTTCTTTCATGCATCCCCCTCCCGCCCGCAAGAGCCTCAGGCCCCCCGCCTGGGGAAGCTCAAGCTGGTGTATCTTCCTCTGTGCATCTGGGATACCAGGATCTAAGCCCCCTGAGGAGGGCAGAAGACACAAAGGCTGCATTGTACTGGAAATGCAGTGGCAGCAAAGACAACGTAGCCAGCCAGAAATAACAGGCACACGGAGGAAATGTTTTTGAAACAACGCACAAATTCCAAGGACAGATGATCTCAACCGTCCCAGGTCCTTTGCCCTTTCTTTTTGGTATGCAGCCCCATCCCACATTCATTGGCCGCTGAGTCCTAACCTTTCCCGAGGTCCCTTCCTCCCCAGTTCCTCAGTCACTGCTCCAGTTTCTGGCCCCCCTCGTCCCCGCGAGCCACGCCACATCTCCTGGGCCCCGCTGCGTGCCTGGCTCTATGCTGGGTACTCAGAACGTTTCGGCAAGAGAGTGGACATGCTCTCTATCTGCACTGTCCCAGAGGGGAACCACTAGCCACAGGCACCTACCGAACACTGACAGTGTGGTAAGTGTGACCAATCAACTGAATTTGTCATTTTATTAATTCTAATTAAATTCTAGTTGAATGAGCCACATGTGGCTAGCAGCGATGGTGGAGGGTGGCTCAGCTTCAAGAGCTCTGTCTACAGAGAACCAGGGCAGGGACCTCTGGCCTCCAATCTACCACACAGATCCTAACCACAGCTCTTGTTACGCCCTTCCCAGCTCCAGAACTTTCAACGATGGCACATTTTCTGTAGAGTCCAACCTGCTTCTGCTAGCTTTCTATAGTAGCTACAATTAGCCATGCTGCTGACCTCAGTTTCATTCATCTGACACTCTCTGACCTCAGGAGCTCATAAAACAATCAGAAAAAGTGATTTATGATAAAAACCTTCCGCGTATGACCTCATACCCGATTCCTCCCATACTCCACGTAGTCTCTGCTTTCTCTCTGTGCAGTTGTCCTCATCGACTCCTCTACCCTGGACTCGGTTCACTGCCTTCCCTCTCTTATCTGCCTCCCTGCCTTGTGCCCACCTGCCAGTGTCCCCACCTCCTCCGGGAAGCCCTCCCTTGCAGCCCCAGCTGCCAGCCGTGGGTTTTCCCTTTCAACATCTCAAAGCACCTTCTCTCTTCTTGCAGGTTAAGGAAGCTGAGGCTTAGAGGTTAAGTCACTTGTCTGAGGTCAGACACTTAGGACGTGATAGGAACCTAAGGCCCCTGGTTCCCAAACTGTGTTCACAGACATACTTACTACTAACTAATGGTGAAGTTATCCTCACACCAGCGTATCTAAACTTCGCAGTGGGACTCGAGGGCCAGAACACATGTCATTTTCTAAAGCTCCTTCTTCACCTGGCATACAGGAGACTCTAACTAAATACCAACGAACTCAGCGAGCTGGCCTCCTCGTCAGTGTCAAAGCACTGCATGACTAACTCACCTTGGTAATCTCTAAGCAGCTCGAGCATGGGGGGCTCACCACCCGCAGGACGCACTGGACACGGAAGACTCACCACATAAAGGCCGTAAGTGGACATACAGTCACCTGGCAGTCAGGCCCTCTTGGCAACCAAGGGCATTGAACAACACAACAAGTCTTCCACGTCACCTTGAGTGTTTTGACAGCTAGACCTATGACTTCTCCATCTCTGGATCCCCGAGGGCCCAAAAGGCAGTGTGCACTCAATGACTGGAACGCTAATAATGAACATCTTTGTTGAGTGTCAGGCTAAGCAATCTGTACATATTAACTAACCTAATCCTCAGGGTCCATCTTGGAGGGAAACTGAGGCTCAGAGAGGCTGAGCTGCTTGCCTATGTTCACAGGGCCAAGAAGTGGAAGAGCCAGGACAGGGAACCAGGAGGAGGACTCCGACACACTGGACCTCTGCTGAACGGACACCTCAGGAAAACAGCATCAAAAATGCTGAACGGACATCTCAAGAAAACAGCATCTTCTCCAACAATTCAGGCCCAAGACCATCTGGCGGACAGAACCAGGCAGGCATCTGAGCTGGGCAGGGGTGCGGTGAGCAGGGCTGGAAAGGCATCTATGCAGATGAGAAGTGACTGCAGAGATGGGAGGCTGGTGACAGCCAGGGAGACTGATCAAATGAGCAAATGTTTTAGGGACAATTTGGAGCCGGATTTCTGATGGTCAGGGAAGGGAGTCACAAATATACAGACAGAGAGAAAACTAGAATGAACTCTGAGATGTTGGATCTGAGAGGAAGGCATCAGTCTGAACTCATGGTTCCCAAAATTATTTAAATAGAGAACTAGAAATGCAGGTGCGTGTGCACACACACACTCCCTAATTCTGCCCCCTACGAGGGCCTGAGGAGGGCAACACCCCCATAGTGATAAGCACACCTTGTAAATTCTATTCTCCACTAAACGGAAGCAGGGCCCCTTGGACAAATGACCAATTCCAGATATGTGGCAGAGAAAGTACAAGATGAGGCCTGGGACATCTGGTATCAGAAAGCAAGGCAGTGCTGAAGGATGGCGGGGACAGGTCAAGGGTCACAGAAACCAGCTTGAACATGACCCCAGTGGCCAAGTCGGGGACTCTGAAGTCAATAATATGACCAGTGGATTATAAACCGTGGAATAAAACAGAGAAACATAAGTCCATATAGATATAAATAAACAGAAAGTTGACGGGGGGTGGGATTAACATGATTTCCAAGTATCACCCCCAAAAATACTTCTTAATGATAAAGGGGAAAAGAAGAACCATAGAGTAAAGGAGCCATGCAAAACTCACCTGGGTGCCCAAAGTGAACATCACCAGAAACAGGACAAACCAAAATCGAGTGCCCCCTGGCGGGACTCGAGGCTAAGTGCACAGCATGGCTCCTGGGCTATTCCTGCTAGAGACCCCACCCAGATCTAAGCTCCAGGGAGCACCACGCGAACCTAAACCCAGGGACAGTCTACGAAATGACAGGCCTGTCCCCTGCAAAGTGTCCCATTCATAAAAGTCAAAAAAAGACGGAGGACATGTGCTAGAATGAAGGAGACTCAGGCAGGACACCTACAAGCCACATGCAATCCCGAACTGGACCCTTACATTACCGAGGAGGTTACTGAGTCAAAGGGCCGACCTTGACTGGGCTCTGAGGGTGGGACGGTGGTCATGTGTCAGGGTCAAGGGTCAAAGGTCTCCTCTGTAGAAGGCCATTATCTGTATGCAAAGGGCGATGGGCATCAGGCTGGCGACTTTACTCTCAAATGGTTCAGAAAAAAAGTTCTTTGTGTAGAACTTTCCTGTAAGTTTTATATTGTCTCAAAAATCTAAAAAACTATTTGGAAAATTTCCACTTAATTGGATTTTGGGAAAATATTACTTGTAATTTTTCTTTATTGGCAGGTGATAAAAGCTTTTAAGACTACTTTATGGGTCATTGCCACGGGCATACTTCATGGCCTTCCTCTTCCATGTTTTGGGAGACTTTTATACCCTCACCCATGGAGATCTCCACCTGCCTTAGGACCCTTTTCCTTCTCTGCATTTTCCAAGATGGAGGCAGCCTTGCTTCGTGCGTGAGGCAGCAGAGAATGATGGGAAACGCTGCTCTCCCAGGTCCTCCTGGTCTTTGTGTATCCAGAGTTTGGGGGCCTCATGCACACACAGCCCTGACCCATGGAAAACCTAATTTTAGCATCTTCCTGCTTGAGACCACACTTCTGAAACAGCGGGAGGCCAACCTGCCCGTGCGAGCCTCCCATTGTGAAGAGCGCATGAAGTCAGGACGCTACAGGCCCACAGGATGTGACTCAGCATCCTGTTTTCAATGTTTGGGGCGGCCAGCAGCTTTGGCACCAAGTCCTGCCGCTGACCTCACCTCTTCAGACCACAAATACCCAGGTTAATTGGTGGGACGGGCCTGTAACATCAGCTCCCTCTGTGGGCCTCAGGGCTAAACCTAAGACAACCTGCTTATCCGCCCACCACACTGGGCCGTCTTAGGAACACCCACAGGTGGCCATCAGGAAGGGTTCTTCGGAGGAACAAACCTGGTGGTATTTTAAAGAATATCATGAACCAAGCAACTGATCTTATTTCTCTCTTTGCTTTGACTACTAGGATGCTCAAAGTCAGATCTGTAGCCATGCTCCGGCAACTGTACCAATGTTACGCTGTGCATTCCATGTACAAATCTCTTGGCTTCATCTTATTTTCCCCTACTTTCCCGCTTTTCTCATTAATTTTACATTATATTGTTTTCTCTGAGTTTCATAAGGTGTTTCAAATCCCCTTTGGACAAAGCTATGGCAGACACAGCATACCCACATTGTCTGTGGTGGGTCAAGACTCTTTTTTTTATTTAACAATGGACCCCCAGCATTCGGCAAAGAACCCGATATATATGCACTAAATATATACGGCTGAACTGATAAATAAAGCAAATAGCTCAAAAACTGCCTCCATTACCATGACCATTACATGCCTCACAGGAGACACTTTTCCCTCCCACCCCACATGGTGGGGTCAGCACAGGGGTGCCCAGGGCCCAGAGAGCAGGCCCCTTAGGGAGCCCTCTTGCTGCGTGGGTCAGTGGCCTCAACCCCAGACCCAAGGAGCCACTCCAAACCTCCACCTGCTACAGACCAGGCACGGAACAGACAGGCCTGGACAGGTGGGAAATGACAAGTGATATCCAGGGTGGCAGCCACCTGGCTCTCTCCAAACCACATCCTTCCCTGGCGGGAATTTCGACTGCGCCCAGATTTGGGGAAACACACCTGGAGAACTCTTGCCAAGGCGCGTGCCAAGACCCGACCGGGGGTCACTTCTGTCGGTGTAGGGTGGCCCCCAGCAGCGAGAGCATCAGACGTTTCCTAACACGGAACAACCACCGCTTTCTTTGAAACAAAGTCTTTTTAGAAATAACTTCAAAAGTAGCCATTAAAAAAAAAAATGGTAAAAATAAAGGCCTACAAGACATGATGCTTCCCCGATAAAGGCCTGGTACAAGGTTCAGTAGAACTTGGGAGGGAAATAGGTCGCACGTTGGCTGTTTCTCCTCTCGAATTCCACGGGGTTGACCTTTTGGTCTTTTGTGGCGAAACTTGGGATCTATGGAGGGGAAGAAGGTCAGGAGGGGCAGCTGGAGGGGCTGGCAGTCACTGCCATCAATGAAAATAACAGCTAAAAAAAAAACCCAACTGAACAAACACCCCATGTGTCCAGCACTATGAGCAAGGACTCTGCGCCCATGCAGTAAAACATTCTCCCTAAGCCTCCCGAGGGTCCCCAGAGGTTTCGAGGAGGGCAGGCGGCTGGCCCCAGGTCACAGTCATGCAGGCAGCTGGGTGGCAGGGCCCGTACCCTGACCTGGAGGCCAGGCCCAGGCCCATGTGGGACCTCTGTAATTTACATGGCAGCCTGCCATCTCCCAGACTCCGGGGGCACAGTGGGGCGGGCCACCTCCCACGTGTCACAGTACTGACTCTGCCCCAAGGTGGGACTCACGACACGCCCCCAACCCCCCCCACAATCAGTCGCATGCCTTGAAAATGGCTCCTCCGGACTCTGATTAATCCTATTTTCTTATTGCAGCCTTCCTTGAAGCAGACGACTTGTTCTGGACCTTCTCCTAGTCTTAGGAATTTTCTAATAAGCAATCCAAATCCAGAGCTCTGACCACAGCACAAGGTGCGCCAAAGGCAAGTTCTGAAGGTGGGAGTCCATCCTTTCCAGCCTGCTCCCGAGAGCCAAGGGGAGCTGGCCCAGGGCTCTGCAGAGGAGTGCGTGGGTCCAAAGGGTCCACTTCCTCTCAGAGGCTGCGCTAGTGTTCTCCACGTCAGGGTCAGACCATAACCCTGACTTGGCTAGACTCCCCACAAATGTATGACCCTGACCTCAGTGCTGGAATGAAGGAGAAAGTCTGGGCAGTCTGTTACAAATCTACAGCAAATGGTGACAAGTACAGTGCAACAGAGGACAAGACGGGTGGGTCTGAGGACTCTCAATCTTGGATCTCGGGGCCATAATATAATCTCCTCTCTTCACTTTACAAAGGAGTAGGTGGAGGCCCAGAGATGTCTAGTGACCTGCCTAAGGTTGCACAGCAGATGACATGTCTCAGGACAGAACCTAGCTTTTCTGACCTCCTCTCACAGCTTTGTTCCACTTACCATAAGGGTGACTGGCGGGACCAGCGTCAACCACGAAGGAAGAGCTGGCTCGAGCATTGCTGGTGTACGCACGGGCTCCCCTGGCGCACTCGGTGCCTGGGAAGAAGGAGACCAGGGCCCTGTGGCACTCTTTTGAAGTCTAAGTACTGGTATTTCAAGAGCTTAATGAAACCTACTAGACTCTGAGCAAAATTCATTTCAAGTTAACCTTAATAAGAAGTTTAATTAAGTTCCAACGGAATCAAATTAACTCTTTTCCTTCGTCCTCATCTGTCCCCACTCTAGAAGGAGTTTTTCTAACAACCACCAAGAATTTAACCTGCCCTGAAGGCAAATTCTGATTTGAAAATCAAATGTCCCAACACACCAGGAATAACACCTGAGTTAAACTGAACGGAACAGCAGGACAGCACAATAGCCCCAGAATTTTAAAAGTCTGTGTACCCCAATGTGGAAAACTGGGGGTCAGTGACAAGCTACTGCCTATAAAGCCAGGGGGACAGGAAAGGATGAGCTGAACACAAAACTGCATGTCTCCTGTGAAGGCCCGGACGGAGCAGAAAGGAGGAGACATGGACTTCTGAGTCACAGTGACCTGCACTCAAACCCTGGCCCTGGCCTCCCACTGGCCTTTTCCAACTGTAGTTTCTAAAGTTGGGGCTGGCAGCCCCCCCACCCCGGAGGCTTGTGACAATGACGCAACCTGTGAGCAAGGTTCCAAACCCAGTGCCTGCACCTGCCGTAAGCAGGAGCTCCTCCCGGTGGCCGACGGGGAAGGGGGACACATCACACATCTTGCTCTCGGTGGGGCTCGCCGGTGCAGGGGGGTCCGGCGACCTGCTAAAGCACACAGCTCACGGCGGGTCCCCTAGGCTCCAAGCAGAAAGAATGGCTGCACGGCGGCGGTTCTTCCGGGGGGACTCCTTCCTCTGTGCCTCCTGGCGAGAGCCCCAAACTATCGGCAGGAGGGCTGGCAGAGGTAGCCCTTGGGTCTGGGGTGTGAGGACAGGTTTCGGAGGGAGCCTGAGGGTCTTGCCTCCATCACTTTATGCTACAGGAGGTCAGGCCAGCGGCTCACTCTTCGAATCCACAGGATGGGAATCAAAATGGCGCCCTCCTCACAGGAGGTCTGCGTAAGTTAAACGAAGTAACACAAGCTCGGCGACTCACAGAGCCGAGCGTGTTTGGAGGCTCCCTTCCACATCCTCCGTCCCTGCTTCCCTTTTTCTTCCTCGCACTTACTCACACGCTGTTAACGTTCTTGTATCTTCCTTACTGCCTTGTCTTCCCCAACGGAATGTCGGCCATGAGGGCAGAGGTCTGTCGAGTGCACTGCTAGATTCCCAGCTTCTACAAGAGTGGCTGGCACGGAGTAGGTACTCTGGAAATATCTGCTGAATGAATGGCTCATAGCAGACAGGTTAGGACACAGGGGTGCCGCAACTGCTCTAACCACCTATGTTGCCCAAGAGCACCTCAAGTTCCTCCACGTGAAAAAGAACACAGTAAAGTCACTCTATGACACCTTGGTGGCCCAACCAGTGTGTGCCAGGCGCTGCAAGGGTTGAGGCCAGGAAGGCCCTGTCCTGTAGCTCAAGGCCCCGGGCGCAGGAGGGCCTCAAGCTTGGTTAGCTCTGCTATCACCATCTTGAAATTCTTAACCATTTTTTAACAAAGGCCTCCACAATTTTCATTCTGCACTGGGCTCTCCAAATTAGGCAGTCGGCTCTGCTAGTGAGGGAACATTTATGTACGTAAGTAAATATACAACAAAGCAAGTCCCAAGGAAATACGAAGGAGAGAAAAGCGCACGTGGGAAGGAAAAGGAAGAGCCACGAATCACAACAGAAGCTGGCCCCTGAAGGAGGTACAGTTAGGGGTGTTTGTTCAGTGTTTACGACAGTGAAGACGTTCACGGAGTTATGACATTTGATTCTGACAACAACCCCACACACTGTGTAAGGTCTGGCCCACGGCCTAGGTGAGGTGACAGATGACAGAGGTGAGAGCCAAACCCAGGCCTGTCCCCTAAAGCCAAAGCTCATGGAGGGAGATCCAAGGATCAATGCAGGTGGTATTTCAGAGGACAAAACAGTCAAAGTTGGGGGTGAATCCAAGAGATGCCAAGCCTGAAAGTTAAGAACAAGTGTGTGGGCAGTCTGCAGAAAGAACGTTGAATTCACTGGCGTGATGGTCAAAGCCTGCAGGCTCGCTGGTACTCCTGACCTCTTCCCTTGAGGACCCTGACAACATTCCTCAGTTAGCATCACCTTTACATAATGTACCCACAGGCTGAGACCAGTGGGCAGAATTCTGAGAAGGCCCATAATCCTAGCCCCTGTTGCCGGTGGCCTGGGTGAGCCTCTATCCTGAATGTGGTGGGACCAGGTAACGGAGTGGGACAGTTGCTCCCTTCAGGTGACAACTGTATGGGAAAGGTGACGGGACGGTCACTCCTGGGATGGCATTCCATAGCCATAGATCCTCGTGTCGGCCTTGAAGAAGCAAGCTACCATGACCTCCACAGCTGGAAGAAAAGGAATTCTGCCAAAAACCACGTAAGCTTGGACGAGGACCTGATGCTCAGATGTGACCCCGGCCCTGGCCGACACCTTGAGACCCCAAGCAGAGGACTCAGCTAGACCATGTCCAGATTCCTGACCCGGGCAACTGTGAGGCAATGACAGGGCATTGTTTTGGATGGTCCAGTTTGGGCTAACTTGTTACACAGCAACTGCTAACGCATACAGTGAGCCGCTGCAGAACTGGGATGCAGGGGTGCTTGACGCCCCTCGGCAGGACTTCACCGGACAGACTATCCACAGAGACAAGAAAGGCCAGGCTGACCATTGAGAAGGGCAGAGAGGAACCCCGTGGGTGGACGGGCATAAAAGACTGAATGGAGATGGGGAAGTGAGGACATGGGGAGTAAGGCCATGCCCACCCCCAGCCCACCCCGCTGCTGTGGGGGAAGGAGGAAAGGCACAACCACACTCCAGATGGTTATCAGGACACTGGGGGCCTCTGGAGAATTCCAGGTCACGATCCAAAGGGGAAGGGAGCATGGAGAGGTGCAGGGAGGTCATAGTTTACCACGGACAGCACACGAAACAGAAGACAAAGTCCTGCTGCCCTGGCCCCAATATCTGCCTGGGTAGGCAAGAAAAAAAATTAGAAGAACTCTAATGAGCATTTTCATACGCTTGACTTGGAAACTCTGGATGGAAACAACAACAAAAAAACATTCACTCCTGATCCACCCTCTGGAAACAACACAACCAGATTCTCTCCCCGGGGCCCCGCCTGGCACATAAGCGCTTACGTCTCATGCCAGACTGAGGCAGCTCCCAGGATGGCGAGGGAGCCAGGAGCCGCTGCCAGCAAAGCCATCTGCTCACCAATTCCCACAGTCTGAGAGGCACAGCATCCAGAAGGGGATTGCTGGAGGCCGGCGGCAGTCTGCACACACAGAGGGCAGGGGAGAGGACACAGAGATCTAGATCTCCGTTGCTCTCATCAGCCAGCTGCGTTCTGGGCAGGAGGTGATCAGCTCCTGCGAGGTTTCCCGGAAGGCCTTCCGAGAAACCGTCTGAATCCCGACACTGACTCTGCAGAGTGTGCTTTCCTATTTGCATCTTACAGGGATGCAGCCAGGATAAGGCCGGGGCTGCTCCAGGTCACGGAGCATCCACGGTGGTGGCCCTCCCAGGGGCCCAGCGTGACAGAGTGGACACCGCACCCACAGGAAGTCCTGGGCTGTGAACTGACACTAATACACACATCTTATGGGGACCAAACGTCATGATGGTTCTTCCAGCCTGTCATGGGCCTGGCTCCGTGCGAGGAGCCCCACCCCAGCTACTCCACGACCCTGAAAGGTCGTAGCTGTGTCTGTTTGACAGACGGAACAAAAGAGACCCACGAAATGCAGTAAGGCACAGAGGCAAAAGAGCTCAGCCGCTGGGGTAGGAGCCAGATTCTGAACCTAGGTCTGCCTGGCTCCAAACCCCAGGCTGTCTCCTCCGCACCTCGCTCTTTCTCATACGGGTGTGCAATATACCGCAGGGCCAGAACAAAGTTATCATATTTCAACTGTCGAAACGTCCTGCACAGGCAGGGAACTAAGGCCCTGTCCCCTAAGGGAGATACCACCAACGGTGAGGGATGAGACAAAAGCACGTGCACCAGCCACGAAGGGCAGGTGTGGTACCTGGCCCACAGAGAGGAACTAAGAGTGACCCGCCAAAGAGAGGGACATCA
This sequence comes from Ursus americanus, assembly GCF_024610735.1. Taxonomy (NCBI): domain Eukaryota; kingdom Metazoa; phylum Chordata; class Mammalia; order Carnivora; family Ursidae; genus Ursus; species Ursus americanus. Next base: position 8,444,103 of record NC_142156.1, on the reverse strand, counting down.
CAAGTGTCTGGGGGCGGGACTGAGCTGGCCCAACAGGAAACGGAACTGGCTTCAAGACAGAGCTCAGCCAGGGAGTGGGACTGAAACACAGCACGTGCGAGAGCAGGGGGGCAGGAAGGGACAGCAATGGAGGGGGAAGGTGGAGAGCAGGCAAGACAGGATGAGAGCAAGAGGCACAGGGGTGCTCAAGACCGTGTCCATCTGATGGTGGGGACGAAAACCTGAGCGGGAGGGAGGAGTGGATGGGATGACGGCCTTACACAAGATGGGGAGTGATAAGGACCTGAACAGTGGTGCCAACAGGGGAAAGTGGGGAAGAGGAGCAGTGAAGACCCAGAAGACCACCCCATGTGATTCGGCCATTTCCTGTCCATGGCTGAGTCAAAGAGAACTCCCGAAAGATGAAAGCTTTCATGAAGGGTAGACAGAGGGGACTATTCTGCTAGCCCAGAGAAATCCTCTCTCCCCTAGGCAAGCAAACACCACGGACTACTCCATTATCTCTTCTTCTAGAAGCCTAGACAGCAAAGGCTTGAAAATGCACATCAACACATGGGTGAATGCGTTGCAGTCAAAGCTTAAATCAGAACACCAGAATTTCTCCTGTGCAGCTACGGGGGTTGGAAAGCAGGATGGTGTCATCTGCCTAAACATGGGGAGTGAACATCAAGGTTGGGGGGAGAGGGACTGAGAAGGGAACCCAAGAGGACAAGCTGAGAGCCCAGGTCCCCAGCTCCAGGCCAGGGTCTCCCAGTGCTCACAAGGGCATGGGGGGGGAGGCCTGCTGGGGGCAGTGACGAGGGATTCCCATGGTCAGCACACATCGAGGGGGCACCACCCCAGGTCAGCGGGACTCCTTGGTCCTGGTCCCAGGACCAGTCTCCAGAATGGCAGGGGTGCCATGGCAAACTCAGGTGTTGGAAGCAACAGAGGCCTCGCTTCAAATTTAGTACCTGCCACGTGCAACCTTGGGGCTCAGGTTCCTCCTCTGTAAATTGGGAAAAACCCCCTCCTAGCGTGGTCGAGAAGAATAAATATGGCAATACACAGAGCTGACTTCCCTTCCCTTTGTGAGGTCCACTCCAGCTCCCAACTGTGCAGGGAAAGGGCCTTTTACTGGTAGCCACGGTCCTCACATTTTCATATCACTGCTATCTGTGAGTTATTAATTGAAATAATTCCAAACGCTATGCTGTCAGGTAATTGAGGGAAATTTGGGGGGGGGGAGTTTTTTGCCCCAAAACAATCTAAGTGAGGGTACGAGCCCTGCAAGGGGAGGGCGCAGGGATGGAAGAAACTCCCACTGCAGGGCAGCACTGGAGGGAGGCTAGGGCAGGAAACACACCTGCAGACGCAGCCGCTCTTGTGGCCTCCACGGTGGTCAGCAAACCCTTCTTCCAGCACTTCCTCCCCCAAAGAGCCTCCAAAGAGCAGACTTCAACCGCTTCCCCTTGTTGCCTCCACCCAGAGCCAAGCGCAGAAAAGTCTGCTCTACAACACGGCCCATGACTGCCCCCACTTGGGAGTCCGGCTGATTCCAGCCTTTGAGCCCTGACCCAGACCCCGAGCAACCCAACACCCCAGGTGACAGGGTAAATCTGTCATTGTCCCCAAAGGGAACATTAAAATGAGGACCCAGCTACTGAAATAAGACCGCTGTGATTTTTGCAGGCTATTATTTCCTTGCACGTATCATCTTTAGAAATAACGTATGCCACAATGAGAGTATCTTCCCTCCTTTCACTGAAAGACACAGAACCTTCAAAGACACGTGAGTTTAACCAGGAGAGCATTCTGCTCTCGGTAATGAATGGTGGACCCCAGTTTCTGAACGCACATTCCCTTTCCCAGCTGGTGTTCCTCTTCCTCACGAGATGAAACAGATTTTTCCCCCCAAAGAACAATATCCTTGAAACTCTATTGACCTTTTTAGACTCTAAGAGTCTGAGTTTAAGACCGGTGCCTTAGTGTGCAGTACATTATATAATAAGAATAGGTTATATAACGGAGTGCAAAATCTTCTGTAAACAAAATACCCAAAAGAAGGCCTTTATTTTTGGAAAAGAAAAATAAAAATGCCTTTGGGGTCTACTAGTGAATATAGCAGCTAAGGACTACAGCCTGAGGAATTTTTTTTAACAGAGCATACCGAAAGATTTCTCACAAGCACACAAAAAACACCCCACCTTGAATGAAACTCAGGGGGTGGGAGGTCTGTTTCAAATCAGTAACGTGCTTACCTCCGAAGGAACACCTTCGACCAAAAGCCGGATGGTAAAGCGAGAGCATATGACAAAGAGTATTTTTTTAAAACGGTAAAATCTGGAAGTATCTAAAGATGTTCAAAGTGGTAAAGCAAGGAGGGTGGTGGAATCCTGGCACCAATTCTCCTTCTTTTCGACATGTTATACAACGTTATGAAAGCTCTTTATGGTTAAACACATTCACAAATGGGAAAGCACCACCTCTGTTCATGCTCGTGGTATAATTTTCACAGCCCTCGCGGAACACGCTGGTGTATTCTCTTCCGAGGGTTCTCCCTTCTGGAAAGGAACAAGAGTATTTCAACCTGCTGGGAAGAAAAGACTGAGGAACAAAAACTGAGTCTGCTTACCTGAGGTTTACCTTTCGCTCTTCATCGCTGCCAGCCTCCAACTGCAGAGAGAGAGAGAGAGAGAGAGAATGTCACACCACAGATGCCACTAGCAACGAGCCTCAGACACAAGTGTCACGTTTTCTGCTCCGATGTCTGAACAAGATACAGACGTCCAGGAAACCCAGCTGCGTCCACACGGTCGCACCCTTTCCTCAGCAACCCCGCTCCGCTGTCCCTCTGAGAAATTTCCGTGGAGGGATTTTTCAGGCTTCCCAGCATTTATCCACATTCCTCCCACAGTGTCGTGCACTGATTCCTGTTGACTCAACTCCTACCTAGCACGGGTCCTCATCACGCTCTTCTCAACTTGCCAGGGTTGTTCTGGATCTCACCCTGTTTTTTGTGTTGTTGTTTTTTTTTTAAGATTTTATTTATTTGACAGAGAGAGAGAGCCAGCGAGAGAGGGAACACAAGCAGGGGGAGTGGGAGAGGAAGAAGCAGGCTCCCAGCAGAGGAGCCTGATGTGGGGCTCGATCCCAAAATGCCAGGATCACACCCTGAGCCGAAGGCAGACGCTTAACAACTGCGCTACCCAGGCGCCCCTCACCCTGTTTTTTAAGGGGAGCGGGGGCGGGGGGGGTGACGTTTTAAGAGGAATCTATTTCCTCCTTCAAGCCAGGCAATAGCTGAGTGAGCAATACCATTTTCAGCCCTGGCACACGGGTTTAAAGATAAAGAAGAAAAGAAAAGAAAAACCACTCCAGGCAAGTCTTTCAAGATGGAAGGGGGCCAGGAGCAGCCTGTCTGTCTGTGGGTCTCAAAAGCTCTTGGTGGTTCTCAAAAAGGCTTAAATGTTTAATACAAAACTTTCTAGGCTATTGGTTTATTTATATGAGGGAAAGAAACGGACATTTAATATTTTCTAAAAGTTTAAAGGCCAAGAGGGTTAGAATCTAAAAGTAACTAGGACTTATGCCCAATTGCAATTTTTCTTTTTTTTTTTTTTTTGCGTTCAATGAGAAAGCTGAAATAAGAACGGCCCCCCCCATCCCCAAACAACTCTGCACTGCTGAGACCTGGCATGTTTTGTACGTTCCACAGAGGAGCCCATTGAAGAGGAAAGAGAAACCTGGAAAGCAGTGATCCCTGGGAGAGATGCAGGGCTGAACGAGGACAGAGACCAGGCAGGAGCCAGCGGTGATGGGAAATGGGTACAGAGCTCACGTGGGAAGGGGTCTGAAGAGCAAGGGACACAGAGCAGAGGGGGGCAGTTTCAGCAAAGAAGGGGGTACACTGGAGAGTCCTGGGGCCCCTAAACGTTACGAAGATACGGTATGTGCAGTATCGTGCAGAGGCGGGCACTGGCGGCCGGTCAGCGAAGTTTTCTCACGCTCCCTACCCCACGGCAAAGGAGAAATGGAACACATCAGGCGAGGCTGCGTTGACCACAGGGCCGTGAGCTTCCGTCCCAGAGCGAAGCATAAACACCGCACACGACCACACACACTCAGAAGAGAATGTCGGGTCTAACCCAGTGGTCCTCACATGGGGATGCTGCTTCTCAATGGGAGGACACCGGGCAACGTCTGGGGCCTTTTCTGAGCGGCTGCTACCGGCATCTAGTGCGTGGAGGACCGGGTGAGGCTAAAGACACCGCAGCTCATGAGATAACCCCGCACGACAGCGAATTTTCTGGCCCCAACATCGGCAGTGCCAAGGCTAAGAAACCCTGATCCAACCCCAACCCACCGCCCCAGCCCCGCCCCCCCGCCCACAAAAAGACACTGGAGATCTGCCCATAAAAATGAGTCACCTTGAACATTTGTCAAAAATAACAATGTTCCAATCCATTCCTCAAAGTTATTGATTTATCTGCTGTGGGGCTTTCTGCTTGTTCTCACAAAGGAATGAGATAAGATTAACAGTAAAGTGACATAAATGAGATAATTAAAGATGGAGGGGGGGGAGGGGAAAATTAGGAAAGGAGAGCTGCTTTTGCTGGCCAGGCCGATTTCCCTCTGTTCCCACGCCGGACGGGCTGAGTCAGGAAACATTTCGAATGCATTTCGAGGAGTGAGGAAGTGATTTAGGGGTACCGACCTCAACGACATTTAATTCTTGGTCATTCTCTGGGATTCCCGGGAATGAAATGGAGGCGGCGTGCGGTCAGTTATTCCGGGGAAGAACACACGTAGGAGGGAAGCCAGCCCTTTTGCATGAGCTGAGGCCCGAGGAAGGTCAGATCAGAGGCACAGCCGGCCTGGACCCACGTCTCCTGAGTTCACAGGCACGTGCCTGCTCTCTCTGCACTGTCTTGCTTCTTCCTGCCTCAGCCCATCTGGAAGAGAGCCTCGCCTTCCAGGGAACATCCCAACCTCGGCTAGTTCACTGGGCAATGCTGCTGATCTACTGAGGGAAAACAAAGGGAGCTGAGGGGGGCCTGGGTGGCTCAGTCGGTGAAGTGTCTGCCTTTGGCTTGGGTCATGATCCCAGCATCCTGGGATCGAGCCCCATGTCAGGCTCTCTGCTCAGTGGGGAATCTGCTTCTCCTGCTCCCCTGGCTTGTGCTCGCTCTCTCAAATAAATAAAATCTTTGGGGGCAAAAAGGTGGCTGAGTTTTATTCTCATGTTTAAGAGGTCACTGGCACTTGGTAAAAGCAATGCTCTATATAATAATCTGAAATGCGTCTCGTAGAGATGACCCAATGTCCAACAACATGTGATACATCCATACGATGGAATATTATCTGGCCATAAAAAGGAATGAAGTATTGATCTGTGCTACGACATGGGTGAACCTTGCAGACATCATGCTAAGTGACGGAAGCCAGACACAAAGGTCACACATTGTAGGATTCTGCTCTTATGAAATGTCCAGAATGGGCAAATCTATGGGGACATCAAGTAGATTGGTGGGAACCTAGAGTTTGGTGAGAGCAGGGTGGGGGTGCAGAGAGGGGGGCTGCAGATGGTGGTTAAGGGGCGTACGGTTTCTTTTTCGGAGTAATGAAGATTTCTGGCCCCAGATCGTGGGGACGGCTGTGCAACCTTGAGAATATACCAAAAGCCGCTGAATCATACACTGTGAAATGGTGAATGGATGATATATGGATTATATCTCAGCTAAAGATAACATAAAATTTAAAAAATGTGTCTTGGACGGGAACAGATCAGGTGTAAGCTACACAGGGATCGTGGGGCTTAGAATCCGACACAGAGGCTAAGGGTCCCTCTATAGAAGGCCTTACTGAAGTTGAATCCTTCCATCACTTCATGGTTGAGAAGGGAGTATGAGACAAGTGCATGGAAGCACTCTGCCCAGGGCAAGACGGTGATGGAGGAGAACAGATGTCCATGTGGGCAGGAAAAAAGCCATTGCAGCCTCAAGTCTCAGCTGCAGGAAACTGGCCACCAGTGTTCTTTTCCCCGCACTTGACTTGCAGAGGAAGGACTATGAGAATCCTGTCTGCAGACAAGGTAACTCATTAACAGCCTCTCCAGGAGAGGAGGGGGCTCTGGGGGGGTTCACCCCTTACAGCCACTCTGAAAATGTTCCAGCTGCTCCTAGCAGAACAAGACCGAAGAGCTCCCCGGGCCAGAGGCCCGCAGGACAAACAGGGCTGCTACACCAAAACCAGTTCCTCTTCTCTCACACAAACCTTTCCGTGTTATCAGTCAACTTCCCCCACAGAGCAGGGGCTAGACTGGGGCTTAGATGCTGCCGGGGCCACTTCCTGGGCCTGCAGGGCCTCTCCTCCAGCCTTCTCTCCCTTCTCTCAACAGTTCCCAATCTCCTCCTCCAACTGCTCTGTCTTCAGGCCAACTCTCAGTCTTGCCATGGAGTTGAGAGCAGAGGCCATAAACGGTTCTCCAAGAGAAGGTGGGAGAGTGGGGGACAACAGGGTCAGCCCTGCAGCTGCCTGAGGCCCCAGGCGAGTGCAGCCCAGGCCAACTGCAGACTCAGAGGACCCATTCCCCAGTCTACCCCAGAGCAAGAAGGACCGGCCCACACAGGCCTGATCTCACGCAGACACACAGAAACCCGCAAGATGCAGCGATGCGATCTCAGCCCCCACAATGCACCCGTGCAACCACAGAAACCCCAGAATCAGCCCCAGCCACACAGCCAGATAAACACAAACATGCAGTCTCGAAAGATATTACAAAAAGGAAAAATCCAGACTCGCACAAAGACAAGACACCCAGTCACAGAGCGCCCTGCGCTCACCCAGTCGCTGTCACACAGTGACACGGGCACCCGACAGGACAGCCACTCACACCATGAGGCAGCCCTCCAGGGGCATGCAGTCCGGGAAACAATCTCAAACATTCACAGGGGCACCCCCGGGGGGCCTCCGTCACAGCATCAGGCAGGCACTGTTCCCAGCAGACAGGCCACAGTCACGCACAGACTCACGTACACAGCCAGGCACACAGGGAAGGGGCCGAGACCAGCCACAGGGCCACAGATCTCGGAACCAGCATCTCCCACAGTCACCAGTTAGAGGAGTCCCAGTGGCACATCCAGTCTCCCACACTGTCACCCCCAGCCGGGGATCAGTCACACAGCTCATGCACAGCCACCCCCAGACAGAGGTCACACCCGCAAACAGCCTCGCTGAAAGTCACCCCCAAACAGAGGTCACAGCTGCACACAGTCACCCCCGGACGGCGTGACACTCTCGGTCTCCCGCACAGTAACCTCAGGCCGGCTGCCCCGGCAGGGTCGCACCGCGGCCCCCACCCCCGCCCCGCGCAGGCCCCGGCGCCCTCCGCCCCGCACTCACGGCCCAGGCCTGGAGCGGCGGCGGCTGCTCGGCCGGGCCGGGGCCGCGGGCCCGGGGCTCACCTCGCTGTTGCTGGCCGAGGAGGAGGCGGCGCTGGGCGTGGGCGAGCGCTGCAGGGTCACCAGGGCCATGGCTGCGGCGCGGCTCAAGCGCGCCGCCGAGGCCTCAGGCTAGAGCCTCCGCTGCTGCCGCCGCCGCCGGGGCCGGGCCCGGGGCGCTCCAGCAGCCGCGCGCGGGCGGCCGGGCCGAGCCGGGCCAAGCCGGGCCGGGCCCGCCCCTCCCCCTCGGCGTCCGCCGCCCCCGCCCCCCGCCTCCCGCGCCGGCGCGCGCCGGGCCCGGAACCCTGGGGGGCGGGGGGGCGGGGCGGCGCGCGTGCGCGTGCGCGGCGCGGGAGCTAGGAGCGGCGGCTTGAGGCCCGGGCCGGCCAGTCACGTACCCCCGCGCGCCCAGCACGCACGCCTCCGCCCGCGCGTCCGGCCCCTCGGGCCTGGAAACCGGGGCCGCGCGCTACCGGGAGCACTTCAGCCCCTGGAAGCTCGCCCCGCGGCGCAGGCGGGGATACCGAGGCCCGGCGACTGAGCAGGCAGGGCGGCGCAAGAGCCAGGGAATAAAAAGCCAGACCGGCAGTCTGCAGAAATTCATTCATTCATTCATTCATTCATTCATTCATTAGTGAAATATTGAGGACCTACTAAGTGTCAGGTGCGGAACAGTCAGCAGTGCACCAGATTGAAATGGGCCTATCCTCAGGGATTTTACAGGCGTGAATTAAATTGCCGGGCACGTTTAAAAGTTACTTTGCTACTATTTTTATATGAATTCTATGTGTCCATGAACCCAGCCAACTCCTTGGGAAGTCAGGGAAGGCTTCTCTGAGAAAGGGACATTTGCTCTGAGGACTGACCAAAGAGCCGGATTAACGGGTGAAGAGAGGGCAGGCAGCCCTGGGACTTGAGGGGGAACACGGCCTGCACAAAGGCCCGGAAACTGGAAGGAGGTTGTCCATGAGAGGCCAGGGCCTAGTGGAGGAAGCAAGAAAAGAGTGGCACATCGAGGTGCGCTCTAGAAAGCTCTATGCTGCTGGGTACAGAATGTGTGGCAGAGGGTTTAAGGGAGACCAGGGAAGGGGCTGCTGCTGCCCTCTTGGGAAGATGTGACAAGTACGCGATGGAGAGGTGGAGTACTACACAGTCAGGTGGTACTGGCTTGACTCAGTGATAGGAAGCTTCTCTCTGATTTCCAAAAAGTCCTCCTTCTCGTCTGTCTCAGTATGCACACGGCACAAGCACCCACAAATGGCATGGTCCAAGCCTGCATTTTAGCAAAGGGCTCCACCTGCCAGCTCATTGGCCAACCAGAAACCCAGGCAGACTTCTGGATCCCTTCCCCAGATCCAGGGGCTGGGAACTTCTGCTTACTCCCGGGATCTGGCTCTCAGCACCATTCATATTAAAAGTGGTTCTCAGTGGGGGCATTTCAGCCCCTATGAAGCTTCTTTTTTTTTTTTTCAATCGTAGGAATATTTTTGGTTGTCTTGCTGATGGAGACTGGAGAGCCACTGACATTTAGAGGGCAGGAGCCAGGAATACTAAATGTCCTGCAATGCACTGGAGAGTCTGTCCACCCCAAGAATTGCTCGATTCCCACCGACACTTGCATCGGTGAGCAACCCATTCATAATTCTCTGAAACTAGAACCTAACTCCGTTTTAGATATCAACACAAAGTCTCTTTCACTGAATTTTCAGAAATGCAACTATGTTTAAGTAGAGGGAGAAGTATCCTTGGAGAACTTTGTCTGGAGTTGTTCACCATTTGGGAAAAATGTATGGATGCCAGCACCACTCCTAATATTAAAGTAGTTGACCCAGCAAGTTTGCACTTGTAGCTGTGATCTTGGCCAACAGGTGGTCATTTCTATTTAGTGCTTATTTAAAAATATCAAATATAAGACAGAACTGGGGACAAAATTCAGTTGAAGGATGAATATCTTATTCTCAAATCCAAACATATTCATTAAAAACAAGACACAAGTTTCTGAGACTTTCCTGCGTCCTCCAGGGAAGTTGTGCCCAAGTATTTACATACTGAAATCCATGTTTTGCTAGGATTTATTTCTCTTGTATGTCTACATTACAGTCAGTGCATTATGGATTTGGGGTTTTTAGACCACATATGTAGGTCGACTTTATTACCTGTAAATTTTGTTCCCAGTTAGTAATCATTAAAAACTATTTGTAAAAGGGATGGGGGGTTTTAAGGTTGAGAGCCTTAGTCCAGCGTTTCTCAAATTCAAGTGTTTGAAAATCCCCTGGAGAAAACAGATTTCTAGGCCCCGCCCTCTAGAGTTTCTGATGCACTGTTTTCAGTCAAGGCTGGAAATTTTGCATCTTTAACCATTCCCTGAGGAAACTGAAGATCCCGGTCTGGGGACTACAGTTTGAGAACCACTGCCTACACAAATGGCAAGTCATCCCTCTGCTCTTCCCTCTATTTCTTCCACTCCAATTTATCAAGAAATCTGTACCAAGATCCTGTCCTGTGGCATTGGAAGGCATTAAACCCCCCTCCCCCCACTTTTCCGGAGACTACCTCTACCTTTTCTCACTTCCTCCCCAAGCTGGGAGGGTGTCTTCCCTCCCACTACTAACTCCTGCCAGACACCACCTCTAAAAAGCCCCTGGTCCAGGTTCAGGGTCCTTTCCAGGATCCCATAACCCCCATCCTATCCTTGAAGACGAAGCAAGTGTTATCGGGCATCGTCATAAGTATCTCTGTCTTGTCACCTGGTCCCTAAGAAAAATCTCAGGGGCAGGGCTGGGACCAAGGTGAGGTGACAAAATTTAAGGGGGTACCAAACCAAACCAAACCAAACACCCACAAAAAAGCCAAACCAAAAAACCCCACCCTGATAAGTAACCTGAGAAATATTTTCATGCAGCTTTTTAGGGCATCAAACTTAATGCCAAAAATCCATGATGAACAAAATATCCACATTTACTGATTTTTCCTTTTGCCTCCAGACTCCAGTAAGGCACAGGAAGACACGTCTACTGATCCTGTCCTGCTTTGATTCTGTCTTGATTTCCAGTTGTGCTCACTCTAACCTCCTGTGCAAACAGCCTGTGGGCTTGACTCAGCCTTGGCCGTAAGAGGGATGGGGAGGGGAAAGGAGAAGTGAAAGCTATTTTCAGCTATTAAAAACAGCACTTTATTATTCGCTGTCTGCTAGGTGTTATGCAAAATGCTTCGTGAGTATGCTGGGGACACAGTTTATTAACATGTGAATGCTCCCACTCAGACTCCAGGCTCACCTCCTCCAGGAAGCCTTCCCTGATGGAGGCTGGATTCCGTGCCCCTTCTCTGTGCTCCTGTGGCCCCAGTATTCCTTTCTGGGTTGGGCTGCTTTCTTTATTTCTTGTCACCACTGTTGTGATCCTTATTTCATGGATAAGGACATTGATGCAGAGAGTTGTCACGTCACACACCCAAGGTCACACAGCTAGGGAGTGGGGAAGCTGGTGTGGTGAAGTGGTGAAGATCATGTTTTCCACTTAAGAATTCAAAACAGGGGTTCTTCCAGAACTCTATGGACAGTTCTCTTTTTTTTTTTTTTTTAAAGATTTTATTTATTTGAGAGAGAGAGAATAAGAAAGAGAGCACAAGTGCGGGCGGGGTGGGGGGGGGCAGAGGCAGAGGGAGAAGCAGATCCCTGCGGAGCAGGCTCCACCCCAGGACCTTGAGATCCTGACCTGAGCCAAAGGCAGATGCCTAATGACTGAGCCACCCAGGTGCGGGGATAGTTCCCGTTTTAAAGCAAACTAATTTGCAATTCCTTAACTATTCGGAATTGAAATTCAGAGGTAATAAAGCTTTGGTAGACTAAATAATGGCTCTCCAAAAATGTCTGTATCCCAATCCCTGGAACTTGGGAATGTTACCTGACATGGTAAGAGGGATTTTGCAGTTGTGGTTAAATTAAGGGCGTTGAGATGGGGAGAGTATCCTGCATTATCCAGGTGGGCCCGATATAATCCCAGGGGCCTTTATCAGAAGGAGGTAGCAGGAGCAGGGTGAGCAGAAAGAGATTTAATGACAAAAGCAAGAGGTTGGGGTGATGCAAGCAAGACCCTGAGCCAAGGCCTCTAGAAGCAGAAAAAGGCAAGCGAATGGATTCTCTCCACTCATTGTCTCTGAAAGAACTCAGCCCTACTTGATTGTAGACTTCCGGCCTCCAGAACCACAAAAGAAAAAATTCCTGTTGTTTTAAGCCACTATGTTTCTTGTAATTGGTGATAGCAGTCATAGAAAATGAATATAAAAATCAACCTGCATATATACTGTAAGAAAAAAAATCATTATAATGTCATAATCCAATATATTCCAGTCCCTTCTTGGATATTATATTATTTTCTCACTTACTCGTTCATTCAACACACATTTATGGAGTGTCTCTGCTGTCCATAGGAATTTGGGGTCCATGAGTGAACGAAACAGTCACTGTGTTTGGAGGGCATAGCCAAACAACATATAAGCAAATATATTTGCTATAATATATGTCAGAGATCTTGTGCTTAAATAAATACCGGCAAAGCTCTTAGAATAAGTCAGGTACAGATAAAGGTCAGATATATGAAAGAGGGTGTCAAGGAGTGAAAAGGGTTTGAGAAAAAAACAAGACAGACCAAGGGGTGAAGGGTGATGGGGAGGGCTATTTAGGCAAGTGGTCAGGGAAAGCTCTGGACAAGGTAACATTTGGGCCGAAGAAACACACGGCAACCCCACCAGGAAGGTAGAGAGCTGCTGGGATCCGCCTGGTTCAACCTGGCGTCCTGACTTGGGAGCTGTGGAGCTCCGGGTCAGACACTTCCTTATTCCGAGGCTCCCCTTCCTCCTCTGTCAAATGGGACGAAGAATGACAACACTTATTTATTTCGAGGGTTGATTGTGAGGATCGAACGTGACCAGGAGCATCAAAGGAACAGCCATCTGTCCTGCTCATTCATGTTACCTCGTGTAGTGGGTTGAACTGTGTCCTCCCCAGAAGACGTCGAAGTCCTCACTCCCAGGACCTGTGTGTGTGGCCTGATTTGGAAATAGGGTCTGTGCAGATGATCAAATGCAGATGAGATCATTAGGGTGGGCTCTCGTCCAATGGCACTGTGTCCTTCTAGGAATTTGGACACAGAGGGAGACACACAGGGAAATTGCTATGTTGGACTTAACGCTGCCATAAGCCAAGGAGCCCCCACGGTCACCAGCAAACCACCAGAAACTAGGAGAGGAACATGGAACATATTCCCACAGCCCTCGGAAGGAGCCAACCCTGGCAAGAACCTCATCGCAGACTTCGGGCGTCCAGAGCCACGAGGCGACAGATTTCTGTTGTTTAAACCATGTAGCCCACGGTACTTGGGACAGCAGCTCTAGGAAACTGATATACCTAATACTATCATTTCCTTGGGTGCAGAAACTGAGGCTTAGAGCAGAGCCGGTATTGGAACCCAGGCCAACCAGCCCCCAGGGGCCATGTGCAGGTTGTCAGCCTTTCTAGCCCAAGAGGGAACAGTTTGGATGTGCCCCCATGTGCAGGGAATGGTGTTCTGAGACCGAAAGGCTTGGTCACTGGGCATGGTGTCCAGGGATGGAACTGGCCGTTGTGGGTATCCAGCACTGCTGGCCAAGGCCACTCTCTCTCTCTCTCTCTTTTTTTTTTTTAAAGATTTTATTTATTTATTTGACAGAGAGACAGCCAGCAAGAGAGGGAACACAGCAGGGGGAGTGGGAGAGGAAGAAGCAGGCTCCCAGCGGAGGAGCCAGATGTGGGACTCGATCACAGAATGCTGGGATCACGCCCTGCGCCAAAGGCAGACACTTAACGACTGTGCTACCCAGGCGCCCCAAGGCCACTCTCTTAGCAGGTGATGGGCACCAGTGGCCAGGCAGCCCCGGAGCGCCATGTTCCTGGATGTTGGCTAAAGGCTCCCTTCCTCCACCTACCCCCTGCTTTAAGCTGTGGCTTTTACCTGCTAGGTGGGGAGGCTCTGCCTGCGTCCGGGCAGCCCCTCAGCTCTCCAGTGGGTCATCCATAGGCAACACATGCTCTATCTATGCTGACCCTTCCTGGGCCTTGGAACCTCAGCCTGTGAGCTGGACTGATTAAATGTTCCACGAGAGGGGATTTGTTAGGTAAATGTGGGCATATGCATATGATGGCCCTTCTAGAAGGCCCTCCATATCCCCATCTCCTGGTACTCCTGCCTCTGTGGAGCGCTCTCCACAATGAATAGGGCCAACCTGTGCAATCACAGAGGTGACGGGGTGTGAACTTCTGAGGAGAGCTCATACGTGACACTGTGGCTTCCATCTTGCTGTCTCTTGGATCACTCCCTCTCAGGAAAGCCAGCTGCCATGTCATGAGGACACACCCCAGCAGCCCTATGGAGAGAGGTCCTCATGGCAAGGAACTGAGGCCAACAGCCAACTGAGGCCAACTGAGGCCAACAACCAGCATCAACCTACCAGCCACATGACTGAACCACCTTGAAAGTGGCTCCTTCAGCCCCATTCAAGCCCTTAGTGAGACTAGAGCCATGGCCAACATCCTGGCTGGGCCTTGAGAGAGACACAGCCAGAACCATCTGGCTAAGCTGCCCCCAGTTACCAGACCCACAGAAAAAGTATGATAATACATGTTTATTGTTTTAAGCTGCTAGAGTCTGAGGTAATTTGGTATACAGTAATAGAAAATGAATACAGTAACCATAAAAAATATGTCATAAAACAAAGCACTGCTGCAGAAAGATTTTTATAAAATATTAAGTGGGGGAGGGGGGAGTAGGTCACCATATAGTATATGACAGGACCCCAGTTTTGGAAGAAAAATATGAACTGTTAGAAAGCTACCAAAGGACAAAAAAGGAGACATACATGGAGACATGGAGAAGCTTAAAAAAAAAAAAAGATTTTATTTTTAAGTAATTTCTATACCCAACGTGGGCCTCAAACACACAACCCCGAGATCAAGTGTCACATGCTCCACTGACTGAGCCAGCCAGGCGCCCTGGAAAAGCTTTGTTTTTTGTTGGAAAGACTAATTATAGTAGGATTATCAGTCTCTCTATATTAAATTAAATGCAATTCCAATGAAAATCCCAACCTGATTTTTGGAGTGTTAAGGAGTCCTGACAAGAGATAACAGAACAACCTAACATTTGTTGGGCCCCTGCTGTGCATTGCATCCTCTGACAATCACTATTTCATTTTAATTCCCCAGTAGGATGGGGCACCTGGGTGGCGCAGTCGGTTAAGCATTTGAGGTCAGCTCAGGTCATGATCCCGGGGTCCTGGGATTGAGCCCCGCATCAGGCTCCCTGCTCAGTGGGGAGCCTGCTTCTCCCCCTCCCTCTGCCACTCTCTCTCTCTCAAATAAATAAATAAAAATCTTTAAAAATAAATAAATAAATAAATAAATAAATAAATAAATAAATAAATAAATGTTTTTTTAAAAAGCCCTCAGAGGTTCTTAAACGTCTGTGCAAGTAATTTATAATAAGGGTCAGGGAGGGAAGGCGGAAAGCAAGGCTTCTATATATGACATTAATGGCAGAGACCATGAAGGAAAACAAAAAGATGAATAGATTTGACTGCAAAAAGTTTTAAAATCTTTGTACGACAAATGGGGGAAAATATTTGCAACAGAAGGGGAAAACCCATATATATTAAGGGAATTCTCACAAATGAGTAAGAAGAATAGCCAACTTGATTCAAGAGAAGAATGAGCTACATACATGCATACATGCATACGCACTTTGTGAAGAAATCCAAAAGAGGGGGCGCCTGGGTAGCTCTTGGGGTGCCCGGGTGGCTCAGCCATTAAGCACCTGCCTTCGGCTCAGGTCATGATCCCAGGGTCCTGGGATCAAGCCCCGCATCAGGGTCCCTGCTCGGCAGGAAGCCTGCTTCTCCCTCTCACACTCCCCTTGCTTGTGTTCTTTCTCTCGCTGTCTCTCTCTGTCGAATAAATAAATAAAATCTTAAAAAAAAAAATCCAAAAGGACCCATCACCATATGAGAAGATTTGCAGTGTCACCAGCAGGGCTGGAACGAGGCTGAGGCCAGTGGTGGGGGCGGGGGGTTGGGCAAAACGTGGGCGGCTTTCACTCTTGGGGTGGTGCAGGTACGAGGTGCACACCTCCTTAAATCTGTCAGTTGAGAGCTCGAGCCTTTCTGGAGGGATCAACATTTTAAACATGCAAACTCTTTGGCACAATGATTTCATTTTTAGGAATTGAGTCTAAGGAAATAATGAGACGAGTGTGCCAAGAAACACGTTCAGGATATTTCTTTGTAACATCGAAAAAAAAAAAAAAAGTATACGGACAACCCCATAGGGACTGACTTGAAAAATGGTCATATCCATAGACAGTGGTACCTGTGGTCTGAAAGGGGTGCTGTTGTTCTATGGTTGCATGGAGAGAGGTTCAGGACCCACCATACCGATACGAGAACAGGACAGGAGACAGCACAAACACCAGGATCTCATTTTGTCACCGGGATATTCACCCAACATTCACGGCCCCTGTTTCCGAGTGGTGGGACTGGCCGCGGGTGATGAGTACTTTCTTCTTCTTTTTTTTTTTTTTTTTTTTATTTGACAGAGATAGAGACAGCCAGCGAGAGAGGGAACACAAGCAGGGGAGAGGAAGAGGCAGGCTCATAGCGGAGGAGCCTGATGTGGGGCTCGATCCCATGACGCCGGGATCACGCCCTGAGCCGAAGGCAGACGCTTAACCGCTGTGCCACCCAGGCGCCCCGATGAGTACTTTCTTCTTAACATCTCCTGGGTGGTACACATTTACAGAGGTTCTGCTGACCTTCATACTTAGAAAAGTTAAAAGAAAACTCAAGTTTATCTGAAGGACAGTAGCTACGCGTTAACTTGTTCTGTAACTTCACTTGCCCCATGGAGAATTCTGCTTCCTGCAGGGAATTCTCCCGGTGAATGATTCTTTCGCCTTAACCAAGAGTATTTCAGAGCTGCTAGGAGGCTGTGCTGTTTGTTGACCAGCCACTGGAACAGGAGAACCTTTGACTCCTACAGCTCCTCCCAAATACACAGCAATTTCTTCCAGAGGTCCTTTTTGGGGGGCTTTTTGGGGATCTTCTATCAGCGTGAGCAGTGAACTTCGGGGATTCAGAGTAGTTTCTTCAGGGCGATCACCGAGACCAAGTGGGCCCTATATTGAGTCTGTGGGACTTCCTTCCTTCTTTCCTTCCCCCCTCTTTCTCTCCCTCCCCCCTCTTCTAATTGTGTCAGGGATAGCGATCTCAATTTTAAATGCACAACTGGATGAATTTTTACATATACGTACATTCCCATAACTACCCCCTCATTAAGGAGCATGTTTCCAGCCTCTCAGAAGATGTCCTTGTGGGGCGCCTGGGTGGCACAGCGGCTGGGCGTCTGCCTTCGGCTCAGGGTGTGATCCCGGCGTCCTGGGATCGAGCCCCACATCAGGCTCCTCCGCTGTGAGCCTGCTTCTTCCTCTCCCACTCCCCCTGCTTGTGTTCCCTCTCTCCCTGGCTGTCTCTATCTCTGTCGAATAAATAAATAAAATCTTTAAAAAAAAAAAAGAAGAAGAAGATGTCCTTGTGCCCCAGTCTGGTCAGTGCCTTTCCCAGAGGCAACCCATCTTCCCACATCCTCTATCACTATTAATTCGTTTTGCCTTTTTTCTTGAATTTCGCACATGTAGAGCCATGTTGAACGGGTTTCGTCCTGTATGGGTTCTTCTGCTCAATACAGAGACTCTGAGGTTCCTCTAGGCTACTGTGTGTGGCAGCATTCGACTTTTTCATCGCTGCATGAAATTGTGCGAAATTGTGCAAAAACGCCACCATTGGTTTCATTCGTTCTCTAGCTGATAGATACTTGAGTTGTTTCCACTTCCGGGGCTAGGAATGTTCTTGTACAAGCCTTTTGGTTGAGGTGTGTTTTAATTTCCCTTGGGGTATGTGTGTAAGATTCGGGGTTCCTGGGTTTGGGGATAAGTGTGTATTTAGTGTTAGTGGACACAGGGAACAAGTTTTTGAACCGAAGGAAGGGATGATCATAATAGGACCTAGTGTATAGGGCCGTTGTGAGATTAAATGAGATAATCCAGGGACGCCAGGGTGGCTCAGTCAGTTACGCGTCTGCCTTGGGCTCAGGTCATGATTCTAGGGTCCTGGGATCGAGTTCCGCGTCGTGCTCCCTGCTCAGCAAGGAGTCTGCTTTTCCCTCTCTCCCTCTTCCTCTGCCCCCCCCCCAGCTTGTGCTCTCTCTCACACACTCTCTCTCGAATAAATAAATAAATAATCTTTTTTTTAAAAAATGAGACAATCCAGGCAAAGTATTCAAAACTGGCACATCATGCAGGGTCTGGCTGGCTCAGTTAGTGGAGCACAGGACTCTTGATCTCAGGGTTGTAAGTTCGAGCCCCGTGTTGGGTGTAGAGATCACTTAAAAAGAAACTCTTTTAAAAAAATAATAAAACTGGCACACTGAAATTTAAAAGACATGCATCATTGCTGGGATAGGAGTGGGGGGGGCACATGAAGCTAACCGGTGAATTTCTGTTAACTTTAAACATTCCCATGATGAACTAGGGGCACAAGGTCGTATCATATAAAAGTGATACATGACTATTATTTTAAAAATTGAAATGAAGGGGCGCCTGGGTGGCACAGCAGTTAAGCGTCTGCCTTCGGCTCAGGGCGTGATCCTGGCGTTATGGGATCGAGCCCCACATCAGGCTCCTCTGCTATGAGCCTGCTTCTTCCTCTCCCACTCCCCCTGCTTGTGTTCCCTCTCTTGCTGGCTGTCTCTTTCTCTGTCAAATAAATAAATAAAATCTTTAAAAAAAATTGAAATGAAACAGAAGTATGTAGAGTAAAACATGGAGTTCACCCCATCCTTTTAAAAATTATTATTAAAAAAATACCACGCACTAAATATTTAGTATGCATTTTCTTATTTTATCCTCACTTGTTTATTCGACGATGCTGAAGATAGGGAAGTGGAGGCTGGATCTTCATAGCTGACCCAAAGAACGCCTTACTCGGGGCTGGTTAGTCCCTGTCTCCGGGCCTCAGTCTCCCCATCCACACAGGGAGGCGCCTGATAATCCTTCGGCTCCAATAATCGCAACTCCACGTCTAGCCCTGGCAGAGGAGGGACCTGGAGTTCTGCCGCCCGTGTCTCTGGGATACGGCAGCAAAGGGCCACGCATCCTTATGGCCCCAATAGGCGTCGCCTTGAGTCTCTCCTTGGCCTCATGCACCCAGCATCCAAGAATGGCATTAGGCTGGCCGGCTGGCCGCTGGAGGTCCTGTCCTGTATCTCTGGCCTCCCCACAGGGCTGCCAGGCTGACCAGGCCCACAGTGGCTCAGGGAACAACCCTCCCCTCCCCCAGGGTGGCAGCAGGAAGAGGGAAGAAAGAGGATCGTCTCCAGCTGGCCCGAGAGACAGACCTCCTTGTCCCCATCAGCCCTCCCGCCCTCCCTCCCCGGAGGGCTGTCCACAGGGGCTTGGGATCAGCCAGAAAAGTCAGGCAACTTTTCAGGGACCAGAAGGAGGGGAGGGGAGGTCTCCCAGCCTGTGCGCAGCGCAGCGCCAAGCCCCACCCCTCGCTGTGCCCTGTCCATAACTCCAGATTTTGACCCTGAGCTCCAGTCCCAGTTGGCGGGCAGAGGGCTGAGGACAGGACGCCCCAGAATCAGGAGACTCCCCTCAGGAGATAAGATCCTGCGTCTGCGGCAGCTGCCTCTTCAGGAAGCTTGGCGATCGATCCAGGTGAGTGGGGGTGGCAGGGTGACAGCTAGGCAGCTAGTCAGGAACGCAGGCAGCAGGTGCCTTCAGTCTCCAGACCTCCTTCTCCTCATCTGGAAGACAGGGATCATAATCACCTCTTATAGGGTTAATCTGAGTATCAAAAGAGGTTACGAACGGGAAGTGCTTAGCACAGAACTGAGCACATAGCAAGGACTCAATAAATGGTCATTATTATTTGCCAACAGGGGGCTGGTAGCCTGGTTGTCAAGCTTTTTTAGATACGATTCCTTTTAATCGTAAATTGTGAAAATATCAACCACAGAAGTAGCCATATGGCACAAGCTGATTTTGTTCACTCAAATACCTTGCCCGTGATTTGTTGATTTTTTTTAACACGTCTCCTATTTTTTTTTTTTTTTGCCACATGCAAATAGCAATCAAAGGCACGAGCTGCCCCAAATTCCTTTTGAGGGACAAGGGAGGTTATAAGCAAACAAACACATGCCTGAAAAGCAAGCAGAAAGCCTCAGGTGCCGACTTCCTGTCTGTTGCCTAATAGTTACCCAGCACAGTGGCAGAAAGCTCAGAAAGAGCAGGGTCCAGATCCCAGGGCCGTCCCACACTGGCTGCGTGACTTCGGGAGAGTGACTTCCTCTCCCTGAACCCCAGTCCCACGTCTGTAGAACCTCCCAGATCAGTCGAGAGGACGAAGCGAGAGGACATCTGTCCTGAATCTACCCGTGTGGCGAGCGGCAGATGCCCCAAATTCCCCTCCCGCCCCACACTTACGGAGACGTCACAATTCCACACGCACGCAGAGAAACAGGAGAACCTCGGCATCTTCCTGAATGCACGCGCCAAGCACGCTCGGTGGAAGTAATGACAGGAGACCGGGAGAAGGGCGACACTAACAGGAACGCCAGCCACAACGAGAAATGGCTGACCTAGTAATCGAGCTGCGTGTCTGCGAGTCCGCAAGTTCATTATCCCCGTGCATGCGTGATTTTACCTGGGGCTGCATCTGTCAGATCCTACAGCTTGGCTCCTGCTTCGCAGAAGAACCGCGTGCATTTATACTGGACTTTAACGCACACACACACGGTTGCTATCATCAGCCTCAGATCTGATTCGTGCAGTTTAAGATGATCGGCTTAGGAAACACATTTTTTCCTTCTCAATTCTATGCCTACCCGCAACACACTAAAAATTCGGACACACGTTGTATGTTATGGGTTCTTTTAACTCAGGACCCTGAAATATTGGCAGATTTTTTCAAATAGGGTGATTTGTCAGCCTCTCATGGTGCTGTTTAGGGACACGGACTTGCAAGTCAGGCCGTGCTGGGCTCCGCTTCTCACCACTAGCTGGGTGTCTGAGCCCCACTTGCTTCATCTGGAAAATGGGCATAATGATAAACCCGAGGGTTGTCAGAAGATGAAAGCAGATAAAGCACGCCAAGCTCTTAGCACGGAGACTGGAACATACTAACAGGGCTAGTGTCATCTCTGTATTGCCAGTTCTTTTCCTGATTCGACCTATTCTTGCCTTTTACAGAGACTTATTCACCCCAAGACCCCACAAAGCCTTTTATCACGAACATGTCATTTTGGTTGAGTCGCTCCACTTTCCAGGCCTCAGTTTCCCCATCTGTATGACACAGTCTAACTCCTCTTTAGCATTTTACGCTCTGGAGAAACTGAGTCCCGTGCTGTTACTTGTCCCTCTTTATCTTGGCCCTCTGGTCCCAGATGTTGTTCTGGGTGTCCTTCATGCTCTTCTCTTGGGCACGTGCCCCTGCTCCTACCCGGAGCCTGTGACACACCTGACCAGCCTGCTTATCGGAGACCTGCATGTGCCTGCCTTGTTTCGGTCCGAGGCCTCTTTCTCCCTGCCTAGAAACCTCTGGAGGGTTTTCACGATCTCCTTCTCATCCCTCACGATCTCTACTACAGAAGCAGCTCCTCTTTGTCTCTGTCCTTTGCTGGTTTTCTAGGTGGCACGAGAATAGGAAAAAAAAAAAAAAACACCAAAACCTTGTGCCCTGGAAAAGTCAGAGCTGGGTTCTCCCCCCACCTTTCCTCCGACCCTTGTTATGACCTCGAATAACGTAGCTTCCTCTCTCTGCCCTTGGTTCCCTCACCTGTGAACTGGGTTGGTGACAATCACAGCTGTCATTTATGAGCGCCCCAGCACTTTACCAGTATTTTCTCTTTTGATCCTCATAAGAACTAACTTCCTTCCTTCCTTCCTTCCTTCGTCCCTGCTACAGACAAGGCACTATTCCAGGCCCCGGGGATAGAGCAGTAGATAGAAGTCCCTGCCTGGGGCCCAGTCGGTTAAGTGTCTGACTCCTGGTTTCGGCTCAGGTCGTGATGTCACGGGTTGTGAGATTGAGCCCCATGTCAGGCCCCGTGCTTGGCAGGGAGTCTGCTTGAGCTTCTCTCCCTCTGCCCCCTCAACATGTGCACACACTCACTCTTTCTTTCTCTCCCTCTCAAATAAATAAATAAATAAATCTAAAAAAAAAGAAATGTCCCTGTCCTCCAGGAGCTGATATTCTGGTGGGGAGACAATGGGCAGGGGGCTTTGTTAACCCTTAACCGTTCACCGAAGAGGAAATAGAGGCTCGGTCAGGATGACCAACTCATCCCTGTTTGCCCCAGGACTCTCCTGGTTTTCACTCTCAGAGTCCACATCCTGGGAACACCCTCAGTCCCGGGAAACTGAGGAGATTGGTCACCCTTGCTCAGTGAAGTTAAGCGACTTGCCCAGGGACACACAGCTGGTATGTGCCAGAGCCAGGCTATGAACCTAGGGATGTCTGACCCCCAGTCTGGGCTGTTACTGCCGCCTCCTGGATCCATTTGGGGAATTTGGAAATTACAGGAAAGCCCTCTATTTTCGCCTTCTTGTTAATGCACAAAAGTGGTCAACTCTTCCGAGTTATGCAGAGAGTCAGAAGGCCCAGAGAGGGCAAGTAACTTGGTCAAGGCCACACAGAGTCAGACGTGAAGCCAGGTCTGACTCTCTCTTCTTCCTCTTCTGCTCCCCCCAGTGTTCTTTCCCTTGTTATCTTCAAGATGCCTGGGGGAAAGAAGGAGGTCACCACGTACTGAGGGCCTACTCTGTGCCAGGCGCTGCACCAGAAACTTCTGCCAAGCTAGTGGATTCATTTTCAGGGTGACCTTGTGAGCTCAGGGTTACCCTTAGTTTACAGATGAGGAGATTGAATCTCCTGAGGCCAAGTGGGGGAAGGAAGGATGGGAGGAGGCTAGGGGTGCCTGAGAGGGTCTGCCCCTGCAACCAAGCCTCGCAGCGGGAAGGAGAATGGCCCAGAGGAGCGATGTCTTTCCGTTTCCTGGTTTTATCTCCAACTTGGCTGCTGAAGCCCCAACGGAGTCCAGTTCTTGTGGGCTGGAGCCGTTTTCCCCTTTTACAAAACTAGGCCATATTGAGAATGTCCTGCCGTTCAGGGCCACAGGGTTGCCAGGAGGCTCCGTCTGTGGGAAGAGGGCTGTGAGTGTCGAGGAGGGAAAGTTGAATTTAGCCCTTCCGGGCATAAAAAGTCCCCTTGTTCTGCCTCAGCAGGAGCCGACAGGGTATTTCCCTGCTGTGCGGGGGCCCAAGCTGCTTCAAGGTCAAAAGCTAGGCCTTTTAAACTTCTGAGGACCCAGCCATCCCAGCCCCCAAGCCGGCGTAAGTGGGTGTGCAGGAAGACCTGAGTTCTAATGTCAGACATTGCACCCATTGCTCCCAGCTCGGCGCATAGTAGGTGTGCCATAAGTGGATGTTGAGTTTACTTGAACTGAAATTAAATCCCAGCATCATCGCTTACTGGCTGTGTGACCTTTGGTAACTTACTTGGCCTCTCTGAGCCTCCTTTTCCTCATCTGAACAACGGGGCCAATAACACCAGCCCCAGCCTCCTAAAGAACGTGGGGGAGAAGCACTTAGCACTGGGGTTGGCACACAGTAGGTGCTCCATAAATGTCAGTAAACTACTCCTTTTGCACTTGACCCTATGTTGAGGTTTCTACACTGGCCATCTTGTTAAAACTCCCATCTTTTCTCCAAGGTGTGAATTATTTTTCCCATTTCCCGGAAGGTGAAGGCTCATGAGCGTCCTGCCCAAAGTCAGTGGCCAGTAGGTGGCAGAGTTGAGGCATGAGCGTTGAAGTTAGAGCCCATGGTTCTAACCGCCAGCCTCCCAGCCTACAGCTGGCCAGGCGCTCTGCTCGGCCCTATTTATTTACGCTCCTGGCTTGGGGCAGGATATCTGGGAAAGGCTCCCCAACCAAAGCTGCATCACTTACCAGCTGTGTGACCTTGGGCAAGTTGCTTTCCCTCTCTCTGTTTCAATTTTTCCATTTCTGAGGGTCATTAAGAGGGTCAGGTATAGAAGGGCTTGGCTGTGTTTGGCACTTTCTAAGCCTTCAGGGGGCGGTGGTGATGGCGGGGATGGCCCACTGCAACCTTTCCTCCCTGCAGGCCGGCACAATGCGCGTGGTGGTGATAGGAGCCGGTGTCGTTGGGCTGTCCACCGCCTTGTGCCTCCACGAGCGCTACCATCCGGTCCTGCCAGCGCTGGATGTGAGGGTCTATGCGGACCGCTTCACCCCGTTCACCAACAGCGACGTGGCAGCCGGCCTCTCTCAGGCTTACCTCTCGGACCCCAGCAACCCACAGGAAGTGTGAGTGAGGGTCCCAGAGGGCGGCCCGGGGAACTAGAGGCTCTGGGTTTAAAAAGAGGGGATGCTCCCTCTCAGGGTTCCCGTCCCCAAGAACAAGCCCCTTGTTAAGGCTTAGAAGAAAATACTAATAAATAGTAAGCCCTACTATGTGCTGGGCAAATGGAGGCTTTCCTCCATGCCTCCCCTAAACTGGGTAGCTGTGGATGCCATGTGCATTGATGGATCAGGAATGTTTGGGTTTTGGGTTTTTCCCCCCTAGTTTATTTATTTAAAGGTAATTTTCATCGGATTTCCACGGTGGCTAACAGAAAACACAGCCCCTCGGGGGCGCCTGAGTGGCTCAGTCGGTTAAGCAGCTGCCTTTGGCTCAGGTCATGATCTCGGGGTCCTGGGATAGAGCCCCACGTCAGGCTCCTTGCTCAGTGGGTAGTCTGCTTCTCCCTCTGCCTCTGCCCCTGCTTGTGCTCTCTCTGTCTCTTGTCTCTGTCTCTGCTTCTCTCTCAGATAAATGAATAAAATCTTAAAAAAAAAGAGAGAGAGAGAGAGGAAGAAAACACAAATCCCAGCAATAATTAGAAAGAAGGACAATGCACTAAAGTCCTTGATATTGGGTACAGTAGGGAGCAATTTTGCCCTCAGAGACTTTTTTTCCATATATAAATTCATAAAAAGGTCTTTCCGTTTATTTGAACTCATTCCAATTGCCGTGTTTAATAGCCTCTCAGCTATATTTAACGGCTTAGAAATCTATCTCCCCTGAATTTGCCCATCGTGGCAATCATTTTTATTTAATAATTTCTTTTTTTTATGTTTTTATTTTAATTCCAGTTGGTTAACATACAGTGTTACGTTAGTTTCAGGTGCACAATATACTGATTGAACACTTCCATACATCAGCTGGCGCTCACCACAATAATCCCCATCACCTATCCCCACCCCCCCCACGGTTAAGAGTCTCTGTCTCGGGGCGCCTGGGTGACTCAGTCGGTTAAGCATCTGCCTTCGGCTCAGGTCATGATCCCGGGGTCCCAGATCAGGCCCCACATTGGGCTCCCTGCTCAGCAGAGAGCCTGCTTCTCCCACTGCCCCTCACCCTGCTCGTGCTTTCTCTCTCTCTCTCTCAAATAAATATATAAAATCTTAAAAAAAAAAAAGAGTCTCTCTCTTTTCCCCTTTGCTCATTTGTTTCTTAAATTCCACATAGGAGTGAAATCATAGGGCATTCATCTTTCTCTGACTTATTTCGCTTAGCATTATACTCCCCAGCTCTGTCCATATCTTTGCAAATGACAAGATTTCATTCTCTTTTATGGCTGAGTAATATCCCATTGTATATACAGACCACATCTGCTTTATCCATTCATCAATTGATGGACACTTGGGCTGCTTCCACATCTTAGTTATTGCCAATAATGCTGCTATAAACACGGGGGTGCACGAATCTGTTTAAGTTCATGGTTTTGTATTCTTTGGGTAAACACCCAGTAGTGGGATTGCTGGACCGTAGGGTGATTCTAGCTTTAACCTTCTGAGGAACCTCCAGATCAGGAATGCCTGTAAGTGGGTGGATAGATGATCAGTGTAGCCCAGACGTTGGCAAAGATTACTTTGTTTAGAAACCGCAAACTGCCCGCTGCTTTAGCAAAGAATCCCCAAGCAAGTAACGACTCAAACAGAAGTTACATTCTCCCATAAATTCCAAAACCAATATTCTTGATCAGTGGGTGGCAATTCAGGGGCCCGGGCTCCTTGCATCTCACAGCTCTGCTGTCCTCTGAGGCTTCCGATGTGGCCACCGTACCTGTGTCACGGTACCCTCCGATGTCACTATGCTGTGCTTTTGGAACGAGCACAGCATGAGGACGACGTGTGCAGTCTTCGGGTCCATTGGCCAGAAGGCAGTCACATGGCCACACCTGGCTGCATGGGAGTCTAGGAGATGTAGCCAGGTTCTATGCCCAGGAAGAAGAGGAGGAAAGTGTTTGAAAACAGCAAGCCAAGGTCTCCTGCTGACATTTATATGGGGGGGGGGGTGCTTGGAGTGAGCCTGAACCGTGGGCCAGATCTCAAAGCGGGCCCAAGCCTTCATTTAAACTTACAGCTGCATGATCCCAAGCCCAAGGTGGGTTCCAAATGGTTGTGATGGGCCATCCCTTGTTTCCTCCTTCCCTTTCCTATTAATGGGGAAATAAATACTAGAAAGTCTGGGGGTAGGGAAGACCCATGGGCATTTGGGACGCTGCAGAAGCGAACGTGGTGGATTTCTGGATTTTGACATATCTCCACCAGCCTGGTCACAATCCCGTGCAAGCCAACCCTCAGGGTTTTCTTGTCCAGCTCGGGATATTAGGTGACCAAGAATCCACGGGATCCTTCCAGGCATTGGAACCAACAGACCTTCGACTATCTCCTGAGCCACATCCATTCTCCCAACGCTGCAAACATGGGCCTGGCCCTAATCTCAGGCTACAACCTCTTCCGTGAAGCTTTTCCGGTGAGTGAGGGGTCCTTGATCGCAGACCAGAGCTGGGAGCCCGAGTCTGGGGAGTACTTTGAGCCTGGTAGGTGACAGCCTCTTGCATTCAAATCAGGTTTCCCTTAAATTCTATTTCTGCTTTAAAATTATTTTTGTTTCCAATTTTGTTATTAAATTGGCAGAGGTCAAAGCACTTTCTGATGAACCAGGGAAACTAGTCTTTGGTTGAGTCAAACCCAGACATGTCCTGTAACACTGGTGATTTCATGCTGAAGTCACAAGGTTTCCTGTGTCCCTGGAGGTGCCAGGACTTTTCACCAAGATACACTAAAGCACTCATCATGGCACATGACCCCTTACTATGTACCAGGCCCTGTGCTAACTACTTTACAACTAGTGACTTGTTTAGTTCTCATAATAACCACCAAGTAAGTGCTCTCATTAGCCTCTTTTTACAATGGGGAGATAGAGGCTCAGAGAAATGAAGTAACTTGCCCAACTCACAAATCTCTGACGTGGCAGAACTGGGATTTGAACCCAGGCTCTCTGTGACCCCATGGTGCCCAATGTGCTAAGAAGGGCACAGCCTTGGGGGATGTTCTCAAGTTGGTTGGAGAGGACGGTCGGGCTGGATGTCCGGAAACCCAGGCCAGCTCTCTACGGCTGAGTCGATGTTTAGCAGCAGGCTACGGCAATCACCCATATTATCTGTTCTCTTCCATGGGACCAAGAGTGATTATTAACTCCATTATACAGACAAGAAAATGGGAGTCTCCGAGAATTCAAGGTGGTCTGTGGGGAGGCCAAACCTCCACCGGGTTGTCTGACCCTATGCTCTCCTGCCTCTCACCCTCACTCCTTGATATTACCCTCGCTGTCAGCGGTTTCTCCCCTATTTCTGGCTCTTACCCTATCACTCGCCCTCAGCCGTATTCTCACTCTTCCTTCGTATGGCATCGTGGTTAAGACCATGGACTCTGAAGCCAAACTGTATTGGTTCAAATCTCAGCTCCATCATTTATTAGCTGTGTGACGTTAGACAAGTTACTTAACCTCTTTAAGTCTCAGATGGCCCATCTGTGAAAACGGAGATAAGAATAGTGTGTGTCTCGGGGCGCCTGGGTGGCACAGCGGTTAAGCGTCTGCCTTCGGCTCAGGGCATGACCCCGGCGTTCTGGGATCGAGCCCCACATCGGGCTCCTCTGCTGGGAACCTGCCTCTTCCTCTCCCACTCCCCCTGCTTGTGTTCCCTCTCTCGCTGGCTCTCTATCTCTGTCAAATAAATAAATAAAATCTTAAAAAAAAAAAAGAAGAGTATGTATCTCAATGGATCGTTGGGGTTACTAAATGGAGCGGTGGAAGTAACGTACTTGGAAGGGCACCTTGCGTGCAGTACACATCGTACAACTTTTTACTGACTTCACTCATCCTTGCTCTTCCTTCTCTCCTTCCTTGGCAGGATCCTTCCTGGAAGGACATAGTTCTGGGGTTTCGGAAGCTGACCTGCAGAGAGCTGGACATGTTTCCTGATTACAGGTGAGGTTTTGTCATGAGCAAAGGGGCTGAGGTTCCATGATTCAGACAGATCTGTCCAGAAGGCAGCAGAAGATGGAGGCACCATTTCCTGTCTCATCCCAAGCCAAGAGCCACTGGTGCCTTGGCCCCCTACTGCTCTGTCCAGCTCCTTTGGAGAAGCCACCCACCCAACGGGGCCCTGGGCTAAGATGGTGGGGGATGTGGAGTCACAGATCTGAAGCCTAGAAGCTCCATGTCACTACCCGCTTTTGTGGATGAAGAAACTGAGCTTCAGAGAGGCTAAGTGACTTCCCAAGGTCACACAGCCGGTGACCAAAATGGGATTCCAATGCCGTCTGTGTGACTCCAAACACCTCTATTCTTTTCCTTGCAGCCTGATGTCTCTTTGGTTCTCCCCTCACCCTACCCCATGCCTGGATCCCCTCTAAGAATGCACATCCAGTTTCCATGTGCACACCCCAATGTCAGGGATGGCTTTTCTGATAGAAAAATTTTCCTTGCACCAAAAATCAGTCCCCATCTGAACTTCACTCAGTGGTCCTGGCTCTACCCTGGGGACCCCCCAAAGTGAGACTGCTCCCATCTCTGTTTGGAGGCCTTTGAATATCACTCTGATTCTGACTCTTTATCACCACTCCTGCGTGGTCGCGACTCTAGCTATGGCTGGTTCAACACAAGCCTGATTGTGGAGGGGAAGAGGTATCTTCCGTGGCTGACTAAAAGGTGAGAATTTCAACTTTGGGTTTGGGAAAGCACCTCCCAAGGACCAGAGTGTCTACTGACGATTGTTCATGGGATTTGTTTTTGTATCGCCCAACCCCAAAACTCTTAGGCTTGGCGGGAGCTATCCTTCGTTCTGATCTCTTTCATGTAGTAAACCATGGTTCCCATACCTGACTGGGCATCAGAATCACTTGGGCAGCTCTTTACAGGTGATGTTTTATTATTGACCTCATCAGAATCCGTAAGGTTTGCGTAACGGTTTTAATTGGATTCTCTTTAGTTTTCCAGACATATTGACATCATCTACAAAACATAGGTTTCCTTTTATTTTTATACCTCATTGTTTTTCTTGTCTGACTGCTGTGGTAGAACAATGGTGTCTAACTACCTCCAGAACAACGTTAACTGATAGAGGGGATAGTACACGTCTCCGTCTTGTTCCTGACGTTAACAGACATCTTGTAATGTTCTAAATTAGCAAACACTAGCTTGAGAGACATATTTTATTTATATTCATATTAAGGAAGATTCCATGTATGTCCTATGTTTTCCTGTTTTATTAAGATTTAAAAAAAAAATCTAGAATGGATCACATCGTTTATCAAATGACCTGAGGAGCTTTTTAGAAATACATATTTCGGGGCGCCTGGGTGGTGCAGTCGTTAAGCGTCTGCCTTCGGCTCAGGGCGTGATCCCGGCGTTCTGGGATCTAGCCCCACATCAGGCTCCTCCGCTAGGAGCCTGCTTCTTCCTCTTCCACTCCCCCTGTCATGTTCTCTCTCTCGCTGGCTGTCTCTCTCTGTCAAATAAATAAATAAAATCTTTTAAAAAAAAGAAATACATATTTCAGGAGCCCACTTTATATCTACTGAATCAGATCCTCTGGGGTGGGGCTTAGAAATTTGTGTGTGTGGTTTTTTTTTAAAAGATTTTATTTATTTATTCGACAGAGATAGAGACAGCCAGCGAGAGAGGGAACACAAGCAGGGGGAGTGGGAGAGGAAGAAGCAGGCTCACAGCGGAGGAGCCTGATGTGGGGCTCGATCCCATAACGCCGGGATCACACCCTGAGCCGAAGGCAGACGCTTAACTGCTGTGCCACCCAGGCGCCCCAGAAATTTGTGTTTTAAGAAGTTCCCTGCGTGATTCTGATTATCAGTCACGTTTGGAAATCATTGCACTAAAACATAGTTATTTCTCTCCTAACTTTAGGATACTTATGACTCCTATCCAGTCTCTTCCTGGACAGAAAAACCCCACTTTTTCTTGAGGAAATAGCCCTGAGGTTATGCTTCACCTTTCATAGGGTTTAATGCCCGTTCTTTTGATGTTTCTCCTACTTCTCTAATAATGACAGATATATTTCCTCTGGGACATTTTGAGGGAGGGGTGGACATCCCCAGCCCACCTTTCTCCTCGTGGCTTGCTTCTGACAGAGGGGCATTTAGCATTTGTCCAACTCTGCCCTTCCTCCACCCTGCATCTCATTCCTTTGATGATACAAAGCAATGTGGTGGTGGTAGGAAGAGTTTTGAACTAAGAGGCCTGGGTGTAAGTCCCAATCCCATCCTTGACTCACTGTATGACCTTCACCAAGGCTCTTCTCCCATCTCCATCTGCCTGACAAGGGGCTTGGGCAATCTCAGGTTTCCCAAGGGACGTTTCGCGGACCACTCGTCCGTCAAGGTGTTTATGAACGGATCTGATCTGACCACACAGCCATTTTCTCAAGGAGCATCCTGTGGAACTAACATCCATGGAAGGTTCTTTGGGGAACATCCCCAATGGCATCTTCTTGGAGAGATGGGACAAAGAACTGAATACGGGGCTTTGTGATGTGTCTAATCCCCCCCAGGTTAACTGAGAGGGGAGTGAAATTCTTCCAGCGGAAGGTGGAGTCTTTTGAGGAGGTGAGTTGCAGAGCTGGAAGGGGCTGGATGTTGGAGAGAAGTGAGGAGGAGAGGCCTCTGCTTCGGGCTGCTGGGTTTGGAGCCCCCTTTCAGTCTCCCAGGGTCTCCTTGAGGCCTGTCCCAGCTTCCAGGCCTTTCTTCAATCCCAAAGGGACTCAAGCATTCTGTCTCGACATTGGTGGCTGGAACAAAGGGACTGTAGGCTGATGGTGGACATTAGGGGCTAATCCCCCTCTGAGCCTCAGTGGGTTTTAGGGCCAGAGAGTTGGCTGCCTCTTACCAGTATCAGCGGCACTCCACTTTCGAGTTCTAGACATTTGGTTGCCTCCTACCTAAATCAGGGTTAATGTTTCTGCAAAGTCAAGGCTCTTAGCTGACTCAGCTCCAGAGTCACACCATCATCAGTAACAATGACAGTGGCAGCTGTCACCGTCAGGCGCTGGCTAAGTACCAGGAGCTTTGCTGCATGACTTCCCTTAATCCTAGCACCTAGAACTGTGCTTGGCACGGGAAGGTGCTTGGGAAATGCAGCTACGGGCATTACATAATGATACCTGCTCTGGGTTGAGCCCTAATGGGCACTTGGGATACACGGCTGACTCGGACACAGCCCTTATTCCCAAGAAGCTCACAGTCCAATGTAGCAAATACTGGCTCTTGAATGACAATAGTGCCTTGCAATGTGTGTGTCCCATGAGAGACCTGTGAGGGAAGTCCCTGGCACTGGGCTAGGGTTTGGGTGCCCCTCATGCTATACCCTTGAGCTGTCGAGTATCCCACACGTGCACAGAGCCAGGGGTTCCAACACGCCTTCTGAAAACGCCTTGGCAGAGCAGAAAGCAAGAGAAAGAAATAAAAAGGATTCAGAAGGAGGAAGAGAATTATCTCTGCGTCTGACTTCTTCTGGGAGGTCCCAAGAAGGTTGCCCCCTTCCGCAGTACTCCTTCCTGAGCACTTTCACATCCAGGGTCACGCTGGATGCTCGCGCAGTCTAAGAACAGATATTAGCAGCCCTACTTTATAGCAAAGGCAGCAGAGCCTTGAGGGGGCGATGGAACATTTCTGAGGTCCCATAGCAGGTAAATGGCGGAGCGGAGGTTTGGAGTCCGTTCCTTGGATTCCTCATTGAGCCTCCTCCCTGCTGTTCCACAGGGAGCAGGGCGGAGGAGAGAGGGAAGGAGGGGGCGGGGGATACCAGGGCCCTCACCCCCTCCCATGCCACCTGCTCTGTCCGTTGCTGCCAGGTGGCAAGAGGAGGTGCTGACGTGATTATCAACTGCACTGGGGTGTGGTCTGGGGCATTGCAACCAGACCCTCTACTGAAGCCAGGCCGAGGACAAATCATTAAGGTGAGTGTGAAGGTGACGGATGGAGCCTCCTGCTTTTCTTGATAGAGAGATTGTAGCTGCCTGCTTATTTCCTCTCCAAAGATAGAGGATGTGTCGGGGACACCTGTTACAGGGGCCTCACAGATTTCGGGCAATTGACATGTTAAAGAAGCAAGAAGGACCGACAGGACTCCTCCAAACATTCTCTTTCAGGTTTTTTGGTGTTTGTTTTTTTAAACAATAGAGCAAAGCATGCATGTATCTGTTTGTACGTACGTAGGAGCTGCGTACTCCTGTATTACCATACAAGGAGCAGACATTTATGGAGTGATTATTAAGTACCAGGTACGGGCCTGAGCACTTCATCGTGTTATTAATTTAATCCTTACCAGAACCCTTTGAGATGAGGTCTATCATATTGCCATTGCTATTTTACAGATGGGAAAACTGAGGCACAGAGGAATTAGGTAACACGCACAAGTGCACATGGTAGCGAGTTGTGGAATTGGGGTTAGAACCGAGACAATGGGTTTAAGAGCCTATGTCTTGGAAACATTGTCCCCCATTGCCTCTCACTGTGTATGTGTGCATGGGTGTGAAGGATGCCCATTTGTGGGCGTGTGCGTATGTGTGCCTGTGTGAGCGCTGGTGTGCTCCTGATGTGGGCTGATGTGTATGTGTATTTGTACGTGTGAGCTGGGCTTTTCTGTGGTCATGCAGGTGAGAACGTGTGATATTTCAGGGAGCAGGGGTGGCTCTTCCTGCAAGAGCAAGCAGTCAGTGCAGACTTGGAGCAGAAGGGTCTGCGGGGGCCTTAGGAATTGGCTTTGCCACACTTGTCAGAACATCTCGGCAGAGAGGGGAGCAGAGCAGGGAAGCCCGGTGATCCAGCTCCCCTGATGAGACTTGTCTGCCCTCGATCGACAGGTGGATGCCCCTTGGATGAAGCACTTCATTATCACCCATGACCCAGAGAAGGGCATCTACCAGTCCCCATACATCATCCCAGGGTAAGAATCTGACATCTTAGGGCAGAAGAAGGGGCACCTTCATGCCCTCTCTCCGCTGCCCACCCCAGGCCCTTTGCTTAGTCCCTGCAGATTTTTTCTTCCAGTGTTTTCTAAGTGAGGTTGAACTGTTAAACCCCTGGAAAGGCAGGACTCAACCTTAACTGGGCTCCATCTTGAACAAGCTTTTGGACGACAGTAGTGGTCATCCTGGAGACAACGGTAGTGGGTGTGAGGGCAATGACACTGGCAGGTGTGAACAGAAATAACCGGACTGTGGTAGGAATAGGGATTCGGATAGACGGTGATGATATTAATGGAAGGAGTGATGATGTTAGTGAAGATGGTGGTCGTGTTGATGGGACGACAATGTCATTGAGAGTGGAATGGTGCTAGTGGAGACAGTACTGTCATTGTTGGGAAAGTTCACAGGGGTGGTGACTGGGACACGGATGGTAGAGTGCTGACATTAATGGGGGTGGCATGGTGTCGATGAGGAGGTCAACGATGATGGCAATGATTGGGAGTGGAGGCAGTGTCTGGTGCTGACGGAGATGACACTATCAAGGACGATGTTAATAGGATGGGGGAGATGACACTCTGAAAGGCAGTGTTAATTCACGTTGATTGTAGCATTAGTGTTAGGTGGGGCTGTGCTATCTTCATGGCCATGTTAGTGGTGTGGCAGAGATGACATTATCAATGTCAACATGGATGCTGGTGGTGGAAATGGTGAATGGGGCTGACGGTGATGACATAGTCATGGTAGCAAAGAAGGCAGTTGTGGAGATGATGTTGTTGACGTAGATGATATTTTTTTTCCAGTTCCATTAAGATATAATTGAGAAATGGTTCACATTTACAAGGTACACGATATATATACATATATATATATATATATAATGTCTCATATATATATGTGGTGATTACCACAATAAGGCTGCTAACCCATCCATCATGTCATGTAATTATAATTTATCTGTGTGTAGTGAGAACATTTAAGATTGACTCTCTTAGCATTTTCAAGTATATAATACAGTATTGCTAACTACAGTCACCATGCTGTGCATTGGGAGAGATGACGATGTTGACAGTGACATTCATGATGACAGTAGAGATGGTGGTGGGTGGTGATGACAGCGGCAACTGCAGCGGTGTTGATGGTGGTCTTAGCCAGGATGACAATGCGGATGGTCGTGGGGATTGAGGTAGAGACGACTGGAAGGGTGAGCATGCGATGGCCCCCATTCATCTCAAAGGCTTCGTTTCCCTTCGCCATTGACTCTCCTCACTCTTACCCAGGATGCAGGCGGTAACTCTGGGAGGCATCTTTCAGCTGGGGAACTGGAGCGAGGTGAACAACAACCAGGACCACGCCACCATCTGGGAAAGCTGCTGCAGACTGGAGCCCACCCTGAAGGTAAGGCAGGGAGGGCCATCGGTACCCTAGACCAGGGTCTTGGCCGCTTGATCATGAGGCCCCTTGAGGATGGGAAGACACTGCCGCTGGGATAACTGGGCAAGTGTATTCCAGCAATGGCCTGTGAAATACACCAGAAGTTGATAATGCACGAGGAAGTCCTACTGTGAGCTGGTGACACCTATCTGTCCACGGCTAAGAGTTGCTGTCTTTTGAGGTGACATCCCTAAAAACACCTTAGTCTGTCTGCACAAGGACCAGATACATTTGTTTTGAAATCTCAGCTTTTTCATTGGCCTGTTGGTGGCGGTGACAGTGGTGGCGTTGATGGTGACGAATGGGCTCAGGATGGTGAGAATGGTGGTGAGGAGGCGTGGCTGTTCACATCATGGTGGTGGCTGGCAGTGGTGGTTGATGGAGATGGGGTCATCGACAGAACGGGTAGTGACGTGGTAAGAGTGACAATAATGATGTTGGTGACTGATAAAGGTGGTGATGGTGGTGGTGGTGGTTAGTGAAAGTGATGGTCGTGGTGGTGGTGGTGATAAGGAGACACCAAAGCTAACTCTATCACCTAAAAATGGCAGCAGCAAAAAAAAAAAAAAAATGCGGAGATGAATTATTAACACTTTTTTTTTCCCAGGATGCAAAAATTGTTGCTGAATTGACTGGCCTCCGGCCAGTACGCCCCCAGATTCGGCTAGAAAGAGAACAGCTTCGCTTTGGATCCTTAAACACAGAGGTATGCTCTCCTGGCAAGGAAAGCAAAGTCCTTCCCTCCCCTCAATAGGCTCTCAGTCTTGCCTGACATCTGGCTTCACACAGCCTCCTGGCAGGCCGGGACAACGCTGGCTAACATCCCCTGCTCTGTAGAGAAACTGAGGCTCAGTGATGTTGTAAAGGACCTCCTCGAGGTTACAGAGAGGGCACTGCACCTCAGTTTGTCAAAGCCTGTGGTTGGGCAGAAGGAAAACGGGTACTTCCCGAGACACGGACAACCGCACTGAATGTCCCCTCCAGCTCTTTGGGGTGGGGACTGCTTCCCCGTGCTTCAGATGAGGATACTGGGGATCTAAGAATGAAGTCATCTGCCTACATCAGATAACTGGCGAGGGGCATGGCTGGGATGTGGTTTGCATTCGGCTCCAGAGCCATTTTGCAGATGTCCATTTGTGGCTGCCCCATCACGGTCCTGGGGTCCCTCTTTCATGTTCCCTCTTCTGGGGTAGGAACGGGGCTTGTCGAGATGGCCGAAGTTGTCCTGGTGGAAGGAACTGATCTGACTAGGTGGCAGCTGGAGTCCCCACAGGAAAGCCATTCTCCTTATGTAGATCATCCTTCCTCCCTTCCGCCGGGCGTGTGTGTGTGTGTGTGTGTGTGTGTGTGTGTGTGTGTGTGGTTGCATACATACATACAGAGGAAAGTGTCACATATGGAGTCAAACTTCCTACTAATGGTTTTAGCTTTAAAAAAGGCCCCAGGGGCCTTGCCTCTGTCCCTGGGACTAATTAGCATGATAACCAGAGTCCCCCCCCCTCCGCCCCCCGCAGTGCGCCAGCTTTCCTTTCCTCCTGAGGTGGGCAGAAGAGTCTATCTATTAACACAAGAGGTCTGGCATTCTGGAGCAGGGTGGCCACAAGAAAGGTGATTTAGGGAACTTCAAACAATTTGACTGGGGGAGGGGAATCCCTGACGTCAAGTTCTAGATGATTCTACTTCTCCTGTGCCGAGTGCATAAAGCAGGTCCATCTCCTAAGCAAAAGAGAGTCTAGGGTGTCGACCTCCAGCTCCCCAAGCAGTCACCTTACTGGTGTTCCTGCGGCCCCACCATCCCGCCAGGGAGCTGAGAGGCCTTCTGGTACCTTCTGGCTTTGCCCAGAACTCTTCAGGGAGCTCCTGAGTCTTCCAGGGCACTCCTGGCTACCTTCTCTCTTGCCTCTCCTAGGTCATCCACAACTATGGCCATGGAGGCTACGGGCTCACCATCCACTGGGGCTGTGCCATGGAGGCAGCCAAGCTCTTTGGGAACATCCTAGAAGAAAGGAAGTTGCTCAGGATGCCCCCACCCAACCTCTGAAAACATCACCTCCCCAAGGACTCCCTACTCCCCTCAGCCAACCAATCAATGCCCCCCCCCCCAAACTATCACTCACTCTCCACTTCCACCCTGGCTCCTCTCTGCAAGAAGCACAAGATGAGAGGGAATCCACAAGGTCCATTCCTGGAGGCGAGTCCGGTCCTACCTGGGGCTCTCTTTGATCACGGGGGTCTCTCTACCCACTCTGGGCCTGACAGAATGAAGAACAGCTGGGGGCTGTTAGATTCTAAGTCCTCAGAAGAAAAGAAAGCTCAGAAAACCAAAGGGGCAAGCAGAAAATTGAGGATAGTTGAGGTTAGGTAACTTGAGGACAAATTACATGAACATATTAAAGGTTCTGAAAAGTCCTGCAGCAAAGACATCTATCTGATGTTCTTTTATCCAGTCCTAAACTTATTTGGCTATGGAAACCTTTTTACCCAGAGCACTGATGCCACAGAGTGCACTAGAAGGCTACGATAGATCTCCTTGCAGGAAGTCACATGCAGAGCTGGAGCGTGGGGAGGCAGAAGAGGCAAAGCACTGAACTAACAACACGATACCCGTTCCACATCCAGGATTCCCAACAGCATCAGCAACCTGCTGAATGGCCCCATGAGCACCATGTAACCGCCTGAGGAGGGGCCGCCGGAGGGATCATCCCACAAGGAGCCCCTACGTAGGGAACTGAACTTACCAAGCATAATCCGGGTTTGGGGGCAGATTTCATGTCTCTCTTCTCTTCTGGCTGGTACCCTCTAAGATGACTTAGACTTCCAGATGTTTTTGAAAGCCTTAAATGACCCTAGCATCTTTATCCCTAATTATCTGCATCAGGCTCCGAGGTGGAATTTGCATCTGTCTGGGATTTTGAGAAAGACCAGAGCCTGGAGGAAGCCTTCATGCCTCTGGGACCCGTGGCACCCTGAGTGCTGTGACAGGGTCTTGACTGGCCCACACCATGACGTCTACATCTGTGTCATCACTGTCTCCTCCTTCCCATGCTGTCACCCGGTGGGGTCTTCATGAAGCATCTGCCATGATTTTGCCTGGCGCGGAGCTAAGTAGAGTGAGGGAGCTAAGATCTAATCCTAAGAATAAGAATAAATTATTAATTATTATTATACCTAAAATGTATTGCATTCCAACTGGGCATCGGTGCTAAACTCTAGCACGCATTATTCGTGTAATGTGTAATCACACACACCCCCACCCACGAAGTAACTCTTATTCCCATTCCGTAGGTGAGCAAGGTACAGAGAGGTAGTTGTGGTCAACAGCTGGGAAGGGGTAGAAAGGAGATCTGGGGCTGGGCATTGGGTGATTCCAGTGCCTCACTTTCAACCTGTGCGCAACACCCAATCTCAGGCTGGGAGGAAAATGTCCAGCTACAGGGGAGCCATCTTTCTCAACTATCTCTGCAGACGCTTTAGAAGGTACTGGCTCTCTCCTCCTCATAGCCTCATTGGGTCAAGACTAGGGACTCGCACAAGGTTGGGTGGGGGCATCTCCCAGTGCCTGGAGTGGAACACAGTTCAGTTTCTGACCAACGCGATGGCTTTACCCAGCCTAAAATTCCTCAGGGAGAGCGACCCCTACCGGCCAAGGCTAGGTTGTCAGCCGGAACTGGATAGAATTTAGGACAGTGAACTCAACAAAAATATACGGGACCAGGAAGTCCACGTTCACACCCTTCCTGTTCTTTTTGTAAATGATAAGAACCTCTTTGCGATGTGGTTTCCTCTTGATTCTGCCTAAAATTCAGAGTATAAGGAGCATGGGGAAAATTCCGCAACCCACATGGCACTGGAAGAGGTTTAGCAATGCTTGGATTTCTTCACTTTCCCTTCGCCTAGCATTCCTGTTCCCTCCCTGAAGATGATCTGTAACCATATTTTTCAATGAATTCTTGGCAGCTTGATGAATTTAGAGAGTATTATCTTTCCTTGTTGAATTGTCTTGGCACTTCCGTCAAAAATAAATTGACCATAAATATATGGGTCTATATTTAGAATTTCAATTCTATTCCATTGATCTATGGTCTATCCTTAAGGTAGTACCACAGTAATCTTGATTACTTTAGCTTTGTAAGAAGTTTTAAGATTAGGAAGTTTGACTCTTCCATGTTTATTCTTATTCAAGTGGATTTTTTTTTTTTTTTTTACTCTTTTAGGTCCTTTGTAGCTCCCCATGAATTCTAGATCGGTTTGGGGGGTATTGATTGACACCTTAACAATTTAAAGTCTTCCGATCGATGAACATGGAATATTTCTCCATTTATTTAGGTCTTCGATTTCTTTAAGCAGTGTTTTGCAGCCTGTAAAAGGCTTGCCCTCCTTTTGTTAAATTTATTCCTAAGCGTTTTACTCTGATGGTATTGTGAGTGGAATTGTTTTCTTACTGATGAATTTAGAAAGTGGTGTGTTCTCTGGCATGGTGGGGGTAGGGGGATTTGAACTGGTTCATCGTCAAGTATTCTTGATTAAGCGTGAATGATTTATCTGTGACGTGTCTGTATGTTTAAATGTCAAAGACGCGGAAGTCTGATTGAAACCACTGAATCTTTGAAGAGTGAGAAGGGGCTTCCCACAGCGCTCTGCATCCCTCCATTAGGGCTCACATCACACCGTATCATGGTGATCTGTTTATGCCTTGTCCCCCCACCGCACCGTGAGTGCATGAAGATAAGGACCATGTCTTACTCTTTTTTGTATCTTCAGTATTGAGTATCACGCCGGATAGATCCATGGTAGCTACTCCAAGCACACTGACCATATCCATAACAGAGTTGTAGTGAACAGACTCAAGAGTTGACATGCATGTTGCTGTGGGTTCCAGAAAGGGCAGGCCAAAGCTGCCTCTTGACTCCACCCCTTCCCGACCCAACTTAATTGGACCAGGACGGGAACCAACATTGATCTGGTCCCATCAGCTTCCTCTCTTGCGAATTTGGAAGTGGTGCACTGACCAGCTGAGTCAGATGTCTGCAGAGCTGAGGCAGGCTGCACGGAAACCATATGCACGATTAGGCACATGCAGCTGCCATGCGGAGGCAGAAGGAAGCCAGTCTGTAGAGAAGGGTGGAAACAGGCCACGGCTCCAGACAGGGGGCTGCCTTGGGCTCGGGTGGTTCCCCGATTCTGGTTCTATTTGTGAAGCCAGGCTACACTTTATTTCTGAGATTTTTCTAATTTCTCAGAGGTGCAAACTGGCAGCCCATTAGTGAAGCCTGGGCCGCAGGTGAATTGTATGGGCTCACACATCACTTAAAGGTTTTTAATCCAACACACTAAAATTTGGACGGTTCATGTAAAAAGCCAGATTCCAGTCTTGGAAATTGGGGGCTCCCACCATGCAACAAAATCAGGTAGAGCTGAGTGAACAAGAGCTGTCCCCTTTGGAGGGGGTCTGTGCTTCTCACTCTGCCACAATTCTTCCCTCTTCCTGTTCCTTACACCTCTGTTCCATGCGCTTATGTTGCCTGGCTGTCCCCTGGAGGAAATTAACTACGGCTCCCAGCCTTATAATAAAGCTGTACTCGAGTCTAATCTCTATCCCTTGCAATTAAAACAGCCTTGATGAGAGCTCGGTGGCAAGGCTCCTCTTGACCATCCCCCATCACCATCCTTCTTTCTTTATGCTAACAGAATCCCAGTTTTGTGTTCAAGAAGCTGTGGGTATCCCTTGATCCTGTGGGAAGGAGGCCCTTCCTTCTCCAGCTCTGGGGGAAGACTCATGCTTTTAGACTCGGATCTTTTAGCAAGAAAACTTTTTGTGACTGTTCCTTCCCCGTTCTATCTCCTTTGAAAAAATCTGATGCCTGGTACCTTGGCAGCCATCTTGGGGTCATGAGGTTTCATGCATAGGGTCAAAGGGCCAACGTGCCTAGGAAGGCGGAGAGGAAAAACAAAAAGAAGCTGGGTTCTTGATGACATTGTTGAATTGCTGAACCTTCCTTACAATGGCCTGACCCTGGGCTTGTTGTTAAATGAGGAATTAATATTCAAATGGGTAAGCTATTATTGACTGGTTTTACTGTTGCTTGCTGCTCACCGTTATCGCAGATTAGTTTACTAGTAGTAACCAAGGGAGACTCTTGATCTCACCCTTCGAGCCTCTCTGTTACTTAACATTTGCCCCAAATAATGAATATCCATATTCATTTCGAAGTCCATCCCTAAGATACTCTTACATCGTTGCCAACACATCTCGCTTCTGTGTTCTAAGAATACTCAGAATAAGGGAAAGAAAGAGACCCCATAGCCGTAGCTACATTGACCATCTTTTACCATTTTCTGACATCTTTCCTAACATCGAGAGAAACGGATGACATTTCCGTTAATGGAAACAGGAGCTTTTGGATAGTTCAAAATTAGATACAAATGTCTTCCGCTAAAGGCCTTGTATATGTCAGAGCTTGGACAACTTTGTCGGCAGCTCTCGCATCATTCAATAATACCGATTTTTTTTTTTTAAGGGTAGGCAATTTAGAAGGCAAAGAACTTTCAACTTTCATTTCCTCAAGAAGAGAAAGCCCTCAACTGCAAGCCTGTTTACCCCAGGGTAACAGGGAAAACATTCCTGCTCACCAAGCACTCCTACCCCACCCCTGCCCTCAGCTCTTCCGGGTTATTTGAGGGTGAGGGGAGTGGACATACTCCTCTGGCAGGGTCTGAGCAGCGGGAAGGCAAAAACAAAACAAAACAAAACAAAACAAGCTAAGGAAAGTTCTGTGTTAGCCAGAAGAGCTCAGCAGGCCAGCAAGAACCAGAGCCACAGCCACCCATGGCTCAAGGCCACGTGGGCGTCGGGGAGGGGCAGGTCTGCCGAGCGGCTTCCTCTCTGGCTGCCTGGGCTGAGGGGGCTACAGTCTGTATTTCAGAAACGTGCGATTGTTTGCCATTGACGCAGCACCTGAGCCTGCAGTAGTCACCCGCCGTGACCCCCACGCCACCGGAAAGAAGTGTTGTCTCCGACAGACTCCAAGTCACGACACTGGCAGCCAATGGTGCAACTGGTCCACCTTATCGGAAAGAATATCCTATGAAAGCATTGAGATTACCCTGGATGGATGAAGTCGGCAAGATCCTTAAGCTGAACCGTTGCTAAGACATCAGGACACACGGACAAACTTCGATCCTTACAATGTCCATCACCAACATGTTTTAATAAGAGATGAACATACACATTGGCTTCCTCAAAATGTTTACTTTCAAGCAGGCATCTCCACGCAGAAGGTCAGTCTTCTCTGACCTTTGATGGGACCCAGCAGCTTCCTCCCTCCTCCTCTGGGCTCCCTGCCTTCATGATGGGGAAAAGGGCTCGTGGAAACCAAATCCTGGATGGGGATGTTGTCTGCTGAGACAATGGCGTCAGCCCTTCCTCC
Source organism: Ursus americanus (assembly GCF_024610735.1). Lineage (NCBI taxonomy): Eukaryota > Metazoa > Chordata > Mammalia > Carnivora > Ursidae > Ursus > Ursus americanus. Next base: position 8,402,351 of record NC_142156.1, on the reverse strand, counting down.
CGAGGCCAACCCAAGACCCAGCGGACTGCCCTCTCTTCCTTTGCAAATGTACATGTCACACATCTGGGCCCTCCCTCCTCCTCAACGGTGGCAGAGAACAATCGCCGGACCCCCAGGAGCTGCCACTATGCAAAGACCAAGTCAGCCCTTGACAGCAGGGGTAAGCAAGAAACCAAGGGACGGGGGGTGGCGCAGGATGGATTTCTGGTTCCCGGACCCTGATGGGACCAGGCGGTCGGTGCAGCACCCTTTCAACTTCCCTGCCCACGCAGCCAGTTACCCACCCTCAACATCCAAAGCACTGAAACCTGAGTTAACTGTTTCCTTTCTCCAAGAGTCACCCACCAGCCCGACCGATGAGGGGGTCAGGAAAGGAGCCCCCGGCGTCACCTCCATTGCTTCCGAGGGGGAGGCCCCCACTTTGGCTTTGGGCTTTATCCTCACCTCCTCTGGCCTCAGTCCCCAGTTCCTGGGGGAGGGGGAGGACACAGCTTTCTGAGGCTGTCATCTGGTATCAGCCCAGCTGTCCCCATGGACACGTGGATCCGCTGGAGCCAGAGAGAGCGACTCCAGAGGGGGCCAGGAACAGACACGGGGTTCAAGTTCAAACGCATGTCCACCTGCCAGAGTCTCCACTCGTCAGGCCCTGGGGAGGCAGACCAAGGGGCCCCTCCTGAGAGAGCATCTCTCAGCCCCAGGAAAAAGCTGTTCAGGCCAGAGCTAGGGCACCTACAATTTCAAAGAAGAAAACCTGGGGCCGGGGAGGTCGGTAGGAGAACCCTCCTGATCAGGTCATGTTGGTGCGGGGCAGGTGCTGAGTCCCTGCGTGGGAGGTCTTCCCCGGGCTCTGCGCCCGGACTGTATCTACAGAGATGTGTTGGCGGTCGTTCACCAAGGGTGTGACTGGCTGACTCTGGGTGGCGACACCGGCCACTCCTAATGTGGCAGTTTTCCCATGCAGGTCCACAGGTTATTAACAAACGTCCCCCCACACATCTAGAGAACCCCCCGGAGCAAATGCTTCCCCATCCCCAGGTGCATCTCGATGAATATGAGCAAACGGAGTCAAGACACAAAACCCCGTCGGTCCGGTAGTCCTTCTGGGTGAGTTCTTGATGTCGGCAGTGACGGTCGGTGCCCCGGCTGGGCTCCACCAGCTCCCTGCTTCTACAGCCTCAAAGACCAGCTCAGCCCCGCATCGGTCACTACTCCTGAGAGCCAGAGTTCGACCTGGTGACGCCTGTGTCATGCGTCCCTCGGCCGACCATCTCCTGGCCCCACTCCCGGTGGCTGGACTCCTGTAGTCCGCGGCCTTTGGTCTCGATGGGCAAGAAGCAGGAGGCCAGGGCAGCCAGGAGGCAGCAGCCACTGTAAACCGCCAGCGTCAGGTACACGGAGGATTCCAGCATGACCTGGGGGAGGGGGACACGCGCCGGTGAGAGTGTCCCTTCTGAAGCACGGGTACCACCAACCATTCGGGAAGTATTGCTAATGCCAGGCCCCAGTGGGATTATCCCACTCAGCCCCCACGACTAAGAGTGAGGGAATTGTCCCCATTGTACAGAGGGAAAAACTGAGCCTCAAAGAGGGTTAAGTAGCATACTCCAGTTCACACAGACACAAAGGATGGGGCTGGGATTTGAGCTCAGACCCCATCAGGCTCAAGGGTCTGTATTCCTTGAAACTGCACTCCCTCTCAGAGCAGTACGTCTGCTGACTTTCTAGCTGAACAGCAGAGCTAAAGCCCATTTTCTCATCTGCCAAATGGCAGTGGCAGTGTCTACCTGCTAAGGATAGGGTACCTTAAGAGGCCTCAGCACCTTGCAGGCACACGGCCAGCCCTCCGCAGGGGGTAGCAGTGACACACAGCGGCCCAGGACAGAGATACTTGGCCGAAATATGTGGCAGGATTCTGTATATGTGAAATATCCAGCACAGACAGAATGCACAGGGGGCGCCCGCCTGGCTCAGTCGGTAGAGCGTGGGACTCTCGATCTCAGGGTTGTGAGTTCGAGCCCCACTTTGGGTGTAGAGATTACTTTAAAAAAAAATGCACATTGGTGGTGGACTGGGGGAGAGGAGAAATGGGAAGCAGCTGCCTAATGGACATGGAGTTTAATTTGATGACATGACAATGTTTGGGAACCAGACTGCGTTGGTGATGGCACAATGCTGAGAATGTGCTGAATGCCACTGAATTATTCACCTTAACATGGTTAATTTTGTTATGTGACTTTTACTTTGGTAAAAAAAAAAGTGATAAAGACAGAAGAAAAATGAATTGGATATCAAAAAAGCAAAACGACTTCAGGGCGCCTGGGTAGCGCAGTCGTTAAAGCATCTGCCTTCGGCTCAGGGCGTGATCCTGGCGTACCGGGATCGAGTCCCACATCAGGCTCCTCTGCTATGAGCCTGCTTCTTCCTCTCCCACTCCCCCCTGCTGTGTTCCCTCTCTCGCTGGCTGTCTCTCTGTCACATAAATAAATAAAATCTTTAAAAAAAAAAAAAAAAGCAAAACGACTTCAAAATAAGATCCCTGGAAGTGGACAGAAATGCTCCAAGACCCACCAGGGGCTGGAAAGTTCAGCAAATACACCTCATCACCCAACTCAGGAACCAGGGCCTGAGACATCCGTTCCCCACTAAATCATGTCGCTTTCAACAGTCTGTTCGTACGGCATCCCCAGCGTCTCTGTATAGGAAAGACTCGGGTCTGAGTCCCAGCTTCTCTGCCTCCCAGCTGTGCGACCTTGGACAAGTCCCTTTACCTTTGTGAGCCTGTTTTCTCATTTGCAAGCGCTACGACTCCTTTCACAGGACGGGTTGCTAGGGTAAACTAAGATAGTGCACAGCTCCGAGGGCTCTGCCGAAGGCTCAGCGTGGAGTAGCTGCTCGCCATGCTTCGGCTTTTGTCATGCCCACCCCCTCCGTATTTGGGGGCGACACCCACCTGAGCAATGAACGGAGTGATGAGAGCACCCACTCTTGCCATGCCACTGCAGGTGCCCAGGCCCAGCGCTCGAGTTGCCGTGGGGTAGACCTGAAACACAGCCATCAATGTGGGCTTGAGAAAATGCAGGCTCCTCCCTCCTGTCTAGCTCAGCAGTGATGGGACGGACCCCTGCGGGCAGGCCTGAAGTGAGCGTGAATCACAGGTGTTGGTGACCACATCAAGGGGTAGGAGACCAGGTGGGGATTCTCGTCTCAAAGGGGATAGGCAGTTCAGCTGAGAAAGCACGCAAAAGGCCAAGCTGTGGGTGGGAACCCAGTAAGGGGGTCCTCCCTGCCCGGGGACGCACTGGTGCACGTTCAGGACCCAGGCCCTGTTCCACCTGCCATTTTTCATTCATTCACCTTGAAGCACTGGTCACGGCTCTGCAAGGCATTTCATAAAGACCGAGGTGGAAACGTTTCCACGGTTTCTCAGTTGGTTCCCAGGAGTGGCCCCATGCCTAGCTCTCCTGGGGCAAAGTGAGAAGTCACTGTGCATCTTCCAGGCCACGGCAGATTAAGCAGTAGGCACGTCTTCTCCACTCCCTACCCCAGTCCGCTGGCTGGAAGGAGGACTCCAAGGACTCTGAGGCCCTGGGGCAGGATTTCTCAACCTTGGCCCTAGGACATGGGGGGACGGGTCCTTCTCCGTGGTGGGCACTGCCGTGTGCATTGCAGGGTATCTAGCAGTGTCCCGGACCTCCACCCACTAGACGCCGGGAGCACTTTCCGCATGCTCTCCCTGAATTGTGACGACTCAAAATACCTGTAGGCCCTGTACGTGTCCCCTGGGGGAGGGGGGCAAAACCACCCTTGCTTAACAATTACTGCCTGAGGAATTCGCAAGATGCGAGGAGCTTGGGTCCCCGAATCCCTGTGGAAGTGAAAGCACACCCCTACTGGACGGTTTCATTAGCGAGAAACTTCTATTGTGTCAGTACATTCCCCGTGGGGAGGTACTGGTTAGAGCCGCTAACACGTCTCTAACAACTACAACACTCAGCGCAGAAGCTCGGGGAGAATGCAGAGCGTAAAGGGAAACACAAAGCTCGTGCGTGATCCCAACACTCCGAGATAACCACTGTCACGTTTCCCTGTGTATCCTTCTAGATTTTTCTATGACTGTTTATACATCTGCATTCCTTCATTTATTCACTCAACAAATACTCTGAGCGCCTACCATAGGCATTTATGTATGATACTTTAATTCACCCAATGACACAAGCAGTATGGAAATATATTCTCCTTATCAGAAACGGAAACACCTGAACTCCCTTTGAGCCACAACCTCTCCCAGGAAATATTCCCCAGAGGCCCCATTATGAAGTTTGGAATGTACCCACCCAGATGCATTAAAAATATGTGTATACAAAATACATAGCACTGTTTTTAAGAGATAAATGGTGTCAAATCAAACTTACCAGTCTGCACCCTGCTTTCTCCATTCAGCACTATGCCTTCGAATCCTAGGGACAGCAGTCTATAGACATCTATCTCATTCTTTTTAACTGCTGTAACTATGCACATTCCAGTTTACAACTTAATACAGACTGAAAGACACTGTATTAAAAGAAGGGCACAGGCACTGACTGGCAAAAGGAAGTCAGGGGAGGGGAGATCTGGGAGGGCTTCCTGGAGGAGGCAGGATTGGTGTCAGGCCTGAGGCGGGGTGGAGGGAGCAGCGTTCAGGGTGATGACTCAGAGTGAGGGCTCTGGAGTGCTGCGGGAATGAGGGATAATCTAGACACCCTCCTCCCCTTGGCGCAGCGTCTGGTACAGAACATTCTCCTCCTCCCTCTGCTCCTCTCTAAAATAAGATGAAATAAAATACAACAGGTATAAAATAAATAGCCTGTAATCCCTGAGCGTGGGAAATTGGACATGCTCAGGCGCTACTGTGTGGAGTGTAAATTCGTGCAACGTTTAAGGGGGTGAGCTTTCAATTCCACTCGATGTTTGGGATGTTTACAGGCTTTCGCTCAGCAGTTCCACATCTTGACATTTACTCTACAGGAAGTGCACAGGTGCACGTGACCAAATAAGGCTGTTTACCTCGGCACTGTTTGTAATAGTGAAAAGTTGGAAAATAATCCAAATATCTGTCAGGAGGAGAACTGTTATAAAATTATTATTTGTCCACTGTATACCATATAGTATAGTAAAGTATATAACATATATGTGTATATATACCATATATTATAACAGATTATAATGTATAATATAAAGTACATACACTGTATAGTGAAGTATAGTATATAATATACATAGTATATATAGTATAATGAGAGTATATAATATATAGTTTATACCATATAGTAAAGGGATAATGTATAATATATAGTATATACATACTATATAGTACAGTATATAATATGTATATGTATTAGTATATTATATTATATACAGGATATACTATATTATTACAGTCTATCATATGCAGATATTATATACAGGATATACTATATATCATATATACTGTATGCTGTACAGTACAGTAGAATAGAGCAAGTACCGAAAAGAATAAAGTAGACCCATGTGTCCTGTGCTCACTGTCTTCAATCTTCTCCTCCAGAATCCCCCATCTCCTTCTCTGCCCTGGGGGTGGCCTGTGTGGACCACAAAGGGCTCCTTGGCCCTCTGGCTTCTGGTTGGGAAGATGGGAAGCCCCAGTGGGAGATGGGAAGGAGGTAGAAGAGAGAGGTCTGGGTATTGATTCTCCCGCTCCTTCCCTTCCAGGTTGCCTCAGGCCACACGTGTCCCTCAACTAAAGACCACAACTTCTCTCTACACAGCGCTCTCCTGGGACCCTGGAACACTCCCCTCTCCTCACCCCACTGGCCTCGGGTGGCAGCAGTGTCCCCAGCAACCTTCACCCCATTGCAAGCTCTGGGGCACTGTTTATTGCTTTCGTGTTTCCCTAAGTCTTGTCCCACACCATTGTCATCAGTTTCTTTACTAAACCTCTTCCCAGTGGCTCATTTCCCCAATTTGGTACACGCACTAACATAAATTAGTACATGCCTAGAAAAAAAGTGATCTATTCAAAAAGGGGTATCTAGAAAGTGGGAACGTGGGGCCCTTTAATTGTTGGTTTTATGCAGTTTGATACCTTTTGCGACTTTCACATTGAACGTCAGCTTTCAAAAGCAGAGAAAAAACGCTTGAAAGATAGCCTGAGATAATGAAGAACTTCACAGTCCCTACTCAGACTGACCCACGGACAAATCCCATTCTGAGGATCCCCGGCTGGGTGCTTCTGGGGCACAGCTCCCTCCCTGCCCTCCCCGGCTGCTCCCAGAGCCCCCTCCTACCTCAGGTGTGTAAACATAGGCTGCCTGGAAGCCTCCAGAAATAAACGCTCTTGCAATGAAGAGTAACAGAGTGAGCATGTTTCTAGGGAGAGAAATAAAAAAGATGAGCAGGTTGGTTTTTGGTTTTTGTTTTTTTTTTTTTGTTTTGCTGGCAGCTTGTTTCAGCAAAGTCCTATCTGCCCAGGCAGAATTTATACCCTAGAAATTGGCACAGCCCACCGCGGCCCAACACATCTCCACAGGCACACGATGCCCGTGCCTTCTCTAAAGGCCTGCCTTGATGAGCTTATCATTCTCCAAAGTTCCAGGCTAAGAGCTGCAGACATCTGTGGTGTTCAGGTGGAGGGCAAGGTCAGAGAGAAGTGAGATAAATCACTGAAAACCCACAGGGGACCTTGCAGAGTCAGGAGCCTGCTGGGCCAGTGACAGTAAACTTCTATGCAGTATTTCAAGGATAATCCTGGTCCCCCACCCTCTGTTCCATTGTTCCCCCAAAATGCCTAAAAACACCAACACATCAGGGTCTCAGCTCCCTCTCCAGGCCTTCCACACATTCCTCATCAGCTTTGGTCCAGGGCCTCTCCGAGGTCAAGGGAGGCACAAGCCATTCCGTATTTTGAGGCTCTTGATAGATGGAAAAATGGAGAAATGCCAAAAAGGGGTGATACAACAGGACCTTGAAGTATTTCCATCGAACAAAGGACTGCTTTTAACCCACACATTAACAGTCCTATGCATGACCTCACTGGGAGACAATGTCAAAAGTCTAAATGTGACAGCGTTGGAGTAAAACCTGGACCAAAGTGCCCTCCCAGCCCCACCCCCATCAGAGGCCCAAAATTGAGTCTGATCTTTTGGTCAAGGGTCTCAGTCCTAGTAAGGAGCTGGGGGGGTGGTGGGGAATCTCTCAGACGACCACCAGGAGTGTAGTCCCCAGCTTACAGGCCCAAAGAGCCACTGACCATGAGCTGAGAAGTGAGTCTGCCAGTCAGACAGAGCTGGTTTCATGACCCACCTTCCAACACAGATGAACAGCAGAAGGCTGCAGAAGGAGAAGATGACGAAACACAGGGCCATGGTCTTCTTGCGGCCCAGGCGATCAATGATCCACAGAGTCACAAGGACACCTGGGAGAGAGCAGGCGCACAATGGCAGGTGGCTTCCAATACGGCTCCCAATGCCTCCCCACCTCCTGCTAGTTACACCCCCTATAATTCCCTGCCCCCTGAGAGTGGGCTGGACCTAGTGAGTCTCTTCGAATGACTAGAATACAGGAAAGCAATGGGATGTCACTTCTGAGATGAAGTTATAAAAGAATGTGGTTTTTGCTTTGCTGGCATTTTCTATTCCCCCGACTCTTCTTAGGCACTGGCCTAAAAGTGGCCTGTGGGCAAGAACTGAGGCCCTCCGTCCAACAACCCTGGAGGCATTGAATCCTGCCAATGTTCGTGTGAGTGAGCATGGAAACCCTGCCCCAGTCGAACTTTCAGATGTGACTGCAGACTCTGGGCCAACACCACCATTGCAGTCTTATCAGATACGCTGAAGCAGAGTACCCGGGTAGGCCACTCCCAGCTTCCTGACCCACAGAAACAGTGAGTAATAAATATGTTGTTTGAAGCCACTAAAATATGGGGTAATTTGTCACATAGCAATAGATAACTAATTAGGAACTGAGGGACGTGGCATTCATTGAATCCAGGCAGTGGACACCAGGGATGGGAGTCAGAATCATCTGGGTTCTAAGGCCTCCTCCTGCCTCTGACTTGCCATGTGGTCTTGGGTTTGTCCCTTGCCTTTTCTAAGCCTCAGTTACTGCATCTGTAAAATGGGACTCAATAAAAATAAGACTCCCTACTTCGGTAGAGGCAGTGGAGCATGGTGCTTATGATTAATAATGTTAATAATAATTATTAAATCTAGGCTCAGCACTTTTGCATCTATTATAGATATGTCTCATTTAGTCTTGCTTAATCATCAAAACAACCCCTTAAAACAAATGCTATCAATAGCCCATTTCCCACCCTTATTCAATCAAAAATGAAGTGCCTACTGTGTGTCAGGGACTATTCTAGGAGCCTTGGGGTGTGTCAGTGAACAGAAACAACAAATCATAAATGTAATAAATAGGAATGATCTGATTTTCATAAAGGTAAAATCATGGAAATCATCGAAAAATCATGGTGAGTGCTTAAAGTCATGGGAATGGTTATTGGCAACGTGGTGTCTAACTCCAAGTCCCTAATCTTACCCACTGAGCTATATGGGGGAAGGGTTTTAGAAGAAAGATAGCATAGCATAGGAGTGAAGACTCTGGGCTCTGGGGTGGCACCTCAGTTCTTAGTTCTGCCAGGTGTAGGACACTCTGTGTTTTAGCTGAGGTTTCCTGGGACAAGGGTCCAAGGGCAAGTGTTTACTTGAGAGGAAACCCAAAGAAGCACCAGTGGGAGGGTGGGAAAGTAAGGTAGGGAAGGGAAGGCAAGAGTGCCTGGCAAGCAAGTTACCACTGTGGGCAGTTGCTATCGAATTCCACTGGGCGGCTCTGGGAGCCAGTGTGGAACATGGATCTTGGAATTCTCCTGCTTGACGAACGAGGAGGCTGGGGTATTTATACACCACCAACTCCTGCGGTTATTGTTCAAAGCAGCTCCCAGGTGTTAACTCCCTGGCACTTCCAGCCGCCTTGCTTTCTCTTACATCCTGAGGCTTTCCAATCCTCTAGAGCTGGCTCTCGGGCACAGAGAGGCAGATACTGACACCTGCAAGGTTAGGAACAGTTTTTGCTACACCTCCCTGGGCCTTAGTTTCTTCAGTTGTAAAATGGGGATAATTACGCTACTCCAGAAGACTAAATGAGACATATCTATAAAACATTTAGCCCAGAGGGGCGCCTGGGTGGCGCAGTTGTTGGGCATCTGCCTTCGGCTCAGGGCGTGATCCTGGCGTTATGGGATCGAGTCCCACATTGGGCTCCTCCACTGGGAGCCTGCTTCTTCCTCTCCCACTCCCCCTGCTTGTGTTCCCTCTCTCGCTGGCTGTCTCTCTGTCACATAAATAAATAAAATCTTTAAAAAAAAACCACAACATTTAGCCCAGAGCCACATACACATATATATGTAATGCCTACATAAAATATACGTACGCAACATACAGAAGCACTCGCTAAATACCAGATACTATTGTCGTTGTGATACTTATGAGTTTTTTTAAAGGAAGAAGATCACCTTCACTTTACGTGCAGGTTTGGATTTGCTGACACCCCACTGATCCTCCCAGTGTGAGTGCTGATGGGGGACAATTCTCCACGGGCCTCTTGTATTTCTTGCAGGCAGAGGCACTAGCTGCCTTGTGTCCCAGACTATCATTTCATTTGAACAGGCAACAGCCTTGGAAGATACAGATATTGTCTCCTTCCGGAGCAAAGGGCAGGTCTGTTTACTGTCCAATACAGTAAAGATGATGTCTTTCTCTGGAGCAAAAGCTGGGCAAGTTTCTGGCAACCCGTTATAGAAGATTTGAGTCCCCTAAGCCTGGGATTCCTCAGGGAAGCAAAGTGGAAAAGGGATTGAGGAAGATATTGGGAAGTCAAGGAAAGCTGTGGAATACAGGGTCAATGGGGCGCCTGGGTGGCATAGCGGTTAAGCGTCTGCCTTTGGCTCAGGGTGTGATCCCGGCGTTATGGGAACGAGCCCCACATCAGGCTCCTCCGCTATGAGCCTGCTTCTTCCTCTCCCACTCCCCCTGCTTGTGATCCCTCTCTCGCTGGCTGTCTCTATCTCTGTCGAATAAATAAATAAAATCTTAAAAAAAAAAAAAAAGAATATAGGGAGTAGCGGATCAGTCAGGTCCATGGAAGGGAACACTCGGGAAATTCCTCAAGCAGCAATCATCATCAGCGTTAGTATGCCTTTGGGTGAGCTGGTTCTTATCAAAGGACCAGAGTTAGAGCACAACAGCTGCACCCACTGCTTTATTGCACGGCCATCCACCTGGACCCGTCGTGGTCATCCCTGTGAGATTCGGGAGCAAGGGGAGCTGACGCTAATACGCTATTCACGTTGCTTTCTGTGCCATGGGTACTAGTCTTTGTCTCTGACCCAGGAGTCTCGGGTCTTCTGCCAGGGAGCATGACAATGGCAGCCTAATTTATTAGTCTTCAAGGGGAGTAGCCCTCACAGTTCTTCTCAACTTGTAGCTAAGGGTTGAAAAAATAATCTCCAGCTCCCCTAGAAAGGGGATTTGCTTCCGGGCAGCACCAGGTGGAACCACCAGATGACCAGCAGCCACAGTCACAGGCTTCCCTGCCCCAGCCCCACCTCGCACAGTCCCTCACCTGGGAACTCAGAGAGTGTAGTCCACAGCAGATCCATGTAATCCTCCTCACTCAGGTACTCACAGGCCAGGCTGCATTTTGCTTCTACTGCCTTCTTCTGGCTAGAGACTGGGAGGTGGGAGACAGGAGCAAGAAGAGCCACGCATAGAACCTGGAGCAACACCCTCCTGCTCCCACACCTCCTTCCCTGGGTAGGATTCAGCTAGGATACGGTGGAAAGAGCCCAGGCTCTGGAGTCAGACAGACTCGGGTTCAAATCCCAACCAGCAGTGCTACAGCTTTATTTCTGTGAGCCTCAGTTTCTTCATAAAACCGGAGCTAATAAAACCACTGGGCAAGGTGGTTGGGAGCTTGAAATCAGGCTGTGCATATGAATGTGCTTAGCCCAGAACTGGCACAACTAGGTGTTTTTGTGGCAGACAAGACTCCGGGGTGCCCTCTATGATCCCCACCTATATTATCTGGCCCCTGTTACTTCCTTGATCCCACTTTCTGTCTCTACCCCTTGCTCTGCTCAGTGTACTCCTGCCACACCAGTCTCCTTGCTGTTCCGTCAACACTCCTGCCTCAGGACCTTTGCACTGGCTGCTGCCTCTTCCTGGACTGCTCTTTATATATCCCTATGACTAATTTCCTCACCTCCTTCATGTCTTTCTTTAAATCTCACCTCATAGAGACCATTTTTGACCACCCCATTTAAAACTTCAACCTACCCACTGACCCTTGCTCTGCCCCACATTCCTGACCTCCCTTACCTGCTTGACTATTTTTACCCCATACATTTGTTAAGAAATAATATGAAAGACTTCGAGGGGCGCCTGGGTGGCACAGCGGTTAAGTGTCTGCCTTCGGCTCAGGGCGTGATCCTGGTGTTATGGGATCGAGCCCCACATCAGGCTCCTCCGCTATGAGCCTGCTTCTTCCTCTCCCACTCCCCGTACTTGTGTTCCCTCTCTCGCTGGCTGTCTCTCTCTGTCAAATAAATAAATAAAATCTTAAAAAAAAAAAAGAAAGACTTCGAAACAGGCAAAATGTTTAGCCCAGTGCACTCTTACAGGTTCTATCACCTTTCATTATCTTTGAACTATGCACATTATAGAATATTGATATTTGGGGTGCCTGGGTGGCGCCATCGGTTAAGTGCCTCGCTTCGGCTCAGGTCATGATCCCAGGGTCCTGGGATTGAGTCTCACATCAGGCTCCTTGCTCAGCGGGAGGACTGCTTCTCCCTCTGCCTCTGCCTGCCGCTCCCCCTGCTTGTGCTCTCTCTCTCTGACAAATCAATAAATAAAATCTTTATAGAATATTGATATTAAGGCAAATGATTCTTGTCCATCAAAATGCAAATTGTGTCTGGTGATGCAATTGATGACTGCTTTATGCGTACTGACAAGTGGTGCCTCTAATTGTAAAGACTTCTCAGCATGTCTGACCACCTATATACACGTATTTTTTTAATTCTCCTTTGAACCAGTTGTGACCTCTTGCCGGCGTTAGTAGACAATTCTCCACGGGTTGCTCGCATTTCTGCATGTTTTATAAGCAAAGACACTGACTGTCTTTGTTCTGGATTACCTTTTCAAGGACGTTTGTTTAACCAACAACTTTGACAGGAAGTGTCTACCTCTGGAGCAAGGGGCAGGTTGCTTATGGCCTTCAATGGCAAGCTGTCTCCCCGCAGGGCAAGAGCAGGCTTTACCTGCTTTAAGCCTTTACCATCCAGTAGGAGACAGCGAGGTGCCCTATGCTCAGAGATCCTCTCTGGTGACATAACCCACTGCTTTTGCAGATGTGGCCTCCCACTTCCCACCACCGTGCGGGAATGGGAATGGGAGCTCCTTACTGGTGTAAGGAAATGCTGACACTTCAGCTACTGCTCTTGCCGTGAGTAACAAAGTCCGTTGTTTCTGACCCAGGAGTGTTGTGTCTTTTGCAGGCATCTGTGGAAGGTGTGGAAGGTGTGGAAGGTGTGGAAGGCTAACTTGTTAGCTTCCAAATGGGTAAAGCCTCAGACTTTTCATGGTTCTTAACTGGTTCATTCAGTAATTGATGAGTTAAATAAAATAAAATCTTTGACATGTGTTCATTGTATATTTGTAGGAAAGGCATGGTTTCACCTTTTCTTTAAATATTTTCCTCTGACACACCTATCACCTTCCAACACACTGTGATATCTACTTACTTATTACACTATTCTCTTTTTCTCCCTCCCCACCGAAATATGAGCTTACAGGGTAGGCATATCTGTCTTTTGTATTCACTGATGTATCCTAACGGCCTAAAGTAGTACCTGGCATATAGAAAATATCGAATGAATGACTTGTCCAAGGTCACACAACTACTTGGTGCTAGAACCCAGGCTCCCTGATTTCTAGCTTTGGGCTCGTTCCACAGGGTCACTTTCCCTCCCAGGTATAGACAGAGCTTTAAACGGGAGTTGGCAAACTGTCACTTGCAAGTCAACTCTGGTCTCCTGCCTGTTTCTGCCTGGCCTGCACGCGAAGAGTGGTTTTTACATTTTAAAAATGATTTTTCAAAATCAGAGGGAATAACACTTCATGACATAGAAGTGATATGCACTCCAAATTTGCATTCACGAAGAAGGTTTTATCAGAACACAAGCAATGTTTGTTCATTAACCTATTGTCCACAGCTACTTTCCTGCTCCAAAGGCAGAGACGTACGACCCACAAAGCCTAAAATACTGACTACCTGGCTCTTTATAGAAAAAGCTTGCCAACCCCTGGTTTGTAACATTCCTCGGGATCCTCTGCTTTGCTTCAGTGGGTCCACTGTTAAGGGCAGGCGATTTATACTCTCTCAATACCAAACCCCAAATCTGCAGCTCAGCCACCACGCATTAAATCCTTATACCAATAAACCAAACGATGAACGAAGATTATAGAGGCTTAGTATGAAAAAGGATAACTGGGCAAATCCCACAGACAAGCAAGAACTTGATCCCTTTATCCTCCACCCCGGGTTCAAGGCTAGGAACCTATTCTTAAGGATAGAATGGTTTGAAAGCCCAGACATCTGCATATAGACTTTGCTTTCTATTTTATTCCTTTCGTCCACCGGTTCCCACCTCTAGCTGCACAGCAGAATCTGCCTTCGGCTCAGGTCGTGATCCCGGATTCCCGGGATCGAGCCCCGCATGGCGCTCCCTGCTCCGCGGGGAGTCTGTTTCTCCCTTTCCCTCTGCCCCTCTCCGCTGCTCATGCTCTCTCTTGCACGCAGACATGCTCTCTCAAACAAATAAATAAAATCTTTAAAAAAGAAAAAATAAACGCTCCTCCAGGTGATTCTCTTGAGTGGCCAGGGTTGAGATCCAACCTGGTTCTCAGGCTTCATATGCACGTGAGAATTGCTGCATAGGGTCATGGCCATCAAACTCATGCTGTACTTCACTGAGCCCTTTAAATGACATAAGCTATGACTCTGCTGTAATGTCACTTCTAACATGACGAGATTATTCGGCTTTCTGCAGAGTATCTGAGAGACCACCGTCCGGGTCTTCTATGTTCAGATTTGGCAGAGACTTTCTCCCGGGAGTCTGTGGGGTAGGGTCACTGGCATTGGTGCACGGCCAGGCTCAGGAGAGGTGGAACCTGGGGTGGGCATGCATGTGTGACCGAGTGTGGTGGGAGGAGGGCAGTATGATACTCACTGCTGCAGACATCTCCTGCCTGAAAGAGCTCAGTGGTGAGCAGAACTAATCCATAGTAAGAAAACGCATTGGAAAACCTGCCAGAAAGGAAGCAAGAAGAGGTAAAGAAATGATGGGAGAAATGCCAAGTCCCCTTTCCTTATCCCCTCAAGAAGGATTTGTGTCTATAGCAGCGAGGACCAGTCTTTGGGCATGGGCGACATTGGACCCTTGGGGGCTTTCCTGGGACCCTTGAGCAGGAAAACAGCAGGTACGAAGCATAGCGATGTGATAAAGGGATGTGATCTTGTGTCCTTTGAAAGACCAAGAACTGTATTATATCACAGAGAACACCCAAGGCTGTTTATTCAACTGGCAATAGGGAAAACAAGTTTGGGGGACCAAAATTTGGAAGAACACAGTCATGACTGACACCTATCAGGGCTTCCGGGCCAAGTTGGTCAATGTGAAGAGGGAAGAGGAGGGGAAAGCTTTGGTAATATAGAGAACTGGGCTCCAGCTCTGCCCATGAACTCCTGAGAGCTGAATCAACTCACCAAGCATTTATTAAACACCTGCTGTGTGCCCCATACAAGTGTGGATTCTGCAGACTCCCCTAAAATTTCAGATCAGAATGAAACAGTTAATTAATTCCTGATTGCCCCAGGAACTATAACACTCAAGTCTGTAGGACCAGAACATTCTCATCCTATAGTACAGTTATGTGGGAACTGTCGTAATCAGACCACAGTGATTAATTTCCTTGGGTTGCAATATGTGCTAGCAAACTTAGCAATTTCTATAGTGCACAAACATTAGTCTCCAATTAATTACTTCGGTATTTGGGTAGCATCATGCAAAGATAGATACCCTCAACTCCCACCTTCACTCCCTTTTAAAAAATCCTACAGAGTCCCCAGTTGTATTGGGCACACAGCAGGTGTTTCATTAATGCCTGGTTCAGCTCTTAGGAGTGCAGGGACAAAGCTAGAACGCAGTTCTGTATATTATCAAAGTCTTCGCCTCCACTTCCCTGCAACTGACCACTTTTAGGACAATCCCCTGCTAATTAGCACATCTACTCAAAGGTGCACGGGAAAAGTGAGAATCGGTTAAACCAGAATGCAGAGTGGTAGCCAGGCCCCTTCTGCACACTGTTCACGCTGTAAATCAGTAGAAAGAGAGCGCAAAGAATAGCTGAGATTCAACTAGTTGTGGATTTTCAGGTCATCACTCTGTACAAATCCCTCCCTTCCATCCTGCCCACATCCAGACATCGCCAATGGCTGTTATTTAAGGAAAATAGACCAGGGTCAGGACTGAAAGTTCTAAGGATGCCGTGTTGATCAAATTAGTGGTTCCGCAAACACGGTGGGCCCCATGCACTGGTGGCATCCAGGGAGATATGGGCCAGGAAGGAACTGGACGGAGCATGCACCTTAAATGTCACCGTGACAAAAATTCATTTCACATTTCCTTTCAATTACAGTTGACCCTTGGACAGCATGCGTTTGAACTGCACAGGGCCACTTGTAAAGAGATTTTTTTCAATAAACACAGTATACTACTTCCAGTGCATTTTCTCTTCCAGATGATTTTAAAAACATTTTCTTTTTCTCTCGCTTACTCTAAAACACAATATATAATACATACAACATACAAAATATGTGTTCATTGACTGTTTATGTTATTGGTAAGGCTTCCGGTCAATAGGAGGCTATTAGTTAAGTTTTGGGGGAGTCAAAAGGTTTTGGACAGCTCGGGGGGCTGCGCCTTGAATCCCCTTTCTGCATTGTTCATGGTCAACTGTATTTTGATGGTTTCCTAGTCTCACTTACTTGCTGATGAGTCCTGAACACCTACCCTCTCTCTGTGTCTCTCTATTAAATGCAACAATTCAGTGCCTTGGCAAATCATCAGTCAGTCTACTTTTAACCGTATTTCTCTTGAAAATCTAAGGTCTGCAACTAAGGTTTTTTTCTTTAAATCAGACATATAAAATTCCCTCTTAAAAGACATTTATCTGAACCTTTGTGAACTATTGGTGGGAATGCAAACTGGTGTAGCCACTCTGGAAAACAGTATAGAGGTTCCTCAAAAAATTAAAACTAGAGCTACCCTATGATCCAGGAATTGCATTACGGGGTATTTACCCAAAGAATATAAAAATGCTAATTCAAAAGGGTACATGCACCCCTATGTTTACTGCAGCATTATTTACGATAGCCAAATTATGGAAGCAGCCCAAGCGTCCATCCATAGATAAATGGATAAAGACGATGTGGCGTGTGTATACACACACACGTGCACGCACAAACGGAATATTTATTCTGCCATAAAAAATAATGAAATCTTCGCCATTCGTAATGACATGGATGGAGCTAGAGAATATAATGCTAAGTGAGATGAGGCAGTCAGAGAGACAAATACCGTATGATCTCATTCATACGTGGAATTTAAGAAACGAAACAGAGGAAAAGAGACAATCCAAAAAACAGACTCTTAATTAGAGAGAACAAACTGATGGTGACCAGAGGGGAGGTGGGTGAGGTGAGGGATGAAACAGGTGATGGGGATTAAGAGGACACTTATCGTGATGAGCACTGAGTAACGTATAAACTCGCTGAATCACTATATCGTATACCTGAAACTAACAGAACACTGTATGTTAACTATATTGGAAATAAACACATAATTAAAAAAAAAAGACATTAGGGGCGCCTGGGTGGCACAGCGGTTAAGCGCCTGCCTTCGGCTCAGGGCGTGATCCCGGCGATCTGGGATCGAGCCCCACATCAGGCTCTTCAGCTATGAGCCTGCTTCTTCCTCTCCCACTCCCCCTGCTTGTGTTCCCTCTCTCGCTGGCTGTCTCTATCACTGTCAAATAAATAAATAAAATCTTTAAAAAAAAAAAAAAAGACATTTATCCAAGTCAGAAGTGAGTCCGGTTAAAGAAAAAGACTAAGAAAATACTAGTTCAGGTGATAACCTGGATAAGGCAGAGACCAGGAAAGTGATGAATTTTGTTATTGTTGCCTAAGAACAAATAGTTCTCTGCACCGCAGAAAAACCAGAACCCAGGGGCGCCTGGGTGGCACAGCGGTTAAGCGTCTGCCTTCAGCTCAGGGCGTGATCCCGGCGTTCTGGGATCGAGCCCCACATCAGGCTCCTCCGCTATGAGCCTGCTTCTTCCTCTCCCACTCCCCCTGCTTGTGTTCCCTCTCTCGCTGGCTGTCTCTATCGAATAAATAAAATCTTTAAAAAGAAAAAAAACCAGAACCCAAAACAGGCCACGGGTGAAGGGGATCAAAGAAACAGCTCTTACCATATAAACCATAGCAACAAGGTTGTCCATCTAAAATGGGGTGTGAAAAGGTCCCTCATTCGGCCTCGGTCTTCCTGTTTCAAGACAAGGACATGCCGTTTGCTCTCCTCTCCACCGGCCGTGCTGGCACTGGCCCGGGACTGGTGGGCACCCACGGCTGGGAGGGAGGCTGCTCGCGGGCTGCACGTTCAGAATCCGAGCACCCAGGACTCAATCCCATAGCACAAAGTCCCCCGGCCCAGTGAGGCTCTCCAGCCAGGACCCAGCAATGTCTACAAGCTTGACTCCCCCAAGACAGAGACATTCTGCAGCCCCCGACCCCAGCCTGAAATCCTGGAGCCAGGAAGCAGACTCCACGCCGAGGACTCTCAGGAAGTCCCATGGACCTGGGCAGCAGGCAGTCAGTCCAAGGGATGTCTAACCACTTCATGCCCCACTTAAGCCAGTTCTAGGTCAAGAGCACAAAAATTAATGTGCTGAAACTCAATTCGCCAGAAGCCAATGTGCCAAAAGATTGATCAGTTAAATGACCCACATGCCAATTTCATATGATTTGCCACTTTATCAAATCCTTGCTCTATAATCTTTAAAAAAAACATCTTATTTATTTGAGAGACAGAGCGAGAGAGAGAGAGAGCATGAGCAGGGGGAGGGGCAGTGGGAGAGGGGGAGAGAGAGAAGTAGGCTCCCCTCTGAGCTGAGCTGAAGGCAGACACTTAACAGACTGAGCTACTCTACAATGTTCTTTTTAAGAGTGTATTCTATGAGGGACACCTGGGTGGCTCAGCTGGTTAAGCATCTGCCTTCAGCTCAGGTCATGACCCCAGGGTCCTGGGATAGAGGCCCACATCGGGCTCCAGGCTTAGCAGAGAGCCTACTCCTGCCTCTGCCTGTCGGTCCCCCTGCTCTCTCTCTCTCTCTCTCTCTGACAAATAAATAAATTAAATATTTTTTTAAAAGAAGAGTATATTCTATGACTGTGACTATATTCTTCTTAGATATATTTAACGAATATATTTTTCTTAGTTTGAGAAATGCTTGCTTATTTAAACATGTCTAAATGCTTAAAAAAGGATTATGGGCTATAGGTGATTTAGTCTACCTGTGAATATTGCTTTTGTGAATAAAAATATATATTTTAGTACATTCTTGAATGAAAAGACAATACTCATTAAATACGTTTATTGAATATATTTGAGAATGTTTGTATTTGTTGAATATATTTTGAAATAGGCTCATTAATATATACATTGGGAAAAATATACTCCTATTTACTACCTATATTCAAAAAGAATGATCCTTGAAACATGTTTTTGGTAAAAAGATACATTACCAAGTTAATTCTGGAAAATTGGCTTTTGGAGAATTGGTCTGCTTCTGCTCTTTTTGTGTGTCTCAGGATTTACCCCCCCCCCCCAAGTACACGCTCCCACGCAGGTGCACAAACACTCACACCACGTACAGTGGGCCGGGCACGGACCTGTCTGGAGATGATGAGTTTCCCCAGCGGCATAGGGGCTCCGTTTTCAGTCGCTATCCTCTTTAAGGTGGCGATGGCCTTTTCCTGATTCCCGGACAGCACATCGTACCTTGCGCTCTCTGGCAGCCACTGTGGGGACAGGTGTGGCAGGTTAGGGTGGAACAGAACCCTGGGTCCCAGCCACATACTCTCACCTGGGTGTGGAGTCTTTAAGGGTGGGGCCTTTGGAGCCAGAGGCCTGGCTTCAAATGCTGGCTCTGTCATTGATTACATTGGTTGTGTGACCTTGAGCAATTACTTGACCTCTCTGTGCCTCCATTTCCTCATCCATAAAATGGGGATAATGATAGATCCCATCTCTTAGGGTTGTCGAGAGGGTTAAGTGAGATAATCCAGACAAGGTGCTTAGCACAGTGCCTGGAATGAGTTCATGTAGTTATGATCACTGTTGTGATTATTATTAACTGGTGTTGCTGTCAGAGTCCCCCCCCAAAAAGTCTTAAAAATAATCCTTACAGGACGGTGCCCTCCCCCACCCCCTCCCCACCGAAATACAGTGAACAGCAGGAGGCCAAGAGGCAAAGGTTGAGATGTCTTAAAGGATACCTACAAAGCACAGGACCGCAAAGATGAGCAGCGGGACAGCCGAGAGGATGAGTAGCCAGCGCCAGCCCAGGCTGGGCATCACAAACACCGCCAGGATGACCTCGAACACGGTCCCAATGGCCCAGAAGACCTGGTATGGGAAAACGGGACCAGTGATGGGAGCAGCATGGGCAACGCATGAGCAATGTCAGCGTCATTGTAGACGACACTATCGATATGGGTAAGGGGTGCTGGGGTCTGCCGTCAGAATGGCCACCACTTGTCCTATGGTCCACGTGGTTGGGCCAGGGCCACCATGTTGTCCGTCTCCCGAGGGTGCCATCTACACAGTACAATATTGGCATGGTACCCACTGGAGTGTCCAGTGTGGCAGCTCTGTGGAAGAGAGCAATACCACCTCGTGTGAGGTCAATATGGTAATGGACACATTGGTTTTTGTTTACTGACATCGTCTCTCTTGCCCGCTAGGGCCCTAGCATCCTTTGTCACAACTGCCTCTTCCCTGCGGGGCTGAATATCTTCTGCGTGCCTCCTCCAGTCACTTCCCATCCGTAACCACCTTGCTCTCTGAATGCACTGCCTCCATGGGCTCCCTGTCTTCTGGCTTCCCGCTGGGTGCAGCCAATGGGGAGCTCCACAGAAATGGGAGGGAGGGAGGAAGGTGAGAGAGGCTGGGGCATTTATTCCCCCGGCTCCCTCTCTGCACGGTGCTCATGGGCTCCCGGAACCTCTTAGCAGAAGGTCACAGCTCCTGTCCAATAGCTCTCGACAGAACAACTCTCTCTCTCTCTGGACCGCTAATTACTTCCTGCCTTTGCCTGGCAACTGGTACTTCAGGCCTGGGGCTATTTAGAAAGAGTCCCTTTATCAAACCCTCTTCAAATTACCCTAATTTGAGTATGCCGGTTCCTGCTGGGACCCTACAAGTATTGTCCGTTGACAAACATGGTCCTTCAACTGCCCCATCCGTTCTGAGAGCCTATAAGAGCCATCCTAAAATCCCCTTTTGCTTCAATTAACCACAGTCTATTTCTGTTGCTGACAACCAGGGGTGATAGTCAAAATGTCCAACAAACTGATACAGTACTGACCAACCAGAATGGATACCAGACACCGGTCATACAGCCCCTGCTCCCAACACACACACACACACACGGCATTAACTCTTTAGTTTATAGATCATGGGAAGGGAAGTTCTAGGGGGTCCTAGGAGAGGACAGGGTGTCTGGTGATGAGGGGTAATCAGCGACCAGGATCTGCTGGCACAGGTACCCCTCAATGTTTCAACAGTTGGACCCTCCGTACCAGCTGACTACCATCCTTACTGGTCAGGGGCAGATGCAGTCAGGGTGGTAAACTGGGCTGTGGGGTTCATGTCATTAATATTGTCACCGCGGTGACTAGAGAGTGGCATCACTACATCGCTGTGGACATCAGTGTCCAGAAGGGACAAATAAACCCTACTGCCACTGCATGGAGCCATTGGGCAGTTACATATTTGCCCCGAGAGCTTCCAGATCATGATCGGAAAATGGGTCACAAGACCCCGGCGGAAAGAAGGCTTGAAAGGGACCAGCTGGACCGAGGGCATTGTAAGGCGGCCTCTAGGCTACAGAGGTGGCCACTCACACAAGACACAGGGGAGCCTGGATACACACAGGGCTGGAAGGTGATGATATGGACGAGGGGCAGGAGTTTTGGTCCCCTTAGGGTACACCATTCGGCAGCAGCTTTCAGATAAAACCCATTTCCAGTCCAAGAATGACCTACCACTGGCCTGCCACCATTTTTTTTTTAAGAGATTGAATTAAAAGATCTCCTGCTCAGAGACTGAGCACTCTTGGGAAACCCAGACCACCCTCCTTACCTCAATCAGCAAAATACACTTGGCCCTGGCCTTCATGGGAAGGAACTCAGCGTACAGCGTCACCCTGGGAAAGTAGAGACATAGGAAAGGAGTTAAGGTCGGGACTGAATAAGAAGACTGCCACAGCTTTCCGAATTTCTTCTTTTCTTTTTTTTTTTTTTAAGATTTTATTTATTTATTTATTTATTTATTTATTTATTTATTTATCTATCTATCTATCTATCTATCTATCTGAGAGAGAGCAAGAACATGCAAGTGAGCAGAGGGAGAGGGACAAGCAGACTCTGTGCTGAGCATGGAGCTTAGACACGGGGCTCGGTCTCCCGACCCCGAGATCATGACCTGAGCCAAAATCAAGAGTCTGACACTCAACCGACTGAGTCACCCAGGAGGCCCACTTTCTAAAGGTGGGTTCTTTCTAGCCCTCCCAGTTCCCATGTTCGTAATTCCCTTCTCTAACATTGAGACACCCAGGCCTCATTATTCTCAATATATTTCATATTTGCTCAGTTTGTTTGCTGACTGTAACAATGCTCTAATTCTCCTAGCTGCTTCCTCCATCGACTGCATTCATGCCCCCTTCCCCTACCTTTCACTTCCTCAGCCATTGGCCATGATGGAAAGAGAAGGATAGCTCTAAACTTCTTCCCCAGGCTGCCTCCCATTTGGCGAGGAAGACACCTTCTCTTTTCCCACATCTCCCACCTAAGTCCAGCATCTGAGCAACTAGATGACCTCATGTTACTCTCCGGGCTCCTCATAAGGGAGACGGGGTAGAGAGAGGCTAATTCCCATCGACCCTTTAGAGGCAGATGTTGCTGGTGACCCATCTAGATCTCTTGGGATCCCTCTAGTAGTTCAGTTTGCCCAACTCCCAGCTGCTGCTACTCATGGCTCATACCTGCAACCTTCTCCTAGAATTGCTCTCGAACAATTGGAGCTGCCTCACCAGAATGATGTCTTTCCCTGCATAACATCTGACATTTGAAAAGTTGGTCTTAGCGATACCATTGAGATTTAGGAACAGTTCTATCACCAGGACTCCTTCTTGGGGTTATGATAAAAGAAACCTCTGCCCAAAGAAGGAAGAATTCTTAGGAGCCTCAGAGAAAAGGCTAGGGCTTTAGTAGTTCAGATATATTCAATTCAGAGACAAGTATGAAGAGAAAGTCAGTATCACCAGTTTAATTCATGGTATAAGTATTTAGTATATTCTCTCTTCCTGTCTTGATCTTTTGTCTTTACCTCTCTCCCTTTCTCTTTCGCAATCTCTCTCTGTAGCTAAGATCATACTCAAGAATTTTGAACCCTACTTTTTATTTGATTTACAAATAGCATTTCCATGCCATTAAATTCCTCTTACACACATATATTCTATCATAGGCATGTCCATACTTTTCTTAATAATAGCTACTTTTATTGAGGACCTACTATGTGCCAAACACTCTTCTAGATGTTTCACATGAATTATCTCACTCAAACATTTCAAATCAATGGGGTAGATACTGATAATCCTCTGTGTGTGTGTGTGTGTGAGAGAGAGAGAGAGAGAGAGAGAGAGAGACTTTGATTCTCATTTTCATCTCTACATCTATGTCAGATAAATTGTTAGTTGACCAGGATCACACAGCTAGTAAGTTAGTAAGTAGAAGAGCCAAAATTCGAAATTCTAACCCAGATCTGTCTATATTTGGTAGCCCATCAACCACTTCCCTATTTGGATGGTTTCGCCATTATAAACAATACTTCCATAAACATCTTTACGCTGGAAACATCTCTGTCTTCACGTGGTTTTCTTTTTTTTTTTTTAAAGATTTTATTTATTTATTCGACAGAGATAGAGACAGCCAGCGAGAGAGGGAACACAAGCAGGGGAAGTGGGAGAGGAAGAAGGAGGCTCATAGCGGAGGAGCCTGATGTGGGGCTCGATCCCAGAACGCCGGGATCACGCCCTGAGCTGAAGGCAGACGCTTAACTGCTGTGCCACCCAGGCGCCCCTTCACGTGGTTTTCTTAGGATAGGTCCCTGTTAAGTAGAATTTGTGTCAAAGGGCATGCATAGTTTTAAGGGTTTTGATATATAATACCAAAGTGCTTCCCAAAAAACTTGTTTTAATTTATATGCCCACAAGTAGCTCTCTCAACAAAAACCATTAGGAATTTCACTAACTCAGCTCTGAGAATGGGGATCAAGATTATAGCGATTACCATGGATGGCTTTTTTGAATTTTTTATGCTATTCTCCAAATGGTGTGCTTATATTATTTTAAAAAATCAATAATAATAATAAAATGAGAAGCATGTTTACCTTTCCTCCACCGAACTAAACTACTAACCATGCAAAAACGTGCGGCAACATATTCTAAGGGCAAAGTTATGCCTGTCCTTAGATGGCAAGGATTTCTTTTTATAACGAAGCTATAGCATACAGTCTTTTTTTCTTTTCTCTTTTTTTTTTAGTTACAGAAGTGGTACCTGAATGCATTTGCATTGTAAAACAATCAAGCAATTCACAAGTATACAGAGTATATGATCATTCCTCCTCTTCCCCATTGCCCCTACTTCCATTCCACTCCCCCAAAGCCATAACAACCAGGAGTTTGCTTTGCAACCTTCCAACCCTTTCTCTATGTAAATAAATAAATTTAAGCAATATATTTTTCTTTTTTCTTCCTTTCCTTTTCCTTCTCTCCTCTTCCCTACGTCTCTTCCTCCCTTCCCCCTCCTTCCCTTCCTTCCTTCCTCCCTTCCTTCCCTCTTTCCTTCCTCCCTCCTTCCCTCTCCTCCTTCCTTCCTCCCTCCCATCTTTCTTTCTTTCTCTTTCCTTCCTCTCTCCCTCCCCCTTCCCATCCTTCTCTCTTTCCTTCCTTCTTCTCTACCTCCTTCCCTTCCCTCTTTTCTTCCTTCCTCCCTCGCCCCGTCCTCCCTTTCCTTCCCTCCCTTCCCTCCCTTCCTTCCTTCCTCCTTTCCTTAACACATGCAACACACTGTTCATGTCCCACCCGTACAAATGCCCCAATTCTTGCCACTTCCATGCACGCCCGTCTAGTTTCCAACTGTCACTACCTGCAACTCTCCCCCGAGTGCTTTCTCTGGTTATTAAAGCTTACTCTGCCAACCTCCATGGCAGACCAGGAGTGCCAAGGAACTGAAGCTTCCCAGGAGCAGCTCTCAACAAACGATATTTCTCTCATCCCTTGAACGGGACAACCTGGAGATGCGTGCTGCAGGATCTCCCAGACTAAACTACCGGCCCTAGCATCTCTGTGTCGGGATCTGCTTTCAATAAGAGTTTGGAAATCTTTCTATATTATACGTAGATCTGCTGCCTTATTTATAAACAGCTGCAACCCTGCTGATTAATACTTAGATTGTTTTCAATTTCTTGTTTTTGCCACCTATGCCACAAGGAACATTTTTTCCTGCAACTGTTGTGCCCCCCACTCGGCCATTATTTATAGCAGTTCATTATGAAAACGAGCTCTTTGATCTTCATCCAAAGTATGGTGATTATTACAATCACACTGAAGAACAGAAGAATGAGCAATGAAAGTAGCAACGCCAAGAAGCAATTGACACTGGCGTGAATAAATTCCCGCTGAAAAGAATCACATTTACAGCACTTGGCAATTAGAGACTTGCCATTTGGATCACGCGCTTGGAAA